>NW_017728948.1:29791451-29822690 GCF_001723895.1 Crocodylus porosus
CACATCCCTCCAGGTCAAAAATGACCCATCCGCTACCACTCTTTCAGTGACCCAATTGACTGTGTGGGTGTTGACACCACAGCCCCCTGGTTTCTTAATGAGAATGGGATGAGAGACAGTGTCGAAGGCCTTCCGAAAGTCCAGGAAGACTATGTCCACTGCTACCCCTGCATCTAATGATTTGGTGACCTGGTCATAGAGGGCCACCAGGTTGGTCTGACAGGACCTGCCACTAATGAACCTGTGTTGGTTGCCCCTGTAGCAGGGCACCAGGGTGCCTGCTACTGGCAGTAGGAATAGGGCTGCTGAAGCTCCCTGAAGCAGCCCAGATGTGGGCTGCTGGGGCAACCAGGCTGGCCACATGACCAAAAACGGGCAGGGCCAGGCCCTTATAAACAGCTAGGCCAAAGCCTAGCTAGCAGTTCCCTTCTGGCAGCCTGAGGTGCAGGAGCTCTGCAGAAGAGCCCAGCAGAGTGGAGACGAGCGGTGCTGCCTGAGCACCTAAGGGATTGCACCATGGTGAGGGTGAAGAGAACCCTGATTGAGACGCCTTTGCAAGAGGGCCAGTTTGGGCCTGGACCCTTATGTTATAGCCGGTAGGCTTGTTTTGAGTTAGAGCCGGTAGGCTGGTAGTTTTGCTTTGCGGTAGGGCTGTTTGTGTGAATACCAGAGGACCGGGTGAGGCTATAGGGGTGTGAGGAGGCCTCATGGGAGCTCCCCAATAATCTGGGGGTTCCTGGTGCCCAGCAGGGCACAGCTAGCGGTGCCAGGCGGGCACAGCTGTTTGCGCCAGTGGCGCGCATATCAAAGGGTCAGTGGACCCCGCCCTGTGGGGTGAGACTAGAGAGAAACCCTGTCAGGGCAAAGGACCAAGACGGTGGTCCTGGGGGCCAGGGACAGCTGTGGCTACCTGAGCCCCAACCAGGAGAGGGTCCCAGAGGGCTCCACAGTGCTGGGGACTCTAGTGCCACAGTGGGCACGGCGAGTGAGCACCGGAGAGGAGCTCGGCATATAGGGGTTGAGACTTCAGCCCGTGAGGGCGGTATTTTGCCCAGCGGGGCAAGCGACCCAAGAAAGGGTCAAGGGGTCAGGCACGGCTGTGGCCACCTGAGCCCCAAGTATGGGAAATGCACGGCATAGACCGCAGAGAGGGGCGACGGGCGCGAGAAGTGCAGGAAAGGCCCTAGAGGGGTGAGAAGCATGGGAGGCGTGGCAAAAGGCCCTAGAGGGGGCGAGAGGCTCCAGAGAGAGCGAGGAGTGGCGAAAAAGCTGCAAGACAGGCCCAGTGGGGCGAGGCCTGGGCACGGCAGACCCAGAGGTGCCGGTAGTGGGGTGCAGGTTGCAGCAGCGGCCCAAGGGCACCGGTATCAGGTTGGTATCGGTACCACGTTGGCCCTCTTCCAGTCCTTTGGCACCACTCGAGAGCACCACAAGTGCTCGTAAAGCCGTGCCAGGGGTCCTGCAATGACCTCAGCTAATTCCTTTAGGGTGGAGATCGTCCAGTGAATACATTCAGTCCCTCCAGGAGTTCCCTAACTAGTTCCTCACTAACCCTTGGCCCAGGTGTGCCTCCCCTGGGACCTGAGGGGGGCCCAGCGGGGATGTGACTGTTCCGGTCCCTGCTTAGGAAAATGGAGGCAAAGAAATCATTAAATATGTTGGCTTTGTATTCTGGTGTGACAACCAAATTTCCTAACGTGTCCTGCAGGGGCCCCACATTACCCGGAACCTTCTTTTTGCCCCCTATGTATTTAAAAAAGGACTTCTTGTTGTCCTTAATCTGGGAAGCTAGTCCCAGTTCCATCTCTGGCTTGGCCTTCCTGACTGCCCCCCTACATCCCCGAGCAACTGCAGTATAGTCATCCCTGGTGATGGCCCCTCCTTTCCATTGGGTGTACGCCTCGCTTTTAGCTAGGAGACATTTCCGGATGCTTTTGGTGAGCCATGGGCACTTGTGTGCCCTCCTGCTCCCTTTGATCCGTTTTGGGATTACCTCCCTTTGGGCTTGGAGGATTGTCTCCTTAAGGCGCGACCACTCTCCTTGGACACCTGGCTCCCTTCCTCTCTGGGACCTCAGTGCTTCCCTGACTATTCTCCTTAGCTCATTGAAGTCTGCCCTCCTGAAATCTAGGACTGCTGCCTTGCTGCAGGCCTTTGCCACCTTGCGCTGGATGGTGAATTCCACAGGCGATGATCACTGTTGCCCAGGTGGTCGAGCACCCGCAGCCCCCTCACCAGGTCATCTCCCATGGGCAGCACCAGGTCCAACAAGGCGTGTCCCCTGGTGGGGCTGTGCACCTCCTGGGTTAGATCGAGGTCCTGCATTCTGGCTAAGAACCTATGTGGGCGGTCAGATCTGGCTGACTGCTCTTCCCAGCAGATGTCTGGGAAGTTCAGGTCCCCCATGACTACCACATCCTTTGACTTCACTACCTCCGTGAGCTGAGCTAAGAATTCCTGGTTTAGCTTTTCTCCTTGGTTGGGAGGTCTACCAAGTAGACCCCCACTGTTAAGTCTCTTTCCCCTCGACTGCCTTGTATTCTAACCCAAAGCACTTCAGAGTGCCCTTCCTCTGATTCTTTATTATTTGACGAGGATGGGTATTCCTCCTTAATGTAGAGTGCCATGCCCCCACCTTTCCTTCCTATCATGTCCCTCCTGTACAGCCTATAGCCCTTGACATTCACCACCCAGTCATGCGTTGAGTCCCACCACGTTTCAGTGATCCCCACTATGTCTGGGTTGGTGTCAGCTAGCAGGAGGGTGAGTTCCTCCTGCTTGTTTCCCATACTATGAGCGTTTGTGTAGAGGCATTTGAGGCCTCCTCTGGATGTGTGGACTGGCCCCCTACTTTCAGCATTACTCTGACCCCTGTTGCTTACGTGTGTATATGTTCGCTCGTCAGTCTAGGCTGGGTTGTACTTGTGGGTGTTGCTTGGTCTGGCAGTCCAATGATTCCTTCACCCTTATCTTCCCCTTCCCCCAACGAGCCTAGTTTAAAGCTCGCCGGAGGAGGTCCGCCAACCTAGAAGAAAACACACGCTTACCTTCCCATCCCATCCGAGCATGTCTCTTGTCATGATGTGCCGGTCATGGTTGAGGAAGGCAAAGCTGACCTTGAGACACCATTCCCGAAGCTGCCAGTTGGTCTCCGCAATGCACGTTGCATGCCGTCTTCCACGTCCACTCACTGGTAGGATAAAAGAGAAAACCACCTGTGCGCCTATCTCTTTTAGCATGTGTCCCAGAGTGTGGTAGTCCTCCATCAGGTGATCAGGGCTTCTCCTGGCTGCATCATTAGTACCCACATGGACTAGGACCATGGGGTAGTAATCAGTGGGCTGGATCACGGTTTGGATCATCCCCTTCATGTCTTGAATCTTTGCTTCAGGTAGGCAGTAGACCTCGCATGCTGAGGGGTCATGGCGACAGATGGGGCCCTCCATACCTCTCAGGATGGAGTTGCCTATGACCATCACGCGACGCTTTCTCCTCCTGGCCTGCTTATCTCCTTTGGCCTGCTCAGGATGTGGAGGTCGTGGAGTTACCTCCTCCCCAGTTTCCTCCTCTCCTTCCTTCTCCTTCAGAGTTGCAGGGCCTCATACCTGTTCTCCAGCCGGACTGGAGGAACTGGTACTGCTGTGTTACGAGCAGCCCTGGTTTTGGAGGTGACTGTGTGCCACTCAGCAGTGGAGGGCACTTCCTGAGGTGATTCTTCCTTGGGTGCATAACTCTACAGGGAAAGAAAATAGCTGTCAATTTCTTCATTTGCCTCCCTGATTCCCCTCAGCCTGCTAACTTCCTACTGGAGCTCCCTCACCAGTGCCTCCAGGGCCCCAATCCCTGCCCCCCAGGCCTTGCTGGACAACTCCTGCAGGCCAGGGGGTGGGGGGACACCAGCCCCTCCATTGGCTCTGTGTGGGTGGAGGCCTCAGACAAGCCCCAGGAAGGTTGTGACCCCCGGGCAGGGGCCCTGGCAGCACTCTGTGTCAACACCATCTTAGGAGTTGCTGCCTGTTTCTGGCTGAGTGCGGTGCCTTCACCCCGTGCTAGCAGGAGTCTCCCTCCTGGCCCTTCCTTCTTGCCCACTGGCGCAAACACCGGTGCACTCTTACAGAACGTGCCTGTTTGTGTGCTTTGTTCATGCAGCTCGGGAGTGCGGGTCCCTACCGGCTCAGTTAAGAGGGATCCGGGGGGCTACCTCTCTGGATCCGGCTCAGCTGCGTTGGTCCCTCTGCCCCACTTACCTTAGGGGGATCAGCTGCCAAGAGAGATTAGACAGCAAGTTTAGGCAAAAGTCTTAAATTACTATATATATTTTGTGTACAAGGAAAATAGAATAATAAATAGAATGTATTCCATTTCAAATAACCCAAATCTTGAATATGAAAAATCTTCTGTTCTTTAATTCAAAACTAAGGCTGCTTACAGATGTAGGGAAAAAAAAAACCCACAGCAATTTAGTTTCAGCTTGGCATGCCCCAGCACCAAGTGCAGTGTCTGCCCAGAAGAGAAATCACATCAGTTTGACTCGGGTCGCCCAGTGTCTGTATAGCTCATGCACTTCAGTGGGACTTTATGGCTTTTTATCTAATAGCTGATTGATTCATTTCCAGGGTCATATCTAATAGGTGATTGAATCAGCTATTAGATAAACCGCCACTGAAATGTGAAAGCTATACAGATGCTGGGGAACGTGGTCAAGCTCACGGGTTTCCTCTTCTGGTAAACCTTTCCCCTCCCCTGTCGCCTCTCCCACACACACGTATGTCAGCATCCTGAGTGTTTACACTGCTGTTATGATTGAGTCCCAAAATCTTTCTGTTGTTTCATCCTTTGTGTTGATTGGTCCCTGCTGTGTTCCTGGAAATGAATAAACATTTTCCAGAAGGACACGAAACTTGCTTCCTTTTCATGTTGCAAAAGAATATAGAAAAATTTGCAATAACAATTAATGATAGTCAGCAGGGCTGGATTAATGCATAGGCAAACTAGACACATGCCTAGGGCCCTGAGCTGTGGGAGGCCCCGGTCCTTCTCTCTACGGCAGTGGTCCGCCTGCCTTCCCTTTGTAGGCAGATTACTGGATGGGCCAGCTGAGTCCAGGCTAAGGGCTGTTTCCCACGGGTGGCAGCACTGGGGTAGGGAGTGGGGTCTTGACTGGTCCAAGGCCAATGAGTTTGTTTTCCTAGGGCCCACTGAAGGGTTAATCTGGCCTTAATAGTCAGTCAGCAGTCAGGAGATCTTGAAAAAAGAAACTGAAGGATTTTGTAAAGTATTTTCCACATTGATTCCAACTTTTTCTGCACCAAGAACCTATTTTCCAGTGTTAGAATCTCTTTTTTTTGGTTGCACCCCAATTCTTTATATTGTAAGAAATGCAGATATTTCTTGCACACCTTTTTTGGGGGAGAATAAAAAAGTACTGGTCAAAGGCCAAAATCTTAAGAAATATGGCCTAAATTTCAGTAGCTGTTCTGACTGGTTCAAGAAGTTAAACATGATAATGTGGCACCAGCTTTATTTAGTGGTAGAAAAGCCTACTGGTGCTTAGTTCTGTTCTCACCAGTTAGTGTCATTGTAGTCAGGAGATTAAACATAGAGGGCTCTTAAGGGCAAGTGAGAAAAAACATTTAACCTATTTTAAAATGACAGCCCCCAGGGCTTTTCTTTAACATTCATTTTTATAATAAGCTGTTTTTATAATTTCACAATGACAGTTAAATTGAGACTCAGTTATAGTAGTTACCCAATTTACTTCGTACAATAAAAGCTTAAATAGTGCCATGATTATGAGACAGCAGATGAAGATCCCTCAGTGACCTCATGCATATCATGCAGATGAAGTGCTTTGGGAAAATATAGGTAGCATGCAAAAGAGGAGTTACATGCGTGTCAAAGAGCAGGTAATTTTCCTTGAAATTTAAGGTTAACCAGACACAAGCATGTGATGTTTCCCCTGTTAAATGTTGAGTTATGGGGAAAAAAAGGTTACCAAATATTCGCATGTTCAGCTGTATCTATGTGACTATAGGGGGATCAAGACTGCTGTCCTTACAAAAGAGCTTGTTTCTTTTGAAGAGCTGAGACCAACTCTTGTGTTGTTGTTTTTCCTCCTGATAATGGTAATTACTTTGCTTTGTCTGCTCCGTATTACCTTTTGTAAAATTCACTTCATGAAAGACTCCAGCCAGTAATGGTAGCCAGCTTTCCTTTGGATCCTTTCCAACAACCCATAATTAAAGTGTTTCTTGAGGGAGAACCATAGTATACTATCTATTGTGTATTATGTCCTTGGAGCCTGGCTGCTATAATTGAAACCACCTCCTCACCCCCCACACACACTCCAGTTTGTACCTGTTTCTCTAACCAGTGACCTCCTGGGACTGTTGCATTGAAACATTATAGCAGCATTTCATCTGTGTGAATATGGACATAAGAAAATATATGAAAGAGGATTAAACTAATCAGGATGAATGTACAGCTATGCTGGAGTAAGGTTGCATGCATGGAGTTATTCAGGAACAACTTTTAAGCTGTACATTCACATATGGCCTTAATCTGTTTGTAGCTTTCAAGTGCAGACAAAGATAGGTAGATCACAATCTTTCCCCTTGCATCATTTCATGTAGTATTTCATTTAGTATTATTATACTAGTGGTATGATCAGAGACCTGGTGAAAGTAGCAATAGAAGCCACCATATCAGGTATGAGCCATTTTGGCCTTTACAAAAGAATCAATATAGCTTGCAGGATCTCCCTTGGGACAGATGACAAATAAAGGGGCAGTGGCATCCTGATTGGTTGCAACTGTGTGCATCTAAATGCATGTGTGTTAAAAGGAAATGAATCAGAAAGCCAAAGAAAAGCCAGTAGACAGTGAGAGGATCTGGCACAAGTGTAGTCTTGAGAATTAACAGACATGTTTTTGTTAACTGTTTCAGGGAAACAGAACACTGAGTATTTTCCTTAGGGATGGCAAATGGATTACACCAAAGAAATAGCCAACTTGTCTAATAATTTTTTATTGTTAATTCAAATAACCTAGCAAGGCTGGAATATTGGTTCAGTACTCCAGCCGAGGGCCAAAAGTCAATATATCCTTACTCATCAAAATCCTAACAAAGCAGAAAATGCCAAATACTCCTATGCCTTGGCACACATTTAAACTTAATTCGCAAGTTTATTGAAGACAGAAATGATCCTGGATTTTACCAAGGGGGGAGGGGGCAGTATGGCAGCAGCCACCATTGCTGCCAGGGTGGCTGAACTCTCTGCCCACTCTCCTTTCCCTCCCCTGGGATGGGCACACTGTGCCAGAGGTGCAGAAGCCAGGGACTTAAAATCCAGAAGAAGGTTGTTAAATGGCCTTTGTGCTCAGAGGCACATCCCCTTCTCTCCCACCTGCTGCTGTCACTGTCCCCGGGCAGGGGCATCTCCCAACTCCCTCCACCTAAGCTGCATGGTTATTGGGCTCAGCCCAGGACAACTGCAACAGCAGCAGTGGTGTGTGGGAGTTTCCCACTTTTCATGTCTTCAACCAGGCTGGTGAAGAACAGCTGGGGGGGAGCTGGCATGTGTAGGGGAAACCCACCAATCCACTGCTGCTGCTACTGCTACTACCACTCTTCCAGGTTGAGCCATCCCCCAAGCAGCCTGGCTGGAGCAGGACAGCAGCTCACCTCACCCCCTGGACAGTGGGGAGGTTGCCAGTGGCAGGTGGGGAAGGGGGAAATAGGAGGGGAGGGGACATGCCTCTGACCATGGGGGGTGGGGAAAGAAAGGGGGAAGTATTACTTCACTGTATTTTGAAAAAGTCCCTGGATGCTGCTTCTGTTGGAAAGAGGGGTGTGGCTGTGGCACTGCACCCCTTTCTAGACCCAACCCTGGCTGAAGAATCTCTCTCCATTTTAAAATGAGGTTTCTTTCATTAAAAAAACTTAAACCCCCTCCCATCCCAGTTCCAAAAGAAGAAAGAGAGAAAAAAATCCTAAAAGTAGAAGCACTAACTCACTGGATATATGATCTAGAGTTTGTACATTCTTACTAAGAACACTCATCAATGATAGGAAAGGTTAAATGCCGGTACACTGTTCTTGGTGTTTTGTGAGTGACATCGCTGATATCACCCCCAGAAAGTGCATGTTTTAGTTTTCATTCTTTTTTTTGGCTACAGAAAAATAGAGTACTTTTTCTATTGCAAAGAACTCACAAAGACAACAAGTCAGAATGTAATTAACACTATGGATTCCTATTTGAATCATCTATTTTTATTTTGTGAATCATGTTTGTACATCTAACAGTGCTAACATGGTGTGGCACCCCACAGAACCCTTGAAAGGGTCTCAAGGCACTCTGGTTGAGAATCCTGCTCTAGAGAGAACAAGAGTCTTCTTTAAAGTAGAAAAGACCTAGGATGATAAACAAGACCAGAATTTTTAAAAGGAATTTAAGGTGTTGCTCCATTAAATGCTGTGATCTCAATGGCTGTGAGAACTTGGAGAATTTAAGTACAACCTAGGACAAATTCATTTCTCCAGTTCAGATATTCTTTCTTTGTCTTAGGAAAATGCAAGCTTTTAGTTAAATAACAACTGTTTTTATATATCTCAGCAAAAAAATATACTTATAAGGCTTTTGTAATTTTTGCCTTGTAAAGTTCTTTTGTCAGGAAAATGTTTTGAATTTGATACAAGTACAAAGATTTCTATAACCTAGAAATATGAAATGACATTTGCATTAAACAAAGTAATTTTGGAAGTCTAAGAATTGGGAAAGTGGCAGAAGTTTTTATAACAATTTGTCTATTTCAATAGTAGTTCCAATGATATTTTAAAATTAAAAGCTAAAGTAAAAAATGGTAAGTGGGCCTCAGAAATATATTGAAATGAAATAACGTTTGCAAAACATGATTTTCATCTTTTTCAAAGAAGAAAATAATTTCTTGCTACAGATGTGTTTCTGTACTCATCTGTTATTGCTCTAACAAGAAAGCCATTTAGAGGTGTTCAAAGAAAACACCAAACTGTGACTACAATACAAATCATACAATACTCTGTTATGTTCTGTTTGTTCCCCCTCTTCATCGACCTCACTGAAATGAAATACAACTTAAAGGAGTGAGATAGCTTCAGTGAATCTTATGCTAATGCTTTCCCAGAAAATGTTTTCTTTGCTCCCTAAATTATTGATTGTGCTATTAATGGTCTGAAATAAAACTTTAATTAGTTGTTAGAGGCTTCACAAAGTATGATCTGCTGCAGCACATGGATGCAGTGAAAAAGAGCTATTTGTTTACAGAAACTACAGCCAGCAGCACAAAAAACACATGTAAGAGCAGAAAGTTAATATCTGTTTCAGATTTATATTGCTTTAGTAAATATTGTTTTTAGTTGAAAGTTTTTTGGGGACATGGGTTGTGTCTACATGTCACAATATGGCAGCATTGCTATGGTGCTTTGCTTTAGTACTTACTTTTGGAAGTACTAAAGCACAGCACAGTACAGGCAGTTATTGCACCGTGTGCATGGTGCATGGTTAGATTTTGCTGCTAGGTTGCTGTAGTGGTACGCTATATGGGGGGAGTACATCGCTATAGCGCGCCATATAATGATATAGAGCATCATTGCTCTCTCCCTCTCCTTCCCTCCCTCTCTCTCTCTCTCTCTCCCTCCCTCCTCCCTAGCTGACAGAGGGACACATCAGGACTAGGGTTCTGAAGTTGGAGCCCTAATTGCCACTGAAAATTACAGTCTCAATAAGTAGACATTTTGGAAAATAAAACATCTCCTATTGTATGTGACTTCAGGTGATAGTGGCTCCATATTTCAAAATGTTCCTGACTACAGAAAACCACTAGTGTTTTAGTCTCAGAATGAATCATGAAGTCACATATGTATGTTTATTAAATTGCTTCTAGAGAGTTGGGAAATAAATGCTGCCAGCTGTTGTGATTTTATTGTAAATTTTGCAACGATTTGGGTATAATTAAGGGTTCTTATGAATTTTTTATTTAGAGCTATAATAGTTTTACTTTTATCTAAAATGACCACTATCTCTCATTCTGTCACTAGGGCCTACAGCCTGATTAAAAAAAAAGATATTTAGGCACTTAACTGTCCATAATTTCAGCTGCCGAAGTGGAAATTTAGGTATCTAAATGCCTTTTTGGATCTCATCCTAAAATTGTGGGATTGTTTTAGCAAGGGGAATGAACGTGTGATGTGGTGAAAGTTCCTATCAAACATATTCACCATCTCTCATTTTTCCCAATAAAGTCAACCGGCAGTTCATTGGGAAGATAATGGTTATTAAATGCCCTTCAGAATGCAGGCATCCAGGCAGGATTTCATGGAAACCCTGTTAAGGTTTAGCAAAATGATGTCAAACCTGAGAAACTTTGGACTAAATATTCTGGGCTCAGTGACTTAGGACACCCCCTTTTTACTAGCTAATTTCCAGACAGTTCTACATGACAAAGAACAGCAAAATAATGGCCAGAAGACCACGAGGAGAGACAGGCATAAACACTTGGTATGTAGTGGAAGAATCATATTTACCAATATGCAGTGAAAGGAATTGCTCTCAAATATTTGTGGATAAATTATTGGCTATAGACACGTCTATAAACAGTTTTCACTGGTATCAGATAGCAAAATGTGGTGAACGCTTGCTGTTCCCAAGGCCTTGGTAACTGCTGTGTAATTGTGAACTTGGAAAGTAGTATTAATTAGTTAATTAATTGGCACTCATTCATATTGACATCTCTTCCATTTCAGGTGGAAGTATTCCAGAGACCCATGTTTGAACTTCTTTCCCTACATTACAGTATTGGGGAATTGTGCTATAGAACAGGGGTTTTCAACTGGGGTGTTCATACCCCTGGGGGGTACTTTGGAAGCCCCAGGGGGTATGTGGCAGTGGCATGGAGAAACTGGGTTCACTGGTGGCACTTCTGGTTTTGCTGCCATGTGCTGTACGGGGACTCCCCCCCACCAGCTGCTGGGGGATTCCCCACCCCTGCTCATCAACCAGCTGCCTGGGACTCCCCGCTCTGCTAGTTGACTGGCTGCCAGGGGACTCCCCGCTTCTTGGCTGGCTGCTGGGGGTACCCCGACCAAAAAAAGGTTGAAGAGCCCTGCTATAGAAAAAGGTAAACTGAGGTAAAAAGTAAGACTAGGCCAGAAAGCAGTTCTCTGGGTACAGTTTCTCTTGTCTAATAAAATTATATTTTGCAGCCTGACTAATATTGTTTCATCAAGTCTCCATGTCTATCTTGTGAATGGTGGAGGGTGAGGAGAGCTAAGAGCCTTGGCTGAACAGTTTCATTATAACTTTGCTGGGTGGAGGTGGAGGGGATCTAGATTACATCAGTTTAAGAAATTGCTGATTGCCTGCTTGTCTTGACTTTTAAGCTTTTTACCAAGGTCATTGCTGCCTCCTTACTTGTCTATCAACAGTGATTAAAGGCAGGAAGCAACCTTCTCATTTCTTATAGTGAATGTTTGCACTGCAACTACAGTATGCAACCCCCAAACGGACACTGGGACTACAACCTGCAAATAAATTGTAACACCTACAAATGACAACCAATCCAATATGAAACAGGCAAATTCATCTACCTCCAAGGACCACAGATTTGCTAGTGCTTCATCAGAGCCAAGCAAACTCCACAGTTTTCTATTCTGCTAAACCTGTCCTTTAAGCTGACCTCAAAACCATCAATGCCTTGAAGAAAAAAATGAGGAAAAAATAATTAAAGACATGGAGGTAAATGGAAAACTGGATAAAATACAACTTGGATTTATCAAATGTAGGCTGTGCCAGATGAACCCAGATGGCTTTTTTTGATTTCTGAATTCCTACAAAAAGGAAATGTGGGAGATCTGATGTAATCTACCTAGAATTGAGTAATGGATTTGATATGATGCCACATGGAAAATATTAGTTAAGATGGAGAAAATAGAGATTAGTACAAATAATATAAGGTGGTTAAGGAACTGGCTAAAGGGGAGACAACAGGTGTGCTGAAAGGGAAACTGCTGGGTTGCTAGTAGAGTCCCTCAGTAATGACCTTGGTACAAAAAACAGGAACGTGCCAATGAAGTTTGCTGATGATTCAAAGCTAGGAGGCTTGGAGTGCTGGAATATAGAAATAGAAAAGTTTTCTTTAAATATATCAGGGGTATAAACATGGGATGAAGAGCTAATAGGTAATATTGGCTCGGGGCAAATGAAGATGAATAAATGCCCATGAATAAATGGTAGGCAGGAAATTAGAAGACGGTTTCTAACTATCAGGTAAGTGAGGTTCTTGAACAGCTTCCCAATAGCAGTAGTAGGGGCAAAAGTCCTAAATAGTTTTAAGAGTAATGATGCATTTATGAATGGGATTAAATGTCATGACTGATTATTATAGTGATAGGACTAATGTGATAAGTTAGGAAGTATTTTCTTGCCCTATATTTCCTTAAAAAAAGTAGGAATATTACATTTGGAAATATATTATTCTTTGTGTTTCTCCAAATCTGCAAAGAAGAATCAGGCTGGGTAATGGCATGAGACACTTCCTGGACACATCATCTCCTGACACCCCACGTGTTATTGAATACCATATGCTGGTGTGTATACAAGTGAGAAGGAGCATTCTGTTCTTTTTAACTAGAAGCGAGTGTCTCATATGTCTGTATCTCTAGTTTGGGTCAAGATGAGGGTTTACCCTTGGCTATCATGAGACACGTAAGGTGTTCCCATCTTGCTATGGCAGCATGCTATGACAGCATAGAAGGTCTTATGAGTAGTAGGGGAGCTAACTTGTAGAAGAAAAGGAACAGAGAAATAAAACAATTTTTCTAGGCATCATGCAAATTACTTCACTCCTTTTTTGTACTTGGTTCTAAAAGAAGAAACAGTAGAAACAGGAAGGGGGTGCAAAAAGTTAGTGGCCACAATTCCTCTGTATTAGGCTTTGCTGTGCTTGGATGAATTGTAAGTACACTGCAGAGAAAGGTGGACTGAGGGGTGAAGAATGAGCTAAAATGCTTGTTATGTGGATGGTTTGGTCTAAAGGGCAGGCCAGGGAATGGGTTTAAGTAGCTGTATAGAAATTCTTTCTCTCTTTCGTATATGAGTGTGGAGGGAAATGGTATGTTGTGGGTAAAATACAGATAAGAAGACAGCATGCTTTCAGAGCTCACCTTCATAAGTAAGGTGCTTTTACAAATTCAGCGGTTGTTTACTTTGCCTTTCATGGCAATTATGAGAATACAAAGATTATTTTATGTGTGTTCCTTTGCTGTATCTTTGAGTGAACACACCTAAGTGGACTGAACAGGATTGTTCTCTTTGGGGTGAATCTTGACTTATTATTCTTCAGGAAAACATTATTTAACCACCTTAGGTTCTAGAAGAATTTGAAAGAGAATTGATTTGTTAAGGGTCACACTGTGAAGCCCTTCCTCATGCTGGTGAGTTGTTTCTCACACAAATGGTCCCCATGGAGTAAGCAGTTTATAATAAGACCTTAAATTGATTTTTATCAGAGATCAAGTGTTGGGTCAGAGCAGGCAAACAATAAAGAAATTATCCTGGTATAATGCAGGCCTAGGATTAAGTGCTGAAAGGGACACAGATAATAAGATGGAATGCCCCATATGACTGGAACTCATTTTTAGGGAACATTGTTATTTTCAAGGAAAATAGTCTAAACTGTCAAAATAATCACTGTAAATTTTCTGTTCATAGTATATTCCATACCTCTTACAAATTAAGAACAGGCAGAAGGCAAGGTAGGGTGGTTCAGAGAGTCATAAGCTTTCATATCATCAGAAACTATGACAAAGTAGGCTGTTGCCTATGAAAGGTTATGCCTCTCTAAACCTGTTTGTCTCTACACAGTATAGGTATTATGTAATAACTGGTTAATTTTGCCATTACTTGAGACCAGGTACATGTGCAAAGTGCTTATCACACAATAAAACGCTTCAACCAGCTATAAAGTTAGACCTCAAAAATGTGTTCAAAGCTTCTTTCAGATTATATACTGACAAATGAATTTCAATTTGCAGGTTGAATAATAAAAATGAATGGAAACTAAAACGTGGTGAAAATCTGGTTTCAATTGATACATTTTGGAAAATAAAGTAGGACATGTACAGAGGTTTGCTATAGTTCAGCCTGGACCATGTGAACCAAGAAGGCTCATTGGAGAGGATTCTTTATTATTTTATTCTTAGAGGAGGTAAGTGAGAAATGTTACATATCAGATTTACCTCTAAATTACCCTTAACTTGAGCTCTGATAGTGACCAAGATATGTCTCCCTTGAATCATGTGGTTGCTTGCTGCTGTTGCACCAACCATTACCTATGTGACTGTAAAACATGTCCAAATACAAGGGAAGATCATTTATAGCTACCTTAAGGATGCACTGCAATATTCTTGTAAAAATATGTACGTACACCATTTATTTATTTTTTACTTTGGTACATAATGGAATTTTCAGATCTGTAGGGGGTTTTTTTTGTTTTTGTTTTTTACAGATCTATAGGTTTTTAACCAAGGCATTTATTGATCACTTCATTATATAAAATGAATAACTAAGTTGAAAAGTATGCTGTATATCAATTTATCCATAAAATCTTCATGTATTTACTTAAATATAAGATGAGGTTTTTTCCCCCTAGTCAACATGGGGGAAAGTCCCTCATCTTACATTTGCTTACAAGGAGACCTCACTAACTCACTTATGAATTATGAAGTTGATTAAATGTATCCAACATTGAGCATGACTATAAAACATATAGCCAATAGGGCAAGCACTGGGCAAACATTCTGATAGGAACCTACCACAAGAATAGGTTACTGTAAACTATTTGATTAAGATATATGATGGTGAAACATGCTGCTCAGTCCTTCTCAGCATGGACTCTTTTTCAAGTCATGGTGAGCCACACTGAATACATTTAGGCTTTGTTTTCACTCCCACAGCTGAGTGGTGTCTTTTCTTTATCACTTCCAGTGAGTCCTGGTTTTTAATCAGCCTTAAATGTCTAATAAACATCACTGAATGGGGCTCCAAACAGTTTACACAGCATCCTTCTGTTGCACCATTTCTCAGCCTGTTGCATATGATTAGTGTGGCCCTGCTCTCCATGAGTTGGAGCTGGACCAGGTTGCCCCAAGCCTCATCTGAATATCAATTTTTTCATAGATTTCATAGGCATTAGGGCTGGAAAGGACCTCACAAGATCATTGGGACCAGCCCCCTGCCCAAAGGGCAGGAAGTCAGCTGGAGTCAGAACACCCAGTTCCAGTCATGAGTGAGGGAGAGAGGGGGTGGTAATTAGCACATGGATCCTTTGTGCATGTTATCTGGAGTACATACATAAACTGAGCAATGCTGAGCTGTGGGATCACTATGACTTGAAATGCTGTTGTTTTTGCTGGGTCCAGCCAAGTGAACTATATGGGATTTGTGAGCCTTTTGTTTTTGAACTAATGTTGCATATAGTTTGCATTATATAAAAGTAGGTATAGAAGTACTGCTTAAAAGTGGCACATATACATGTACCCAATGCCTTCTCTGATGTGTTCTAATTAATGGAATCTGTTGAAGTATTTTAATTAGAATGTTCCAGCAGCCTTGGCATTATGTGTATTCAGCATCCCCACATTTCAAAATGGCGGCAGGGTGCTTTAACTAAAGCTCATCAAATGGGTGCTTTAACTAAAGCTCATTCTTTTACTGAGATCATCATGGAAATAAAGGCAGCACAAGTGAATTTCAAAATCTTGATTTCTGGAAAATCCAAATATAAAAGGCCAGAACCTGTTTATGTTCCATAATTTAAGTGGGAGATAGAATCCAGTTGCCATGACCATAGTGTGGTAGAAGTCATAAAGGTAAACTGAATAGAAAGGTTTGAGAGTGCAAAAAATGGCATGGGATGGTATGTGATGGACAATTGGCTAAATTGGAGAAGATTCATGTGCACACAAAAGTTAATCTATCACATCTGAAAACATGAGGAAACATTCTTGTTTTGCTCAGTGTAGTTTGGTATTGATATTTGGGTATTGCTTCAATAAACATAGCTTTTTTTGCCCCTAATGGCTACAGCTTGCATTTCCATGGGTTAACCCATTCCTGTGTCTGGGGGCTCAGTTACCTAATGACTTTCTCTTTGAAATATGAACAGTATTGCTTAATTATGTGACCAAATACATAAATCACAGGGTATTGTGTATGTTTTCCAGTAGGTTATGGGTAACTCCTATAAATAGATTTTTGCTGGGACTTCTCATGAAAGATTATTAATTTTGTGTTTAAAAATATTTGAGTGTAACAGCTTAAAACCCATATTTATAGCATTTATGAGACTAAGACCCAGACTCGTGCACATTTACCAGACATACAATCACAAGTGTGTAACTGGAGCATGTTTATTAAAATACAAACACACATTTTAAGTATTTATCTATTTTTAGAAAGTGGTGTCACTTCCATTTTAGAGATATGGAAGCTGAAGACAGAGGAAGGATCTAATTATGCACACCCTGTACTCAGTGGTGAAAGATGCACTCGGCCCTAGGGCTGTGCGAAATTTCACTGGGTGTTTCATTTTGAAGCTGTTTCAATGCATTTCTAGCTCAAAACAGCAAAATCAAAATGAAACAAAAGCCTTCAAAATGAAACAAGGATTCTTGAAACATTTTGAAATTTTCAAAATATTTTGAGTTTCAAAGCTGGGCTTGGCTTCAGAGCTGGTCCCAGCCGGCAGCAGCAGCCTCCTGTCATCCCGTGTGGATCCAAGGGCTGCGCCCTCCAGGAGGATTCTGGCAAAGCCCCCAGCCCTCCCGGGGGACACTGCCCCACAGATCTGTGTGCCAGGTGACAGCATGCTGTTGCTGCCAGTCGGGGCCAGCAGCAGCAGCAATCTTCCTGGTGCTCAGCATGGGCTGTACCAGTCCCAGGTGGCAGCAGCAGCCTCTTGTGATCTGGAAGGCAGATCGGGGGCCTGCCTGCACCCCCAGGAGGAGTCCAGCAGAACCCTGCAGCCCTCCCAGGGGTGCGGGCCTCCAATCTGCCTACTGGATGACAGGAGGTTGCTTCTGCCACCTGGGACCAGCTCTGGGCACAGTCTGCACCTAGCATCAGGAAGATTGGTGCTGCTGCCAGTCCCAGGTAGCAGGAGCAGTCTCCTGTGATCCAGCAGCTTGGAGGTGCAGGGGCCCCCACTCTGCCTGCTGGATTACAGGAGGCTGCTCCTGATGCCTGGGACAGGTGGCAGCACCAATTTTCCCAGTGCTGGGTGTGAGCTGCATCTAGTGCCAGTCTCAGGTGGCAGAAGCAGCCTCCTGTGATCTGGCAGGCAGATTGGGGGCCCCCCTGCACCCCTGGGAGTAGTTTGGCACAGGGCCTTAGCCCTTCAGGAACAGCATTGAAACAGTGACAGTTTTGATGAAACGAAATGGAGGAGTGCTTTCAAAATGAAATGAAACTCAAAATGAAACACTGTTCTGTCAAAACATCAAAACAGAAGTCGAAGTGGAACGGTGCTGTATCATGCAGCCTTTTTGGGCATGTCTACACAAGATGTTTACTGTGCAGTTGATTAATCAGCTGTGCAGTAAATATGCATCTACCTGTGTGCCCCTATTAAGCTGTCCTGCTCCAGAGTCAAAAACTCCACAGCAGCGTATGTGTAGATGCTGGAGGGGCTGGCTAGGGCATGAAGTGTGGGGGCTGCCTGCTGCACTGAAGCACCCTCATGTCCCAGCTAATCCCTCTTCAGCACGTTAAGTCTGGTGGGGGGGAACAGCCCCAGGCTGGCAGGCTGATCCTTGGGGTCCCCTGCCAGCCAGAGCTTCTCTGACCTGGTTCAATGTGCTGCACCTGAATAAACTGTGGAGCTTATTGCTCTGGAGTTAATTGTTCCTTGGCGCACACTCAAATGGCATGCTTGGGACCAATACACTCCAGAGCAAGAAGCTCTGGAGTTTATTCATGCACAGTAATAGCATGTGTAGACATGCCCACTGACTTTAGTGGAAGCAAGATTGTACCCTGAGTAAACTGTTCCAGGCCACACAACAATTTAACGATTCAGTTGTAAACAAAATGCTAGTATTCTATGATGTTTCTAGTTAAAACTGCTAAGTCATGCTAATTATAGATTGTAATATTATTATAAATATATAGAAATGTGGATTCAGAGTAGTCATCTTTAGGTACATGAATAAATGTGAGTTCAAAGCCCATGGAGTTTGACCTTTCTTTTACTTGCAATGGGACTATCTGATTAAAAACAAATTCAGGGTAAGGTGATTTATAATTAGGAACTTCAAGACATTTTTAGGGTCTTCATATCTTTTATTACTGTGTTAAGAGGGACTACTTATGTTAGTAAGGGTGTGCAGGATTAGGCCATATGTAATTTTATTTAAATATAAAGGTTGAGATGTGAAACTCAACAGTTAATATTGCATAAATATTCATAGATAATATAACTGGGATGTAAGTTGATACTTTTGTCAACTTAAAGAAAATGTGGTGAATTCTTGGTTATATTAATTTTGAATCACTTGGCAATATTCCCATTTTAAGGTGTCAGCTTGCAATTGCACTGTAATGTAATCTTATTCAAACTGTATGCAATCTGTTCCAAGGCTTAGAAAATACAAGAACAAAAAAATGTTGGGGGTAGGGAGGGGCAGACAGGTGTAAGGAAAAATACATATATAAGCAAGAGATGAGTATAAAAGAGAGAGTATTTTTATTTCCAACTGCATGCTGACAGGTTTTCAGGTATATTTGTTTAAAATAAGATCTCTACAGTTATGTGCATTTAAAACTACAGCATTAAAGATTTATTAAAACTGTTTGAATCTTCTGCCTTTCAGTGGTTAGTTTATATAGATGCCATTCCACCCTGTTTTCTAAAGCATCATTGCTGATTCTACATACCATAGATCTGGATTCTTAGAATTCCTTTAGGTCACTTGAGTAGGATCATTTAACCATAATGTGGCCACAACTGTTATAATTCTATTGAAAGGCAGAGTAGAAAAAGACTGTAATGAACACCAACACCCCAAACTGACCATTTCTTATCATCACTCAGTTCCTGAAAGCCAGAGTGCAGCTTTGTGACCCAGCTGAAGAACCTGGATCAAAATATCTGTGGCCCAGACATAGAAAGTATTTAACTTTCCCTATGGGTGCCAGGGACAATGTTTAAAATAAAATTACAACCCTTGAATGCAGGCTGGGGAACAAGTAAGGCAATAAAAACAAAAGTCTATATAAATTAGGCAATTTCAGGGACCTGAAAAAGGATTTGTGGAACATCCATACCCATCCCTTAAAGTGAGGAAGTTTCTTCCCTAATTGACCAGATCTTACTCACTTCTGAAATTATTCATCAAGTTAAGGGCTGTGCTTAAGGACGGTGTCAAGAATTGTAAAAGAACAATATAGTGGCAGAAGATTTACCACAGCCACTAATAAAATAAAATGATTGGGGTACATGGTGTATTGGGTTCATGGACTGACCCTGTGCACCAAGCATATGTGAGATCCCTGCAGACCAACCCCAAACCACTCATCCAGCTCATGGGTCCAAAAGGTTGGGCACCACTGCTATAGGTGGAAAAGTAATGCATTCAGTAATTGTTATATTTTGAGGAGACATGCACTGTAAACTTTAGAGCCTTCAGAAATGTTAAATTTCTGCAATATCTTGGTTGGTCTCAATGTGATAATCTCTGAAAATGACTAAGTGAAACTCTTGTTAGAACACCCCAACTCAAAGTTATTTTAGGAAATTCAGAGAGCTTTGAGAAATTAATGCAAAACTTCCCCTATCACCTGTTCAAATCCAGCTTTCAGTTCCACTGGCACCAATAGAAAGGGAGAGCTAGCAGCCAGGAAGATGGCAGTAACTGTTTGCATCCATGTTATGGCTACTCGAACATGCACCCGTGACCGATGATGTCAAACAAGCCAAATCCAGCATGGGATTGCCAGAATTCATTGAACTCCAGGCACTCGTCTTCTCTAGCCTCTATTTACTTGGAAGAGCTTGAGGAAGAACTTGAGGTGCAGGAAAGATAGTGGGAAGATTTTTGTTTGTTTGGGGTTTTTTATTTTATTTTATTTTTTTCCTAGTTGGTGCCCATCTTGGCATAACTTGACAATTCCCTATATGTTTTGTGTGAACTGGGAAGCAGGGTTTGCTCATGCTTTGCTACCAGAGAATCTGCCCTCAACCTCCAGGTCATTGTTATCATTACTTTCTTGCTGATTTTTTAGACTATGAAAGCTTACAAAACAAAGCATTGTTGTCTGATACAAAGGGTACCTACATTACAAGGTATTTTTTTATATATATATCCTAATATATGCAGTATGAAGCAATGTACAAAAAATACAAAAGCTCTGCTTTTGAACAGTAATTTGCTGTTGCAAAGAAGCCACCAGTGAATTGAATGATCACTTAATATTTGTAAAACTAACAGAAATCAGCATGTTAGTTTTACAAATAGAAAGAGGCCAGATTTGGCCCTGGGTTGTAAATTTGGGGTAGCATCATGAGTTATTTTGGACTTAAACTAGTGTCAGTGGCATCAAAAGCTGGTCAAAGTCTAGAGTCAGTTTTGTGATTTTTATGAGCACTTTACTTATGGAAAATGGCATTAACAATAAAAGTCTCCAAATTTAGACTTCTATGTATTTCTTTGAACAAAGCATTTTTTAGGCTTGTAAGCTCTCTGGGATAGGGATTGTAAGTATCTGTATCCTACTGTGAGTGTAGCATAGTGAAAAACACACCTGATCTGTCTAGCTGGGTATATGTGACTACTGTAGTCACAGAAGCAAGGATCTCACCATGTGGTAACTGCCTGCTTTGGGTTTGTAGTCCATGCCAAGTTCTGTGCTGCAATGACTTGACAGTTAGACATCCCAGACTAAAGGTAGCCCTGCTGTGTTTACACTATACTTCAGTCATAGGAGAGACTACTGTATAGTCATACTCTATATATCCTAGCTATATGCCTTACGCGGTGTGCGATGGCATTCCGATAGTAGTCGCACTTTATGATGAGTGGAGTTAAAGGGAAAGAGCTGAGTTTGAAGATGGCTGCAGCTCAGGTTGGGCAGTCACTGAACAAGCACAAGCCTCTCTGTGTGGAGCTCTGACCTCTGCATGCTCAGAAAAGATCTTCCTACAGCTCTGTTTGTTTACTGTTTTTCTCAAGAAAACGGTTGACTTCATTATGTGGTATCTCACTGTAAATAATGCAGCACTAATGATGGGGACTAGGTAGAGGCATTAAAAAAGCCAGAGACAGAATCAGTCTAAGTAAGGCGGTTTTCTGTAAGCAGCATAGTTTAGACTCGTAGTGAACAGTACACACATTCACCCTTGCGGGGGAGGGGGTAAATCTTAGATCAGGATCCACCATTTTTAAACCAGTCTGTGTCTGTACTTGGCCTTGAGGAATACCAGGGACATGATGTTCAGTCATGGATGGTGCTAGATGTTAGTGGGGTTTTCCTTAGGTCTGAGGAGATCATAGTTGCTTCATTGCTCTTTCCCAGGCTTGGGGAGGAGTGTCCGGATCCCCATAATCAAGTGGACACCAGCAAGTATACGGTAATTGGGAGGAAACCAGTTAGCATAGGAATATGGGATGAAGGGAAGAGAGTAAAAGTATGTAGAGATAAGTTAAATAAGGAAGACCGGGACATAAAAAGTATATAGTGATCAAGAAAAGAATTAAGGAGAGAGAAAGTGAATTAGAACAAGTTGAGAAAGGAGCTAAAACTGAGGGTGAGAATCATAAGGAAATAAAAAGTGTGAGAGAGTGAGGGAATTGGAGATATAACTTGAGAGAAGAGAAATTGAATGAGAATAGCGAGATGTATTTAAGGGAGGGAGTGGGAGAAAATGAATGGGCAGACGGAATAAAGAATAAGTATGATTAAGAGGAGGATGAAGAGACGGTTAATTTGTATTAAACTTGCACTCAATCATCCTGACAGTCCACACAAAGAAGAAATACAAGTTACAAGGAACATTGATTAAAAGCAAGAGATAGTATCTGGGTAGACCAAAATCACCCCCTCACCAGTTAACACTTTCTGGCAAACACTAATACTGATGAGAAAGGGACAGCACTACCAGAGTCGCATCTGGAATACTGGTATTGAACACTGCTGCTCTGATATGCTTGGGCAAATTGTATGTCCCTGACTTACCAGCTCGGGCAATGGCTGTGAGTTAGAAGCATATTTTATTATTTGATGATGTACTTTTGTATTTTTTCCTTGTTGCCATGGCAGCTGCCACTTCAGTTCTTCTATACTCTCTTAAACACCTGTTAATCCTCTGACCTTTTCTGCAGACTCGATCCTTTGGTCACCCGCAGCGCAAGCAGTTAGTTTGCAGAAGGATGGCCTGGTTTGCTGTTCAGTGGATGGTAAGTTTAGCCTGCTGGGCTCCTCCCCCAGACTTCTAATTATTTTGTGGCTTTGTATCACAATGGCATTGTCAATTAACTTCCCAGAAACATGCTAACCTTGTAGGACTAAGGCAGATTACTTAGTTTAAGCCTGATTCTAATTCTAGAGTGAACCTCTTCTGCTTTCCTTAATACTTGAAGGTTACCTTGATGAATGCCATGTCTCTGAGCATCAAAGTACTGTTGGATAGATTTTTAGAACCAATCAACTGCACTTGGCTCACTATATGCCACCAAGATATTGCTATGAATTTCAAGCCACTCAGACATTTCTAAATGTTACCCAGTTCTTTCTCTCAGTATGACAATACGACTAGTTACTGAGTCAACCTGTTCACTAACCTTTTTACCTATAGCTTTTTTTTAAAGGATGCCCTTAATCTTACATTCATGGTACTTCTGTTTTTTGGAACAAGCCTTTTGTTGTTTTTGATGTTAAGTAACTGTTTTATAAATCTACGATACTATAGAACCGTGCTTCTCAACCTTGTTATATTCAAGGTAGCATTTGGAAAAAGTCAACTCTTAGCTTTCACTTATTTTTTAACTACTGAAAAATAACAGTGCGATTCTTCTGTTGCAAAGGACTTGGAAAGGTCACAGCTGGTCAGAATGCTGGTGACACCTATGGATTCCTATATGAAATCCCTGGGTTTATCTTGCAAAGTATGTGTAGGTGTTTACACACCTAACAGTGCAAGTATTGTGCAGCACCCTTGGAAGCATCCTTAGAAAGATCTCACCGCATCACAGGGTGCCAAGACATCCTGGTTGAGAATCACTGCAGAGAAAGGAGCTTGTGTGGTAGAGGAACAACACTGGAAATCCCAGGAGTTCTGGGCTCAGTTCCCAGCTGTACTACGTGCATTCTGCCTGACAGTCAGCATTTCACATCATCTGAGGCTCTGCAATTTATAAGTAGCCTCAGGCTGCACTAGCAGAGGCAGCACCAGCAGGGGCCATGGACTCCTGAGGGCCCCACACCATGTGCCTGTCCCCCACACTGCACCATGCTTCATTGAATGCCCTGAAGCTCTTAGCCTTTATGCCATATGTCCAGTGCCCCCACCCCTTCTGCACTGGACATCTCTCTGCTGCACGATGTGTTGTGGTGCTCCCACCCCTTTTGCACTGTGTGCCCAGTAGCCCCTATGCTGCACTGCACACTTGGCCCCTACTGCTGCACTGTACATCCGGGCAGACCACCTCACCCTCAGCTCTCTGCTCATGGGCTTCTCTGTTGCACTGCATCTCTCCAGTTTGCCAGGCTGCAGGCTTCCCCAAGCACTGCAGGTGACCAGATACCTGGAGGGGGAAGGTGAAGCTAGAGGAAGAGGGTGGAGAGGCTGCAATTTAACCCCTTGCTCCACATGCATCCTGTGTCATAGTATCATAGTGCTTAGGGTCCTAAGGGACCTAAACAAATCATCAGGTCCAACCCCCTGCCCTGGGCAGGAACGGGTGCTGGGGTCATATCACCCCAGTGAAATATCTGTCCAGCCTCCTCTTGAAGACCCCCAAGGTAGGAGAGACCACCATCTCACTTGGGAGCCCATTCCAGAGCCTGGCAGTCCTAACTATAAAGTAATGTCTCCTGATCTCCAGCCTGAACCTTCTCTCTAGCAGTTTGTGGCTATTATTCCTAGTAACCCTGGGTTGTGCCTGGGGGAACAGAGCCTCTCCCAATTCCTGCTGGTCCCACCTGGTGAGTTTGTAAATGGCCAGTGGATCTCCTCTCAGCCTTCTCTTGTGGAGGCTGAAGAGGTTCAGGTGCCTTAGCCTCTTTTCGTAGGGCCTGCCTCGTTGCCTCTTGACCATGCAAGTGGCCCTCCTCTGGACCTCTTCAATGCCAGCCACATCCCTCTTGAAGTGTGGC
Organism: Crocodylus porosus; assembly: GCF_001723895.1. Classification (NCBI taxonomy): domain Eukaryota; kingdom Metazoa; phylum Chordata; order Crocodylia; family Crocodylidae; genus Crocodylus; species Crocodylus porosus. Next base: position 29,815,855 of record NW_017728948.1, read on the forward strand.
ACCCAGACCTGGATGCAGTACTCCAACTGTGGCCTGACCAAAGCTGCATAGAGGGGAAGGATCACCTCCCTCGACCTGCTTGTGATCCATCTGTAGATGCACGACAAGGTGTGGTTAGCTTTACTGACCGCTCCCTCGTGTTGGCGGCTCATGTTCATCCTGTAGTCAATGACTCCAAAATCCCTTTCAGCCACCATGTTGACAACAAGGGTGTTCCCCAGCCTATAGGTGTGTTGCTGGTTCCTTCTCCCTAGATGCAGCACCCTGCACGTGTCTGCATTGAATTCCATCTGATTCTCATCCACCCATCTCTGTAACCCGTGTAGATCTAGCTGGATTCTGTCCCTCCCCTCCAGCGTGCCCACCTTGCTCCACCTTGACATCTTGGTGTCATCAGTGAATTTGGACTGTGTGCTTTCCACACCCACATCCAGATTGCTGATAAAGATGTTGAACAGTGTGGACCCCAGGACTGAGCCCTGGGGGACTCTACTGCCCACATGCCCTCGGGGGACTCCACTGCCCTCCAGAGCGAAAATGACCCATCACCACCACTCTCTGGGTGTGACCACCTAGCTGTGGGCTGTAGTTGGACAGCCCTGAATTAATCTTATTGTTTCCCCCTGTGAGAAATGAGGACAAAAAATTCCTTCCCTCCTACTTTTTCTTTCATCTGTTTAGACCATAAGTTGTTTGGTTTCTGTTATAAGAGCTGCTTCTTGCCGTGTTATTGGACAACCCCTAGCACAAGTGGGCTGTGATCTCAGTTTGGGCTTCTAGATTGTCTTTTAATATTGGTGTTATTAATAATAATAATTTACAGACCTCAGTTTTATATCCCTGCTAACTGTAAAATTCTCTAAAGCAATTTCCCTTCTTCTCTAGAGGTGAGTGAGAATTCAATCTCATGGCCAATTCAATTACTGGCTTATTTGATGAATACTGTCAGTATCAACATGGGTTTCAAATTAGTGTCAAATGTGATGGTAGCTTTTGTGATAAGGATTCCTGTTGGCACATAGATATGCTACCATATACTATTAGGCTTTTGGCCGTTACAAAAGTGTAAATTTATTTCAGCTGATTAAAAGTAGGTCCAATGATCTTGGATCTTGTAAGTAAAATTAAATGAACTCTGAGTTATTCCCAAGTTTTTTCTCTGTCATTGGCAAATAGATGAGGATATTTCAGCAAAGTAAGCTTTAATTTTATCTATTCTTTTACACTAGGCACAGATACTACACATAAACTGGTTTAAGTGACCAGAAACTGGTTTAAACCTGTAACACAATAGACATTCAGTGCACATAAACAAGTTTCAAAATGGCTGAAACCAGTTTGAGATAAACTTGGTTGAATGTAGTATCAAACTTAACTGATTTGTGCCAAACCAGTTTATGCAATATCTGTCTCAGACCCCTTCCTGGTTTGAGTTAATCCAGAGACTACCAGCATCCTGGCATGCTTTCTGGGCAGGGAGGGGCTTTCTGCTTCAGCCGAGCCAGGCTGACCCTGTCTTTCTGCTTGAGCAGGAACGGGCAGGGGTGGGGGCCTGGCCAGAGAGAGGTTTAATTCTCCACTCCCTATGCCACCAGCAGGAACCTGAGCTGGGTCTGCTAGGCACTCCGCTCTTGCTCCTGCAGCAGCAGGGCACCATGGCCCCTGAGGCAGAGTGGGGTGGGGAGGAGAGTTAGTCTCCCCTCCACCCCCACTGGCGGCCAGATCTGCCTGTCCTCACTGCAGCACTTGCTCCCTGCCCCAGAATGGGCCCCATGCTGTCCTGTCTGTCAGAGGCCAGAGGGAGGAGGAATAACCCCTGACCCTGCCCCCCACCCAGGGGCCCTGCCTGACCATGTTCCCTCCACACCACTGCAGTGGGAGGGGGCAGATCCCTTGTTGGGTACACCAGCCCTTGTCATAATGTGGGGGGGGTATGAGCCTCTTCCTGGCGAGGGGCTGTGCTGCCAGGCTGGTGGACCTGTAGAGGGCTGCATGCGGCAGCACTGAGCTCCAGAGTGGACCAGAACCCTGCAAGGTCCCTGCAGTACCACCGTACTCCACAGCAGCTGTGGTGACCCCACAGCACAGCCCCCCACCAGGAAGGGGCTCATGCTCTGGGAAGCAGCCCATCAAAGTCACTCACCACTTGGAGCTCCAGCTGTTGGGTGGGGGTGGGGCCTGGCCCCCGCTGCTCAGTCTGTACTCAGAGCAAGGCCCCTTCTAGCAAGAGGGGGCTTATTCAGCTGCTGGCCACGAGCACTTGCGATCGTGGAGAGGTTAACTTGCACTCTGGGCTCCCAGTCGGTGGATGCTCCCCCCACTATTCCCCCTGAGCTTTGGCTATGACTGAGCTGGGCAGACCATGGTGCTAGAAGCTAGAGGCTGAATAAACCCCCTCATGCCAGGAGGGGGCTTGCCCTGAATACAGAGAGGCCACTTGCACTGCTGCAGGGTCTGCCTGGTCTGGCAGCTGCCGCTCTGTGCTCAGGGCAAGCTCCCTCCCAGCAGGAGAGGTATTATTTAGTCGCTGGCTTCAAGCACAGCCGGAGCAGTGGCTGCAGCCAAGCCAGGCAGACCCCCGCTATGGTGCCAGCAGCCATTCTGTTCTTGGGGCAAGCCCGCTCCCAGCAGGAGGGGGCTTATTCAGCTGCTGGCACCGCAGCAGGGTCTGCTTGACCTGACCGCTGCCTTTCTGTGCTTGGGGCAGTGGCTGAATAAGTTGCCTCCTGCTGCGAGCCCAACTACTGGTGGGGTAGAGAGGGGGGAATTAAACCCCTCTCTGGCCAGTTCAGCCTGGACTGGCCATGCCCCCCCCCGACAGCACAGCTTCCCTGCAGCCAAGGGCACGCTCTAGCACTCCCAGGCTGCTGGCCTGAGCATTATGTGCCTGCACTACCTCAGTCCAGAGAGAATGTTTGCCTTGTTACAAACCGGTTCAGCCTAGGCAGGTTAGACTAACCGGCAAAAGTTGAATCAATTTAGGCTCTGGGTATTTGATTGCCTGTCCCTAGCCTTAGTACTCCTCTGAACTAGATCACTAAAGAAGTATCAGAAAGCATCTTTCACTGGACAAATTGCGGTTGCAATGAAACTCTTGACATCTGATTGAGTGCAGCTGGGAATTACATAATATTAAAATATTTGGGAGGTTTCATAACTTTATTTTCCATCGAGTGAGCATAATTATTTCTGTTTAGAGACAGTCAGTTGTTTAAATGATGACAATTGTGGTATAGTTTCTTGATATCTTGTTAGTAAGAAATACCGTGCCCAGATGCACCAATGTTAATTTCATTAAATTAACATTATGAACATATCAGACTACAGCCTATACTTCATTTTGATAGGCTGATGCATATATTTTGGTATTGCACTTACCTAAATATCACAGATAAAACTTTTTTGGAGAATAGTAAGGAGGAAGTTTTATATCAGCTGCTTATAGGTAAAATGCTGTGAAAATGATTGGAAATCCAACATACTGAAAATAAAATCTTAATTTAAAGGAAACCCCATACAATTTAACAGCTGGAAATGCAGTTAGATTACCCATATAACACTGGCTCTGCTTCTTTAATAAAAGTGGCCTTCTAGCTTTCCTTCCTTACTCTTTACATGCTTACTTTATAAGAAGATTTTTTTTGGGCACGTAGAATGCAACTACACTGTGCTATTAGCACAGAGCAATAAACTCTACATTTGTCTAAAATTTTCTTTATCCAATAACGTAATTTGAAAATAAATAAAAATATGGCTCTCCTTTTATTTTAATTTTGACTTATGTTCCAGGGGGGCAAAAGGGGCAGAAGAAATGGGGTGTGTCATACATTAATATTAAAGTGTTGCAGTAAATTCCAGCACAGTTTGCCTCTGAGTTTACTGTTCCTGCATGCCACAGTTTTATGTGTGCCCAGGACTGCAGCATGATGAGCTAGGTCAGAGCAGCTTCAGCTGGCAGGGGGTCTTAGGGGTCTCTGCTGCTCTGACCCAGCTCAGCGTAATGCAGAGGGGCTGGCTGGGGCATGAGGGTGCTCCAGGTTGGGGCTAGCTGGCAGGCAGCTTTGTCCCAGCCAGCCCCATCAGATACATGTGTTGCTGTGCACTAAAGAACACTGCTGCTGTATAATACTTGTATTTACAGGCGCTAACCTGTGGTGGAGTTAATTTGTTTCATGCAGCCTAATAGGGCTGTACATGTAGACACAGAGACTTTACTGTGGATCTAATCATGTAGATGTAATCACTGTCTATGATGTTACCACATTCCCAGCATTATATTGTTTTCATGAGGACCTGAAGTGTCATCAGTCGTCCTTGTTCTTGTGCAGATTGTGTAGTGCTGAAATGCATACTACAAAAAAGACTAGCTTAAAGCTGAATAACCAGAAACATGGAGATGTTTATATAAATGGTGCAATTATTCATTTTTCATATTTGACTATGCATTATGCTGTGGCCTTATTTACATGTTTGTTTTTACCTTTTGTGTATGTTTTTTTGTTACTACTTCTTTTTGCTCCTTCACTTTGCTACTATTTGTTGTGCTACAGTTTAAGGTAAGCCATCAAAGTCATTTAAACACCCCGCCTGCTTAAGTCTAAGGACATATGCAGACAAAGTTCTTTGGTTATATGTGATGTCTTTTATTAGGCCAACTGCATAGTTGGCAAAATTATTCTTTGAAAGCTTTTGGGCACAAACACCCTTCTTCAGGCATACTTTCCCTGAAGCAGGGTGCTTGTGCCCGGAAGCTTGCAAAGAACAAATTTTCCCACTGTTTAGTTGATCTAATAAAAGATATCAAATCTAACCAAAGATTACTTTGTCTGCTCTTAAGTCTAGTAGTTTGAGTATTAATTTGAGGATTAGGGAGGGAAAAGCTCAGATACTGTCATGGGGAACAGGAAAAAGGCTCTGTTGTTACCCCAACTGAAGGAAATTCCACATCCTATCTATTAATGACTCTGCAAAACCCGATGCCACTCCAGATGAGGGGAGTGTAGGAAGGTTGGCACCTTGCATTAAACCCTGCTGGAGAACCGGAGAAGAGAGGTTTCAGTCTTATTTGCCCTGAGGTCTCAAAGATCCAAGTACTGCTGGTGTGGTGCAGTGTCCCAGTACCCAACACATACTCCCCATGGGCCACCATTCTGGCACACCATCTAAATCAGCACCTGGGACTCATGCTTTACCCACCCCCCTAGTTACACTAATGACTTTGAGATTCTCTGGCTGCTCCAGAAGGTGATGCTCTTTCTGTGGGGTTACACCACTCAGTTGCCCACCTCCCTGAAATTCTTGCCCCACAACCCAGCACTAGCCATATCACTATTTCAGGTGCTATTCCTCTTCTCTCCACTCTTGAAGTTTCCTTTGCCAAACCTCTGTAGAATGGGCAGCAAGCCATTCTACCTCAACATGTAATGCAGTTAACAGGCTCTGGGGTCTGACAGCAAGTGGGGCTGAGATTCTGCACCTACTTAGCTGTGTAGCTGAGGCCATGGACAGTAAAAAAAAAAAAAATGTGTGGGAACTACAGCTTGACATTACTTCCTGTTTATCTTGTTTTTCAAGAAAATTAAGGTATTGAACATTTTGAAAACAATGCAGAAAAGTTTTTTGTTGGAATTTTTAAATCCAGGTCTACATTTTGTGTTGAAATGTTAAATTTAAAAAAAAAAATCACTGTTTTATGAGCTCAGTGGAAAATAACAATTTTTTTTCTCAATGTTGTTGAAATTTTTAAATGTTTTATTCAGCGAGCTGATCTGGATCCAGATCCAGACAGTCAAAATTAGGAGCCACTTGTGGAACATTAGGGACTTAATGCATGTATTTTATTTAATTAATTAAATAAATAGGAATCTCTAATGTTGAAACCCTGTGGTAACAGCTGTCATTGTATTTTTTTCATGTTGGCATTATAATTTCATTATTTGGGCTTATAGGATTTATACACATGGGCTAGTTTGGGATTTAATAACCAAGCCATAACTGGTAATGTGTGAAATTGTAGGGCCGGATTCAATCTCAAGTCAGTGGGAGTTTCTTCATCCATTTCAACTGACTTTGAATCAAGCTGTTAATGAAAATAAGTTGTCTTTCTAGTGATGAATTTGTGAAATATATGCCATTTATATGGCTTGAGTATGACAACGAAGAAGGTCAGAGTTGACCCGATGAGTGTGCAGTTAAGAGTAAAACATTGGGTTCCATGATGACTAATGAGACCGAACTGTTTGTAATTATAGTAGGGTGGCACCTTCACTATAATAAATGTTAAGTTTTGCTGAATGTTTAAAAAGCAGCTTTTTCAAGTGCTCTGCAATCCACAATGTTGGATTATCCTGAAGCTGTGCTTCTTGGAGTTTGGGGCAGAGTTAGCCACAGGTTCCTGAAATAGAATGATCTTTTTACAAAATCTCTTGTTTCTTATAACATTTTCAGTGTACTTCTAGGGTATAACCTACAGCTTTAAGCTTTCTTTTTGGCCCTTTGCTATCCACTTAACAAATTTCTGGCATTCGCAGCCCCCTTGGGAAAACAAAGTTTCCTATAGCTATGGAGAATGAGCATGGGCAGAAAGATTAGCACTTGTTTCTTTTCCCCCCTGGGAGGGCTTGTGGACAGTTTGTTTTTACCCAAACTAAAAATATAACAAGTACCTTACTGAAGGTAACCTAGACAGGTTACAAGGGTGGGCGGATGAGAACAGGATGGGATTCAACACTGACAAGTGCAAAGTGATGCACCTGGGGAGGAACAACCGGCACCATACCTACAGGTTGGGGAACTCCCCTCTTGTCAGTACAGAGGCAGAAAAGGATCTTGGAGTT
>NW_017728948.1:29823296-29846472 GCF_001723895.1 Crocodylus porosus
CAAGGGCCATTTAGCTCAATATCCTGTATCTCACAGTGGCTGAGTGGGTACTAAGGATAGGGGTATATATGCAGAGTCCATCCAGATGGATCTATCCCCTACCCCTCTTTCCTTGCAGTTTCCAACATTCAGGGGCCTAGGAAATTCTAATTTGTAGGCTGATCCCCAATCATGTTTAACCAATCAAGTTTAACTGAGTGGTCAAGGTGGTGTTTTATGGTGGCCAGATCCATAAAGGACTTGTATGTTCTAAGCTTCAGGCCTATTCTTGATGCCTTTCAGAATGTGTCTATTGAGCACAAGTCTTATCCTCTGCTGGGGCTCTTTCCCAAAGCTTTGTCCTGAGACTGACATTTCTGATTTAAAAACTGATATTCAGCTGTGGTGTCACAGGACAATTCTCCCACTTCCATAAATCTTCATTTCTAGTTCTCCTACTGATTATGTATTAGTCCCTCCTGCATCCTTTGCCCATCTTCTCAATCTGTCAAGCCCTTCCTGATGGTCAAACCGCTGTATGAATTGGGGTCATCATATACCTCTCACTAACCCCTAGATAATTCACGTATGTCAGTCTCATCCTGGTGATTGTCAGCAGACTTGTATACAACACCCCTATGTAATCTGAAGAATTTGGTGCTGAAAGGAAACATACTCAGTCCTTCAATGTACATATGCACCATTATTCATAACCCAGTAGCAGCTCTTTGGGTGTGTCAGTTAAGCATGGATGTGTGGTATGACCAGTCTGTGGTGCCACATGCTGCACATGCAGGCATTTCCAGGGTCAAAAAACCCTATGTCTTAAAAAAAGCAGAGTTGGCACATGGCAGCAGCGCGTGCTGCCCAAAACCAGAACCTGGCCAGCCCATGTTGTGTTTCAGGTGCCAGCCAGGCTGTCTGCTGGAGGAGTACTGTAGCTGCAGCTCCCAGAGGCCCCCAGGACCCTAGGTAAGGCTTCTGGAGCCAGCATAGTTGCTGGCCTCAGTCTCCGCTACCCCACCCAGGGCAAGGTGCCCCACACCAGAATACGTGTGGCATGGGTGTTCCCTGGGGACAAATAGCAGCAGCACAAGATCTGCTGCTGCTTGTTCCTAGGGAAACACACATTCCTTCTCATGGTAATATGCCCCTTGAGTCTACTCAAGCTGGAGTTAATACATATAAGTCCTAGGATTTAAGCCTATGGAACAAAACTCAGGACTACTCTTATTTTTGACACTGCCATTATTGAGTCAATGGCTATTACCAGATCCTGAGGCAGAGTTAAAGCTGCATTATAGTGTGTAACTTCTACTTTTCATTTCCTGTTTTTGAGAGATTTGAGTGTTGCTGAACGCAGTGGTCTGGAAGAGGAGCGGTCATTAATGAACAGTCTTAACTCTGCATCATTTGAAGTTTTTGGGTAGTTAATACAATCTGTTCAGAGGTGGGGGGGGGTTGGTATTTTTTGTATTTGCATCTTAAGGTATATTTTGTATTTTAAATTTAAGGAATAAAATTGGGCAGGGAAGATGGGAAAGAGGCATTTCTATGGTATCAAACATTAGCAATCCTCGTATGTGTATCCTTAACTCAGAATTTCTTGAGATGAGCCTCTGATTATAGAAAACAGCATTAGCTCATTTTATATACAGACAGAGAAACTGAGTGAATCAGTAGCTGACAGAAGTAGGTCTCCAGCCCTGTGCCACTGGTTCATCCTGCTTGTAACCTACCCTAAATCCTGTGGGCAGAGCTTCTTAATATTTGAAAATAATGGGCTGTCCAGAACACTTGGCTTGAGAATATAGATGCAAATAGTCTTGTGCCTTGCAGCTTTTTGATCGTATTGTCAAAGAAAACCGCTGTATGTATTCTTTTGGGTTTGTCCACTTAGGAGTGTTAGTTGTGGTGCACCTGCTTTTAGCTGTGTGCTGTATAGAAAATGCCTGCCAAGTTGCAGACTTGCCCTCCAAGTCTCCAGATAGCTAGCATCTGATCAGTCTAGTTTCTAGGTTACCAGATACCCAGCTGGTTATGCGCAGAAAAATAGAAGGAGAAACATGTTTTTTTTTCACTTATTAAATTATGTTTCTATATTTTACATGAAAAGTTGACCTATATTGAAAATAAATATTTAGTTTCATGAAAAAATAAGGTTCTTTCCTGCATATTATAAATAAAATAACTCTAAGAGTCTTAGTTAATTGAGATGCAAATTCCTAATTTTGTTAAAATATACTGTCATGTAGTATAATAAAATCTAATACATGCCACCATGTAATTATGCATATTAACCAGAGATCAGTATGTGTGTATTGTGGGGAGGACCAAGGAGGAGAATTGTGTATTCAGCTGGCCTTCTGCACCTGCAAAAAGCAGACAACTCCTTTCACTGTGGAGGAAACAAGATAATGACAGCATGGTATTAAATACAAACGTTAATTCTGTGGAACAAAACACAAGGAAGAGGTCTATCAATTAAGATATGTTATTGTGAACAACTTAAATTATGTTTCATGCCATCTTAAAGACAAAGAAGAGACCAGCGGAATGAAAACCTTAATTTGTTATTTACCACATTGTTAAACCATTATTACTACTTTGGAAAAGATTTATGTGGGCTATTTAAGCTCTTGTTTGTGATGATAAACTTGCTGTATGTGTGAGTGTGTGCGTATGTATGAGACTTTATTTGGTTTTGAATGAAATAATAAATGAAATCCTTAGTCTGGCTGATGTAATGTTTCTTTTGTTAAACTAACAGAGCAACATCCTACTGTGAGAAAATAGAAATCTTAACATTGGGCACTTTTTATGAGCCTTACTAAAAAGGCTATTAGCTGGGTGCCCTGCAAAAGCATTTGAATATGATGGAAAAATTGAGTCCTGTCAAAATCCTTGAATTTACATAGAGAAACAGGTATCTGTCACTCATGGCTAGAGGAAGTCAGTAAAGAGAATAATAGTCTGTTACTCACATTGATCAACAGTGCCTCCTTCAGTTAAGGTAATCTACTGACCACCTGGAAGAATGTTATAGTTCTCAAGAAATTAGCACTTTTCCCAACTGTCTTACCTACTACTCTTTTTATTTCAGTATGTTTTATCTGGGAGAAATCTCTGTGAGAATTATGTCCGTTCCCAATGACTGATCTCTGCCGATGTCTGGCTCTTTCCGGTTGGGCTTCAGACCTGGAACGTGACATGGAGATGGCTCAGGCTATTGGAGTTAGTAGCAGTTTGATAGAATTGGTCACACAAGATGAACTGGAGATGTGGCAAGAGCAGACAATACAGCACTAAATTGCTGGAAATAATCTCCCTTAGGTAAATGGCATGCAGTCATGATGGGCAAGTGATGCTTTTTATGACCAGCTCTTTTTATCCTTTTAAGAGAACCTTCAGTCAGTGCTGTCACCTAGTTGTCACAGTACCTCTTTGAGAGTGGTACATATGTGTCAAGCTTAATCCAGATAAAGGTGATACTAGAAGGATGAGGGTAACACCCAGAACCACCCTCTTAGTAAGCAGGATACAGTTGTCAAGTTTTTCTGCAGTGGACGGTCTGATCAGGGTCACTGCTTAACATGTTAACGTTTGAACTTGCACATAGCAACAGTGGTGACCATAGTATAAATGATTACTTGCTTTTGTGTTCAAAACATTCCTTTAGATCCAGACTAATTTCATTATAGCTAATTGAATTACCTTGATTTACATCAGTAAGTGAAAGCAGAATATGGCCCATGCAATTCTGATTCATCATGCTAGAGCATTAGTCTTCATTGCAGGAGTGCAGCAGAGGAAAATTTCCAACTAAACAGCACACCAGCTCATAATAAAGAGTGCGTTAACAATAATTAAATACAGTGAAATCAAGAGGGAGAACACAGTTCATGCTTCCATTATACCAGAAGAATATTAATATACAATTAACATTAATATGCAATAATCATTTTCACAGACTGACAATCCCAATCCGCATTGTAGAAATATACAATTAAAGCATCAATGTAACTAAGAATAAAGGTTTCATATAGACCATGTTACAAACCAGTGACTATATATATTTGAATAACATGCTCTGCATGAAATCAGATGGCTGTAAATCCGAACATAATCACTGTTCTAGCAAATCACAAAATGAACAGTGTCTAACTTAGACAATATTACAACAATGGAAGTAATTCGCTAATGTTAGTAGGATCTAATTTAATGGACTATATAGCAGCTAGGAGGAAAATCTTGTTAGAGCACTTATTTTTGTTTTTAGACATTTAGTTATAGGGATGGGGAAACAATTCTATCAAGTTTGTTAACTAGCCACTCAAACAGTTTAATTTTTATATTTAATCAACACAAATAAACACAAAGGAACGAAGGAATCTATGTTCAACCCAAATTGTGTGTCCTCGCTGCCACAACTAACTGGTGTGGGGTCCCACTATCATTATCAATGTGACTTCCACTAGAATAAACAGAGATACTGTTGTTGCCTGTTTTCAGTTCACTCAGTAGTATATTTTTATATTGCTTTATGCTGACTTTGTTCCTGGTCCAAAGCCCACTGAAGTCGATTAGTCTTTCCATTGACTTCAGTTAGTATTCCATAGGGCCCTTGGGAAACTAAATGAATAGCAACGAGGGGAGTCATTTGTTTCCCTTCAGCAGTCCATCTGTAAACTGAATGAGCATCAATATAAAGATTATTTAACATTTTATCTGTCTTCCTAGCTGCTTCAAGAGTACCAAGCACAGTGGGTTTCCAAGCTTGGTTGAAGCTCCTGGAAGCTACTGTAATAGAAATAAAATAATATTTATTTTCTTGTCCTGGTGCTGGATTATTAGTATGTGTAACACAAATTCTCAGTAAGTTGTAGAATCCAGAAATTAATGATTAATGCTTGTTTTTAAAGAGCCACTGACAAGTTATTCTTAAACTATAAGAAGCACAGTTTGTATTCTTGCTCCTTGATATCTATCTTTTGATTCTGGCCAGGAATGTAAAAAATAATATAGGGTATTTTTAATAGTCTTGTGCTTGGAGCTGTTTTACCAGTGTAACTCCATTGGCTGTTACTGAGTTACTCTAAAATGCATGAGATCAGTCTAGTTCTTATTAGCGGTGTAGATACTGCATCTTTGTTCACACATTATAGTACATTGATTTTGAAATTAACTTTATATACATATTATTTGCTTTTTTTTGGCCTAATTTTAATTACAAAGTCTTGTCAATTTCATAAAAATGCTGTCTTATACTGAAAGTCATCTCACTATAGCAGTAGCTCAGTGAATGCCAAAAATAGTCAATGGTTGCTGATCAACATGTAAAAATGGAAAGAACAAAAGCATCTTGAAGCATTTGCCCTCACAAATGATATTAACTGAAATTGCAATTCTTGGGCAAACAGACTGGTGTTTTAACTGACCATTTCTGACTGTGAATAGCATTTTAAATACAGCTATGTAATGGAAAAATAGGCTTAACCCTTGCTCCATTGCAAGTCATTGCAGTAATTTTCTGAGATGGACCAATAGAGCATGTCCAGAAAAGTGTGCATGTGCATTTCCCTGAGAACAAGTAATGGTGGCACATAGTTGTGCCACTGCTACTTGTCCCCAGGGAATGCTCATGTACACACACTCTGGTATGTGGCAAGTTGCCCTGGGTAGGGTATGGGAGGCTGGGGTCAACACCTGGGCTGAACCCAGCAGCCTTACCTGGGGTTCTGGGGGCCTCTCGGGTATTGAGCAGCAGCAATCTGGCAGCAGGGAGTCTGGCTGATGGCCTGAGCATGGCTCTGGCTGGCCAGGCTCCAGTTTTGGTTGGCTCACGCTGTTGCCATGTGTGCTGCCCCTCTTTTGTAGCACAGGGTTTTTTGACATTGGAATCTCTCCAGTGTCAACCCCCCAAATTAACAGCACAGGGAACACTTGCATGTGCGGTTTGTGGCATCGCAGACAGGTATGTGATGCCACATACCGTATGTGCATGCTTGCCTGGAGACACCCATGGAGGGGGACTGGTAGACAACTGAAGATGGATCATTTGGCAGCCACACTTTTATGTAAATCTATGTTACTGTGCTGGAAGGGAGGACAACGTATTATCTTATTTCTCAACAGGTCAGGTTAGAAAATATTGATATGGATGGTTTGAGTTTATCAAGTTACTTACAGTTGCCAGCTTCTGCCAGGAAGGTTTTTTTTTCTGAAAAGGAAGTTACTGTTGCCATATTAGACACAGCAACTCTACCATGGTGCTTAAAGTTACATTGCCTCTCTTTTTGGACAGTACTCTAACTACCAGTGGAAGGCTGGGGGCATCCTCTAAGGCAGGGCTGAGAGCATCCTCTGTCCCTACTTGATGATGTTGGTCCCTGGGACAGCTAATGAATTTTTCATAAAAAGTTAGGGGTCTACCTACATCATGGCTGAAAAGTCCAAAATCTGCATCCAGATTGTGGCTCTGGCTGCCATTTAAACAGTCTATTCATGGTGGGACCCCTTACCCCACTGATTGGCTAAGTGGCCCCAGGGGAGCAGTGCCCCTCACTGCTCATTGGCCAAGGCTAAAATCATGGCATAATAACCCTGATAAGCCCACAGAAGCCATTAAATGATGCATTATAAAGTAATTTAAGCATTCAGTTAAACTCTAAACTGAAATGTCTTATGAAATTAAAGCTATACACACTATACCATCACCTTAATTTATTATTATTGTTGTAAAAAGGATAATAACACTCATTGCTAACACTGAGACAGGCAATTCATGCTAGCTGTTAAATGCTAGCATGCAGCATCCACTGGAAGTTGCTGTTGACATCCTCTGTCTCTATGGGGTGACTGCTTGTTCATACACAGACATCATGTGCCAGCACCCATCAAGTTGGTTGGAATGGTGAGGCGGTGTTTTGTCAGGTCATAGAGAAGTGGAAAGCAATCAGAAACAGACTCTCAAAACAGAGTCACAATCAGAGGCAGCTGGCATTCCTTGACAAAATTTGTGTAAGCAGCACATTCCTTATTTTGCTCCTTCTGCCATCCAGGGATTGATTTCAGTACCTGAGGGTCAAAACTTAGCAAAGGCACCTGATTGGGGTAAAAAATATGAACAGTACTAAGCAAGGAGGCAGCTGGTTGTTTGAACTGCAGATGTAGTGACAGCTTGTACTTGTAGTACTGGTTCAGCTTCACGGCTATTGCCTGGAACAGGTCCCTTCACCACTGGTTTGCATGATAGCTTGACAGTTCTTGTGATGCCATGTTTTCAATTCAACTCATCAAATCCATTGGCTTGTCATGTGCATGGTGGATCAAAGCCTGCTGGATTTCAAACCATGTTAGGAGCTCTGTGAACTGGGTGGCATTTTCCTCTACAAACTTCCTCTACAACTTGACCTTGAATATCTCCCTGTTCCAAGAGACTGTGTAACTTAAGCATGCACTACGTGTTGGGTGTGATTTCTTGCTCCTTGAACACAAATTGCCAGTAGTACTGCATATTCCTGGCATGGTAACAGATCATGTTGGACCACAAATTCCACCTTGTGAGCACAGGCTCTGGTGGCAGTGACACAGTTACATAAGGATCCGCACTTTGACTGAGGGACTCCCTGTACTGGAGCTTACAGCCTGGACAGTGCTTGAAGGCTTTCTTGAAGGAGGAAACCAGGCTATCCACATCAGGGAACTGTGTGCACCAGATGTCACTGACTAAAGACAGAATGTGTGAATTGCAGGTGAGATGAGCTGCTTTGGGCATCATTCCATGGAGCACATCAGAGAGAGACTTGCACATATACATGGCATTGTTGGACAGAAATGCTGAGATCTTGTTAAATGCTAAGCTATAGTTGACAACAGTCTTCACTACAGCCTGAGCCATGGTAGAAAAATTGACAGATGTGAGGTGGACCAGCTGTGTTTGAAAAACAGGCAGATCCTGGTCTGTCCAGCTCCCAGGTACAAATAAAATGTGCATAATTATTTTGAGGGTCAGTAGCTTCATCAGCTGCAATGGGATTCATACACTGACAATGCAAACTCTGTGGACTGTACATACAAAGCAATCACTAGATGGAAATAGTGTTGGTGAAGTTTGTTGCACATGGGAAACATCCAGCATATGTTTTTGTTTAGGTAGTCCCTTAAGTTAGGGTGATCAATTTTCTCAAGTGGGATGTTACCACCATGAAAGCCTCTTTGTGGGAAAATGTCACCACACTCGCCTTTGCCAAACGGTCCTTTTAAAGAGCAAGGATGTGGTTGCTTGTTTCTTGTTCTGATCTTCAACCTCTGCAGTAGCCTTTCACTTTGTGCACCTTGGATTGCAAGTGTCGAGCTATACTGTTTTTCTTCAACACATCCAGAGTCACGTTGCAGAACAATTTGACTCCATTTGTATGCAAGTTCCCTGTAGGATACTGTCTTATGGGACACTGAAACATATTTTGCATTCTTGGAGGATTTCTTCTCACTGTTCATACTCCTCTGGCTGTAGCATGGTGCAGTAGAATGCATTTGGTTGTCTCCAAGATGGTGCTGCAGTCCTTTCACTTCCCTGATTGGCTCCTGACTGCTGTATGTACTCAGCCTAAGTCACAGGCTCAGCCTCTCATTATCCCCCTCTCCTCAAATGCTCCAACGCTGCAGGACTTCCCACTCTTTGCTTGTGGGTAAGTTTTTTTTTTCCAGGGAGATCTCACCAAAATTGCAGAGACTGATGTTTTTTGTGGAAGACACTTGATTTTGTGCATTCCACAAAAAAGTGCAAAATTGCAATTTCAGTAGGTCCCTACAAATAGTTAATTATTGAGCAAAATGTATAAACAACAGTGAAAGCAAGGCCCAAAGCCCTGGGATTCCTCTTTCCTTGGAAGATTGCCATCTCACTGTGCTACCAAGTTAGGCTCCCTCTAGGTTGCAGTCCTTCTGGCCCAATCATGGCATGTATCCCACACTTTTAAGATAGATGAAGTCTGAAATTAGTAATCTTTCCTTCCTCATTTCTTCATTCTGGAATTTCAACATTCTAAGAGGCACAATAAAAACATATGGAACTTGGGTTTTCAAAAAGCAGCAGCAGAAGTAGTTGGCAAAACCAGACTTCTGATTGCCGTCAGAATTTCAGGCTTTTAGGCAGACTTGGAACAGAACAGATGGGAAAAGTCAAAACTGATAATGGTGTTCCTAGTTAACACAGTAGAAGAGGTTAAGTCTGTAACTCATTCTTGCCAGAAGGTATTGTGTTTATTGTCTGATCTTTGCAACAAGACTCTTTCTTTGCATATTTTTACTTCTGTATAAGGGCCCTGATTCCATAAAGTGCGTAAGTATGTGCTGAAATTTAAATGTGAATAATCCATTTGATAGTAGTGATCATAGTATTATTGCTTTCTGGGACTTTAATGGGAATGTTCATACGCTCAAAGTTAGGCACAGGCTTAATCATCTGCTGAAGTTGGACTTACTTGAGGCAATGCCCCTTTGTATTCAGTCCTCAGCATTTTAAATATTGCTTACCCATATTTAATCTCCATAAAGAGAATTTATAAAATCCGTGCTTACTAAATCGTAGGTAAATATATCTGTATAATATCTCTGAAGGATATACGCATCGAGTATGGGAAAATGTATCCAATAATGCTATTTTACACCCAAACACAACTAAATAAAATTAATAATAAAGGCCAGACAGGGAGCCTGTTTTTTTTTTCTCTCAGGTACATAAATGTGAGACAGGTGGTATGAAAGGAGAACCAAAATAAAAAATCCCCCAATGGATCTGATTTTAATGTCTCACTGCTGGGACTGTGTTGGCTTCCACTGGATGCATCTACAAGTGTAATTTGCACAGAAGAATAAACTTCAGCTCAGTTTGTGCTTGAGTCAGCAGATCCCAGGCTCAGCATCTGCACATGTGCCTGGGACCACAGCACTTTGAGCCAGGGTGAAGCAACCTCAGGCTGCCAGGGGGTCTGTGCATCAGCCCTGGGCTCTGGGTGGCAGTGTTGGATGGAGGAGGGGCTGGCTGGGGCACAAGGGTGCTACAGTGCAGGGTTAGTTGGCAGGCAGCCCCTGCATTGTAGCACCTTGGTGCCCCAGCTAGCATCTTCTACTTGTGTGTTATTACTCCACCACAGGATATTACTTCTTCCAGACAGTACCATCCTACAGAGGAATTAATTAATGTGAACTAATATAGGTAAACAGTAAAGTGCATGTGTAGATGCATCCACTGAGTTTCTGCTGACGTACCATGTTGTGAATTCCTACTGCCATAACCCACATTCTCCTTTTACATGTTGTCTTCTTTTGTTTTACACCCTCCTGCTATATTTGTAACATAAAATATGATTAGGTCGTGGCAAGCAACATTCCCTCTAAGGAGTAGTGGTCCGTGAGTGTACCGCTTTGGTCCCACCTCCCCCTTTTGGTGTGGCATGGGAAACTTACCAAAGGTAAGTTCTTCACACCTCACCCAGGGCAGGCAGCAGGGCCTGGGGGCTAGGGCAAGGGCCTGGGGTGGGCTCTGTCAGGGGCCTGGGGGCTAGGGCAGATTCCGGTGGGGGCATGGGGCTAGGGGCTGGGGCCTAAGGCAGGCTCCATTGGGGGCCTGGGAGCTAGAGCCTGGAGGCCAGGAGCCTAGGGGCTAGGGGCTGGGGCCTGGGGTGGGGTTCACTGGCTCTGGGGAACTGCTCTACTCCCCCGCATTGCCTCAGGGAGTGAGGAGGCATGTGGCATCAGGGCTGGGGAGTGGAGGGGCGAGCAATTATTTTGGCTGGAGGGCCGCTTAATGACTTTTGGTGAGCTGTCAAGGGTAGCCCTGCCCCACAACAGGTGCCCCACTCCCTGGTCACCATCTTGGGACTGGAAGTCCTTGCCCTAACCCCTGACCTTTGCCACTAGAAGTCTCTCCCATTGCCCCAGAAATACTCCTTGGGGTGGAGGGGTTACCATCTTCAAAAAAACCTAAATTGTATTCTAAAAATCACACATCTACTATAACATCTTTTATTTCAAAAAATATTTTTGACCTGATTTGTGTGTGTTTCATTGTGTATATAGAGGTGATTGCATAATAGCTCAAAATGAAGTTTTTCTTTTGTACATTGTGGAGTGTATGTGGGGGGGCATGTGGAGAGGTGTGGGGGTGGGTATGGGGTTTTTTGGATTGCTGTGGGTATGGGCTTTGTGGGGAGTTGTGTGTGTGTGTGGATGTGGGATGTGGGGGTAGGCACCGTGCAGTTCCTGGCTAGAATGTAGGCTTGTGGGACTCTGGCTCTGTGCCTCCATGTGTGGCTCCCAGCTAGAGTGTCAGGAACCCTGTGAGCTGGCCTAGCCTGATGGCATGGGATTCCATATGGCTCCTGGCACTAGCGCGCCATCGGGCTAGGCTGGCTCTGTGTGGGTCATGGCATTATAGCTGGGAACCATGTGCCACAGGACCAGTCTGGCTGGTTCTGTGCCATGCTACATGGACCCTGACATTGCAGCTGGGAACTGCATGGTGTCTGGAGAGGATGGGCCAAGCTGGGTCTGTTTAGTGTGATGCTTCTGGGAACTGCATGGGGTTGCCCAGTTGGCTCCATGCTGTGCCATGGTCCTGCTGCATTCTCCGGTCCTGATTGCAGCTGGGAACTGTACGCTGCTGGGAGGTGCCCAGCTCTGTGCCACGCTACACTGTGTGGGTCCCCGGCATTGCAGCCAGGAACTGTGTGGCATGGCATGAAGCTGTCTGGCTGGGAGCTCACTGCTGGCTGCACCACTGGCAGATCAGGGCAGGGGACTATTTTCAAGCCCCACATCTTGATCACCCAATCAAAACATGGGACTGGGACCTGCCCCTGACCGGGATGGCTCCCAGCCCCAGTTCCATGATCATGGGGCAGGGGCTGGAGAGCCTGTTCCTTGCCCAGCAACATGATCACAGAACTGGGTGGGGAACAGGCTAGAGATCCTGTTCCCCACCTGGCTCCATGATCACTGCAGACCTTGGGCTGGGAGATAAGGATTTCCCAGGCTCTGCTTTCCAATCATGATCTCAGAACAGCAGCTAGGAGCTCCCTGCTGCCAGGGCAAGGGGACATAGTTCCCACCTGGGCTCCAGTTGCAGAGTCTGCCTCAGTAGCAGGCAGCTCCCAGGGGCTGGCAGCAATCTCCCACCCACTGCTGCCTGGCTGACTGGGAGCATATTTGCTCCCAGTCAGGCATCTATCCAAGTGCTACCGCACAGTAATAATCAGAAGTAAATTTGCTACTTGCATTTGCAGGTAGCAAATGTACTCACGATTGGGGCAGTTTACTGCACAGTAAGTGTGTGCATGTGTAGAAGCTCACGCTTACTATACAGTAAACTGCTCCACTGCGCAGTAAAGTGACTCATGTAGGTGCACCTTCTCAGAATCTTTTGGTAGTTTTGAAATACGAAGACAAAATAAGGGTCTCCTTTCTGTAGCACACAAGAAACCCACCTATGTGAGGAAAGTGCTTCCTTTCTTGTAATTCCCCATCATATGTAGACTTTGAAAATTGTAGCTCTGCTTCCTTCATCTAGGTTACTCGGGTCAGAGAATTACTGAAATTCATTAGTGCTCTTTTCTGTTCTTGCTCATGCATATTTTTCCACTCTTTGGATAAATTGTAGTGGGATGGCATCCATATTTTTATATCCAGGTTTTGGAGAAGAAAATTCCCTTTTGTTGAACAGCACTTATGTGGCAGAAAGCCACCTCGGTTTCTCCCCAAAATCTCTGCCCTGTGACTGTGTGATTAGATGGGCCAGCACAGAGGATTCACACCTCAGCCTGTTTCTTTAGGTAACCTGAGCTGGCTGCATTCCTGAGGGAGGGGGGAAACCTGCTCCCTCTGCCTACGTAACTGGCATCAGCCACCTGGGTGAGGGGTTTCTACCTGGTGAGCTGGAATCTGCCTGGTAACAGGTGATGTATTTCAAATTGGTTGGCTGACAGCCAACTGGGACTGACCTCCACTGGACCAGGTGAATGAGGTCACAGAGGCTATATAGGTTGTGGGGGGGAGTGAGGCTCTCTCTCTTCTGCCATGAGGTGAAGCAGCAGCAAAGCAGGGGAGACAGAGAAGCCTTACCATCTGGACCTAGCTCTCTCTCTCTCACCCCAAGACTCCAGAGGGGAAACTGGAGAACTCTGGAAGATGCTTGTGAGTAAGCTACTCGAGATCTGATTACATATTTAGCTGGCAGTAACACAGATGCGTGATCAAAAGGCTACCTCAGCCACGCTGTTTGCTCTTTAGGATTTCTAAGATATTGCTCAACCCTGTACCCTAGTTTACCCTACCCCTTGTAATCAATAAAGTTCTCCTTTTTGACTGGTGTGGGATACTTATTGAGGGGTGGGTCTAAATTATGCCTAAGAGACCCCTTAGGTCTGCGGACTAAGGGAGACCTTACTTTTTTGCCCCCTTGACTTGGGGAAGTGCCCCAAGTGCCTGTACTGGGTTGAGTACCCGTCAGACCATTAGACCTGTGTTTCCTCGAGGACACAGGGCCGAGACAGTCCCTTCTTGGGGTGGTGGCTGCGATGTTACCTCCAGACTAGCAAGTGTGCTCCGGGAGAGGGGTCGGCCAAGCATAAGGCACCCCTAGGGAGGCATTCGGAGCCTGGAAGGTGGTCGGGCGCAGGGAGGTGGGCGGCTCAACGCAGGAGCGCCCCCTACTGGCCCGCCACAACTTATACTACATCAGATTTATATAGGAAATACAGGAAACATAAGTTGTACTTGAGGCTACTTCACAACAATTTTGAATTCTCTTTGACCCTTTAGATGAGGTTGCAGCATGCAAAGAAGGCCACCACCACTGTTAAAGTTAGAGCTGTTGTACATTTGTAACATGGAATGTATTAATTAACTTAATTAGCCCAGATATCCTTTTTGATGTGCCAGGTATTCTTTCTTTATTTCCCTCTGTCTATCTTTCTTTCTTTGTTTTGAAGAAAAAAAGAGTTGTGATGGCTTCTGTGTGGTCAGAAAGCCCTGGACTCCAAGATTCAGGTGTTTGTACAGTGGGCAGGAAAACAAGCAGAGATTCTGTATTAATATTCCATGTTCTGTGATATTTTTTCTCCTTTCAGGAGGTGATGCTCTTTCTTTAACATGTATTGAAACTTGTTAATTCTGATTTACTGTTCCATCTTGGTGGTCTACATGACAATTTTAGGCCCCTGTCAGGGAAAAAAATGGTATTACTCTGACCATGCCATCTGTCAATTGTATAATTAGGTGGTAACTTCTTCAAGCCAAAGGCCTATATTATACATGTCATATATGAAAACCCCCAACACATCAAACCAAACCAACAATGAAACCCCCCCCCATGTACAGATTGCTTTTGGGTAGTATTCAGATAGCATTTTCTAATGCTTTGCCTTTTGGTACCACCCATTCTGCCTATGACATATCCGAGGGAAGTTGCTTGCTATTTTATGTATGAAATTAGTTAGTGGAAATCTCAACAATAATAATTAGCTTTACACTGCAAAACTTTGCCAACCATTTTGTCTGATAACCCTTCTGGACTAAATATTGTAGCAGACAGTGCTATCTCCACTTCCCATGGCAATACCCTGCTTCCCGTGGCTTCCCGTGGCTATATCCTTGTTAAACACCTGTAGAGCCATTTTTTTTTGCATATATTGTGTATTCTGAGACTTGTGGTGTAACTTGTGGGAATATAAAACACATTCCATAGTCCTCCACCTTGTTCTGTGTTCTCTCACAGACATCATACAATTTTCCTTTGTTAAATACATGCCGTGTAGCTATGTGTCACATGTTTTTAGTCATTAAGGATTTGGCCCAAAGTATTTTTATTTTACTATGTAAAATATGTAGTTATTTCTGTTGTGTTTGTTTGATTTCAGAAGGGTCATTCCATAGGTAATACTACAAGGACACTCTGATGCTAATAGATGTATAAGTAAACACGATAATACACAGGATGAAGGAAAAAAGATATAAGGTTGATAGTTTCATGAAACAACTAAGAACACATTACAGAATGCTCTTGGGGAAGTTTAATACTTTATCTAAGCCTGACCTTGAATATGGAGCTTTTCAAACAGTTCTAACGTGCCTAAGAAATACAGAAGGAAAACCGATTCATCAAATTATGAATATTTTTCATTAGCTAGTTTCCTAAGGCTTAGTAAATTTCAGAGCATTTTTTGTTGGCTACTACAGCAATGTCTTAATGGACAAAATGAACTCTCTTATTTAAGAAACTCTCAAAAAATGCCTCAAATAAGATAAATGATAACTCATAAGAAAAAAAATTATCCCCAAAATATTTTAGAAAGATTGATCAGTGCTTACTGTTTTGTTTACTGGGATGGACTGTGTAAATGAAGGAGTTCTCTAACTTTAAAATTCAAGGTAAAATGTTTGTCTGTGAAATATGTCACATTCAGAGAGAAAATGTAACAATTAGGAATAAGTCTGCTTGGATTTAGTCTGTTTTCTGAAAGTAAGACTACCATTATAGATTGCACTGAAAGTGACTACGTGTGCATTTGTTTGGGCAAACTGCAATCCATTCACATTATAATTGTATGATTTAACATAGAGCTTTGCATTTCAATTCAATTTGTTGTAGAACAAAACTAGAATGAATAACCCTCAAAGGAAGTGAAATATTAACAGGAAAAACAGATCTGTGCCAAATGATAACATACGCCATGGTACAGGTAAGTTAATAATTGACAAAAGAAAGAGTTTTTTGGTAATGTGCTAAATCATATATATTGTCATCTAGGACATACCAGTTTTAACAGCTGTTTAAAGAATATTAACGTATGACCTAGGCACTATTTTAAAAACTGGAACTAGAAATAATTGACACAAGGGTTTATTAGTTATTGCAGTCTGTAGAAGTTCATACATCCAAATGTGAAACAGTATTTTATAAGTAGAAAAGCATGTGATTGTGGCTTGCCATACAGGTTATGGAGATAAGATACATTGCAAAGCTTTCAGTAATGGAGAGAGTAATTCATTTCTAACGCATAGAGTTTGGAAATATGGGTAGAAAATCCAGATCTAAATTAAATAATCTAGGGGGTCCATTATCTCCCATGGGATTGGGTATGAATTTTCTGTCAGTGAAATGGGCCAGTGCAAGGTCCCATGTACCACTTCATCCCCACTTTAGGTCTATGTTAGCAGCTTAGCTAATTTTGAAGCCTCATGAGACCTTATACTTTGAGCCAGTTTCACCCTTAAGGAGGATCACCTAAACAGAGAGATCTGTTTCAAAACACCATTTCTTTTCTCAGTAGTGTCCCTTTTTGAATGACTAAGGGATACTTAAAACTTGAATGACTGAGGGATACTAAAGGGATACTGTCCCTTTTTGAATGAGTACATCATACAGAATCTATTTCTTCCCCTTTTTAAGAAGTGGTCAACATGGGTTACAACAATTACTTTTATAGATACTATGGTAGGTACATGAAGACCTCCTTGAATATTCAGTTATCTAGTTTTACAGTAAACTTGTAGTGTGAACCCTAGCCCTTGTTTGAGTAGTACCAGATTTAAGTTCTACAGTGATATAGCAAGGGTCTAATAGCTGCGTTGTTCTTATATGGGCCTAATAGCTGTGCTAATATGGTGTGGGACTAATAGCTGCGCTGTTGTTAAGCATAGAGAACCGCTTCAGATTTACTAGCCCCTCAACAAGTGTCATCCAGTTCACCCTTTGTCTCTATGAGAAAGGGATGAATTATTTGTAGATCAGTTTTTGGGGTTCATTGATTTAAGTTGTTTTGAGACACAGCAGATGCATACAAAGTGTTAGATCTGTCACCATAAGAGCAATTCAGAGTGAAGGCATTTTTGCTGGGTCAGAGTAACTCAAGTCCTCTTTATTTCACTATTCAATATGGAATCAGGTAGGAAATGCACTTGTTGCAATTCTGATACCATCTACTCAGGTTCTGGGGCAAGGGCAAGGGTTTGATCGCAGAGAAGATGCTACACAACTGTCCAACTATCCATGGATTGGTTGTGCCCCTCATTATACAAAGGTACAGTTTTATGGACTGGAGTATGGCTAGCTACACAGTTATGTCCTGGCTTTATATCACTGTAGAGGTACAGAGGGAAGATTCAGATGCTTTTCTTCAAGCTGTTTGGGTGAGCAGTAGGTCTGTGGGAAGTGGCAAGTGTTCACTTTGGATTCAGCCAATTCAGGGGACAGTGATTCGATTTGGTGATTCAAATCACTGTCCCAAATCAATTTGGCTCAATCTGATTCAGAGATTCAGCCACAGCCGAATCAGTTGAATCTCCAAATTGGCCACGTCCCCTGCCTGCTCTCAAAGGCTGCCCTGCCTAGCCCCAGCTCTCAGCTCTTTAAAAAAAAGCTCCTGCTCACTGGCTGCTGCCAGATGGAGGTTGGGGCGTGATCTCCATTGCCCTCCACTGCCCTATGCTGCGGGGGGGGGGGGGGTCCCTGCCCTCCCCGGCAGAATTCCCAAGGCCACTGCAGCAACCAGTGAGTGGGGGCTTTTTTTTAAAGAGCCGGGCACTAGGGTGGGCACGGCACCCATGGGGCTGGGACAGTGGGCAGGGGTTGGGGGCTGCTCAAGGGGTCTGGGGGAGTGGGCAGGAGATGGGGCCTGGCAGGGGTCCCCCCATGGTCACCTCCCTCCTCCTCCAGTTCTCCCTCCTCCGCCTGCTACTTACCAGCATGAAGTCCAGGTCCAGCTCCCTACTGCAGCAACTGGGGACTGCTCAAATTGCCAAAGCTCTAGGAATCTTTTCCGAATCGATCGGGAGAGCTTTGAATCAAATCAGACTTTTTAATTGGTCTCCTGATTCGATTCAGATTTGGAGATTTGGCCACTGAATCGGGTCGAATCTCCTAATCGAATCAGCACCCGAGGCTTCACACGGCCCTAGTGAGCAGTACCATTTATGAGCAATATAAATAGTCTTCATTTCATATTGGTTAGTGTGTTCTCAAGAAAAGACTAAGAGGGCTGGAATACTTATCCTTTCATTTAAGCTTTTCTCCAATTTGTTTAATACATTTAGTATTTGGAACAATGTATCTTTTGATCCAGGGTTTTGTTTTGTCCCCCCCCCTACAAAGAATCTTTCCATGTATTAGATTTCTCTTAGGAGGCTGAAGTATTACCAGTGGCACACTCAGTCCATAATAGGAACTGATTATTTTTCTCTCTAGGGGAACATAAGAAAAGCTCTTATTTTGCCTTTTACTTAATTGCCTGGGGTGCAAAGACATTTTAAGAAAATGACTATCCTGCTGATATCCATGTACCTGGAGTGATCATAACAGATCAGCAACAGCCTTGTCAGATTTTTCTGAGCCAGAGAGGATAAGCTTCTAAATTGGATGCTTTGTGTTTCCAATTGACTTTCACTTTACACCCATTTGAAATGTTTATTTTTAACACTTTTTTGGCCACTACATTCACAGAAAAACACATGACTAAAGGACATACTCTAAAATGACATTGATGAATTATTTTCTTAGATTGCTTGAAAGTAGTTTCTTCCTGCCTCACTTTCCTGACTAAAAATAATAATATGAGGTATTAATCATTATGATTAATATTTTTATTAATCATTAATAATACTGTGCCTCTTTTCAGTGGTTTCACACTAAAGATGTTTAATCAGCAGGTGGATTTTGAGCTATGAAACATATGGCATGGTATTTATTTCCTCAAATAGAGTTACTTTACTGTCCTTACATTTGCCTTGTTTAGTCCTGATTCCTAATAATACATTTACAAATGAAATTAGCTCTGCTTAATTTGCTGAGCATTAAACAGCAATCAGATAGCAGTGTCTTGGATCAGCTACTTTGGTCAAGTTTGGACTAGTTTAGTTGCCCTTGTCCCTGTTCTTGGTGGAGAGAAAGCCTCTTCCTAAAAACACCGTCAGCTGAAATGGCTCCGGATAGCAGACTCAGCAGAAATGCTAAGGTCTGAAGGGACAGGGAAGCTGAACCATATCCCAATACCCAAAAGGGAGTTCCACTAACCAGATTAGACTTGTTGAGCTTTTTCAAAACAGCAGGGAGTGCCATGGCTTGCACAGTAACTGTTTGTAGAGAGAGGATTGAAATATTCAGGGGTGTCTGTCCAGCCCCTTTAATGGCATTAAATTCACTCCAAATATTTTTTAACCAAAATCTTATTTTTCCTTGCAAACAGTTGCATTTTGCTATGGTCCTTCCTCTACTCACACTGCGCAGCTAAAGCTGCTGCTTTCAGCTGGGAAGCAGGGGTGGAGTAAGGGTCCCAAGCTGGCCACAGTATGGATGCAACTGTAACATGACTCCTGTGGATTTATCCCTGTGGTTGGCTGTCTTTTTGTATAGTAGTTTTGCTTATTGCTTATATGTTTCTGAATTTATTGTAAGCCATTTTGAGCCTTTTTGGGAAGGGCAGGATATAAAGCTAAGAAATACATGGCTTAGAACATGGGTTACAGAGGACCTTCCTTTTCTTTAGAGGCAGGGGAATGGGCTGGACCTAACTCCCACCAAACCCCTCTGAGGAATGGCAACAAGGTCTCCATAGTGAGTGTGTGTACGTAATGTTAAGTTGTGAGCATCCAGCAGTGCATTGACCAGAACATGCTTTAGTTTTACAAAGCAATATTAATATATGTTTCAAAGATATTGAAAGAGGCTTTTTTGTCGTTGTTCGTTTAATGGAGCTCTGCTAAGAATCTCCAGTTAGGAGCAATAAAGAGTAGTAAAAGACTCCCATTTATTATATTTTACATTTTTCAGTGAAATTGCATTCCCAGTAAATGTTGTTTGATGCAATACAATTCCCCTAAGTGAGCTTTTTTAAAAATAACATAAATGCACAAGCCACACATTAAGGAAAGCATGTTCTTAAAAAAAGGCAGGACACTTCCCTGGTAGGTTCATAGAAACAGCATATATAACATTGCCCTTTCCCCATTGTTTTAAAAGACTGAGCTAGTCTGATCTTCTGATAATATAGGATAATTATTGTACTTTGTGCTGGAATAACTCTCAGGGATTAAACTTTTCTTCTGCAGTTGTGACAAAAGGAATTTAGAATGATAATGGAACATTTTCTAGATCTGGAGTTCTCTCACTCTGACTGCAGTCTTTATCTTGCTACTATTTAAGTCAGTGGACAAAACTCCTATTAACTTGGGTGACACGGGAGCAAGCCCTATGCTTCCATGTGCTGTAGAGTTATAGTAGACCACATGATATTTTTATTAAAAAATATAATTTAATTTCATTAAAAATTCTGGGATAATGTTTGGAGGGGAACACATGAAAAAATTACTTAAATGTCATAAAAAAATATTTTGTTTTACTGGCTACTTTTTTACCCATCTTCCTTCCTGCTCCATACCCATTTTCCTGAAAAATCAAGGGGGTGAAGTTTAAAAAGGGTAAAGCATTACTTTCATCACTTGTTTCCTCTGCCCTCTCCCTGCTCCTCTAATGGAATAAAGAAAATAATGGTAAATGCTTACATCTGATCTCAGTTTTCAAAAACTGTGGGTGTATTTATATGAAAGATGCTTACTGAGGGGTTGCCTAATTAGCTTTGCAGTAAAAAGTCCCCATCTACCTAAGTGGTGCTATTATGCTGGAGTAAACTAATCCACTCCACTGTAGGACAGTATTGCCCAACACAAGTACTGTTCTACCGCAGTTATTTACTCTGCCGCAACATGCACGTAGACAGTGACTGGAGCTAGCTAGGCATGAGGGTACTACAGTGCAGGGGCTGCCGGCCAGCCAGTGCAGCACCCTTGTGTTGTAACCAGCCCCTCTGCAGCACACTGAGCTGGGCAGAAGCAGCCCTGGGTTGGTAGGGTGACCCCCCAGACCTCCTGCCAGCTGGGGCTGCACCATCCCAACTCATTATGTTGCAGTCCTGGGCACGCATCTAAATGGTACACCCAGGAACAATAAGCTCCAGGATGAGCCGTGCTGGAGTTTATTGCATCATATTAAAATTCATGTGTAGACGTGCCTGGTTTCTTCTGCCCCTTTTGCCCCCTGGAATATGAGGCAAAATTAAAATAGAAGGAGAGTCATATTTTTGTTCATTGTCAAATTATGTTATTGAATAAAGAAAACTTTAGAGAAATGTTTTAAATATTTTTTTCATGAATTTTGTGAAAATAAAAGACCATCTCTACTCACAGGAATTAACAAATCTTAAAGCAGATTTAATCATTTGTAACAAATAACTGAACCTACTGAATTTAGTCCTTCTTCTTTTCTTTTTTCTATTCTACAAATGGACTTGTTTGGCCAAATTTCCAGTCCTAGAGTACAAAGCTTCTGACTGCATGAAAAATTATGTAGGAGAAAAGTCCTTCTGTGAAGGGGGAAACCTAGAAGGGGAAAGTCCTTTCATGGCATACATTTTAACCACTAAACCCCTAAGCCCTCCAGAAGGGGAAGCATGGGAGGATTCTTGCAAGGCAGGGGATATGGCAAGAACATTTACAAAAAGCTAAGGCTGTCAAAGTCTTGGGTGCTGTGGCCCAACATGTTCTTTCCAAACCCCCTCTGTTTACTGTAAACAAGTCAACAGCAGAAAGCCATCACCTATACTACAAGAGTTCCTGATCGAAAGGGTTACTGTCTCTGGAGCCTCTGTACAGCCCCTAAACTGGTACACGAGGACCTCAGTGGTGCCCAGGTTTGGGACCTTAGATCCCTGATCTTTCTTATGTAGAGGAGTATGGTTATGTTAGCCAAAAGGGAAAGGCTGCTATTACCTTCATGCCATGCATCTGATGTTTGTGCAGCCTGCCTGTACGCCAGGTTTCAAATGATTTTCAGATAGCTTGGCACACCTCTGTTGTTTAAATATAGACTTTTCAGCTGTTCTCTTTTTGGCAGCCATCCTACACGTATCAATCTAACCAGCTGGGAGTTAGGAAAGTTCTCTACTGTTTAAAAACTAAAGTTTTATATATTTTTTTTTTCTGTAGGTTAAAGCAGCTCAGCTTGGAAAAGAGTATGTTTACCCTGGGGTAGAAGTAATACGATCAAAGCTTAGAGCAGTCTCTTTGTTTTTTTGTACTTTGCAAGCTGGAATGTGGATGCCTTCATATTTAGAAACTGTGCAAAATATGCATAAAATGCTGGGATGCTTAAATGCTTAAAATGCTTAGATTGAATTGATTCTGCCTCAGGTTTTTTGATTGTCTGTACTTAGCCATTGCATCTAACACCTTGTTAGCAAACTAAAAGGTTTGGATTTTTTTTTAATTTATAGGACTACTAATTCTATTGATAAGTAAATGGAATATCTGTTTATTTTTGTGTAATGTTGATTGA
The DNA here is from genome assembly GCF_001723895.1 of Crocodylus porosus. Lineage (NCBI taxonomy): Eukaryota > Metazoa > Chordata > Crocodylia > Crocodylidae > Crocodylus > Crocodylus porosus. Next base: position 29,845,660 of record NW_017728948.1, read on the forward strand.
CATATTTAAAATACATAGTTTTACCTTTAATAACTTTTGGGCCTTTATTGTGGGCTTTGACCAGCTTGTGCTCAGCATGGCTCAGGACTGGAGAAGAACAGATATACTATCTACAACTTTTGTAGCCCTGCTTACACAAAATCACAGGCTGCTTAAATTTTAAAATTGCTAATCTTCAAATCCAAGATTTTCCTATCCCCATAATGTACCTTCTCTTTGGCTACATGCTGTGGCCATTTATCAGAAATTTCCTTTCCATGGCTAAGTGCAGACAATCAAAAAGGTTACAGGCTGAATTGATTCAATCTTGCAGGTTAGTCTAAGCTGCACAGATCAAACTGATAAACAAGTAAACAGACATTCTTGACAATTTTGATTCCGGAAATGCGGCCACATGCCAGCAGTGGCCTAGGCCAGATGCCTGGGGTTGCTAGTGCACAGTTCCCTACTCAGCTAGAACAGACAGCTTGGGCCAAGGCAAGTACGCTAACCCTGCAAGGCGGATTTGTGAAGGATATGCAAAGCATCCTGCGAAGCTGGGGGACTGCGAATTAACCTGAATCTGGAGGGGATCTGGAACAGAAGTTCAATAAACCAATGTAACCTAAATCAGTTAAGTCTGAACAGATTGACTTTTATTAGTAGATGTTTTGGATTGGGAATCCAGAAAAAAGATTACAAAGCTGATATGGAAATACAAAGCACCCGAGCGAGGGACTAACAATAGAGGGATGCGGGAGAGGAGGGGAACGCGACTAGGTTACAAGCAATACAATGTTAGCCAACTAAGCCCGGGGGTGGGGGAATCTGGGA
>NW_017728948.1:29846572-29905181 GCF_001723895.1 Crocodylus porosus
GGAAGGGGGGGGGGTTCGTGACGCTGAGAGAGAAAGGAGATAGATACACACAAACCCGTTACAATGGTCCGCAATGGTGGGGGAAGTGGCTCGGAGAAAGCGTCTCAGTCCATAAAGTCCAGTCGCAGGTGTCCTCTTCAGGTGGAGTGGGGTTATCCGTGGTGGAAGAATCCTCTCGAAGTAAAGCAAAGTGGGAGGACGGTTCAGGCGGTGGTACCCTCCGGGTCCGGTCTGGCGGTGGCTCGTCTGGTGGGGTCAGTGTACTGGCAGTGGCCCGTGATGTGCTTCACATAGATGTTGCGGGACCAAGGGATGGTGTCGGACACCATGAGGCAGCGCATCATCTTGGCATAGCGGCGGGAGACGCGGCAGGTGCAGAGGACGCTCTTGTTGCTGGGGTCCCAGGCTCTGAGTGTCCCCACAATGAGCACGTCCACCGTCTCGTCGTAGCCGTGGCCCCTCAGGGTGTTGGCCAGTGGGGCATACTTCTCCTGCTTGCGAGCCCGGGCATTAGTGAAGGCTTGGTGCCGGTTCTCGAAGGGGATGGTGATGTCCTTGATCATGATCTTCTTGGCCTCTAGGTCGGTGATGACTATGTCAGGGTGCAGCTGGCTCTCGCCGCCCAGGATGGTGCAGTTCATGGAGCTCTCCCCCGCCGTGGCCGGGATGGCCCTCACCAGGTGGTGCTGGACAGCGTTATGGTGGAGCTGCCAAGCTCTGGTGTGCGGCTTGCAGCTGCACAGCATGTGGGGGAGGGTCTCTACCACGTAGCCGCACTGTCAGCACCTCTTGTCCTGGTGGCCAAAGCGCACGGCCCCATTCAGAGGCAGGCAGTTGAGGTGGACACGGTGGAGGAAGCACCAGTCCACAAAGCATGTGAAGCTCCTGCTGGGCACGAAGTGGTTGCTAGCATCCCACTTTGAGGTGATGTCAAAGACCTTGCCCTGGTCTGGTTTGGCCCTCAGGTCGCTGGTGTAGTTGTTGCAGATGGTGTCCTTCAGGAACCTCTCCAGGAAGGTCCTCGTGTGGGGCATCACAGTGATGCAGTCGGCGTGCGGGAGACTCCCAGCTCCCGGTGCTCCTTGGTCCAGGTCCAGGCGCAGCTGATGCGGTTCCTGAGGCGGCACATGGCGTTGCGGGCTTGGCTTCACAGTGAGGCAAAGTCCCCGCCGTCTCAGCTGAACTCGCCCTCCAGCGAGCCGCTGAGGAAGGTGGCCAAGTCTTGTCTGGCGGGCTGCCGCCCGATCCTCTTGTGGGTGGTTTCCTCGAGGGCGCTGAGGGCGATGATACTTACCGTGGCGTCTGGGCAGGTCAGGAGGCGGAAGGAATGGGTGACCACCGTGATGTCGCAGAGGTCTCCCATGTGGGGCACGTTGGCGCCTCCCTGCCGGTAGGGTATGTGCAGGACCTCATTGCTGGCCCGCAGCGGCAGGTGCAGCCACTTCTTGAGCAGCCACCAGATCTCGGTGTTCGCCTTCTTGAGGGGGGTCTTGGGGACTGCCCAGCCTCTCAGGACGAACTACATCCATCCAGATTTAGCTTTGGCCATTTTGAAAGCAGTTTATGTGCACTGAACTTTTGTTCTGTTCTGATCACTTATACTGGTTTATATGTAATTTCTGTCCCTAGCCTATGTGTAGGGCCCAGAACAATTAAAAAACAACCTTATAATTCTCCTGGAGTCCTTAAAGGCTATTCTATTATAGATTGATGGACCCCCATTTGCACTTCTCATCAGAGGGATTAGTGCATGTTCAACATATCTTGAGGCACATAAGTATTCAGGAAAATCTGACAACAGAAATTTGATTTCCCTTTGATTCAAAAAGTTTTGGATCGGGGAGCTATACTTAAAAGACAGTTTTTGAAAAATCATCATTAATTATGGTATAATTTGGAACCATTGTGTGCGTGTGTGTGTGTGTCTATGACTTCATGCATATTTAAAAAAGTAATCAATGTAAATCCAAAGGAATACAATTTGAATTGACCTCTGAGGTTTTTAGAGCTGGTCTTTTTCATGAGTTGTAATAGACTGTTATATATTTTTATATAAACTACATTGTGTTCATCTTGTGGTCAATCATGACCCCCAAGTCCCTTTCATCCGTAGTTTTATAAAATTATACACATGTATTACATCAAGTTAATTATCAGGATTATGAAAAATTTAATTAGAAAGGCAAAGCTGATCAAACCTGATCAAGATGCACATTTATCAGGCCCTGTCATTTATTGTTCAGAAACAAGAGGCAACGGATAATACTGCATTGGATGTTGTTAAATATATGGTTGATCCTGAGGTGAAGACTTTGTCTAGTGGGTAGGGTGTTCAGTTGGGACTTGAAAATGGAAGTTTAGTCTTTTAATCTATGTACACATTGCAACACCTAAACATGTGGCACCTCCTTCAGAAGAGTTGTTCCAGATGAGACAGTTAGGCTCCTATGATCCCAATGTAGTCAGTGGAGGTAGCTAGCTGCCTCCAGAGAATAGGCCAGGGATGCCATCCACCCTTTGGCTAATACAGCTACCTAGGAAATGGGAGACCTTTGTTCTAGCTGGTTGTTTCAAACTCACATTTCTCACTTTGCCAATGACCAGATCTAGGTTAATCCCCACCACTTTCATATTGAAGTCAGGCCACTAGGGCAGTTCTAAGGTCTCCCGGATCATACCTTTTCAAGAAAAAGCTCAACCTTGAGACTGTCTAAGAAGAAGAAGTTGTGTTTGGTCTACATCTCCTAAAGGACTCCCTGAAGCTAGCTTTGGCATGGCTTCACAAAAGGTAACCCACTAGCTTTGAGACCCTCGCTCTTCTCTTTCCATGGCTCACCCAGTAATTTATAGCACCCCCACCTGAAAGAGCTCCTTCCTTTTTTGGTCAGCTCCTGGGAAAGGGTGTGTTTACTTCTTCAAAGTGGGGGGGGGGCATGGGATGGGGAGGTCAGAGTGCCAGTAACTCAAACAGCACGGCAAACTTCTCTGTTTCAAACAGGCAGTCTTTATTATGCCACTGTAATTCTCTCTGTCCTTTCTTGGACTCTACTCTCTTCTCCCTGGGGCTACCCTTTCTCTACTCCACAGATCTCTCACAGCCTCACTTTCTCCTCAAGTGCAGTTAGCCATACTCACAGCAAAGCTCTTATGAAACTATAATATTAATGCAGGGACTCACCAAGTTAAATGAAATAGTGTTATGGGGAAAGAATTAGTGAGCACTGTCTGCAGGCTGCTGCTGCTCCCAGACTGTAAAAGGGGTGTCTAGATGTCCTGCTTATGAAACTAGTTACAGCAACTATTTACAGCAAAGTATGCTTATCTTAAGCCTCCCAAAGTGTTCGCCGCTAGAACTTCAGGCTAGAACTCGTCCTGCTTAGCATTTTTCATCACAGAGGGCCAGAAGGAGAACAAAGTTATAGAAGGCAATGACTCAAGTGAGGGGGTTACTCTCCTGGGATGGTAGGACACCTGAATTCAGGCCCTTGCTCTTACCTATCACAGGTACTTTCAAATCTGATTAGCTTTCATGCATATGAAAGTAAACTGTAACCAAAAGAAGCTCCAAAGATGATAAAAACTTTGTAAGTGATTTTAATACATCCTTAGAATGACAGTTTTCAGACTTGGGTACTGATCCTGCAGGTACCTAAGTTTAACTTTATTTCCTGGACTGTAGTTCTGTTGGTGTCAGGGGGAATACCCACAGAAGTTAATCATATATAAGTGTTGGCACGGCTTGAGTTTGGGAAAAGATTCTCAGTTGAATTATTGTGCATTTATTTGTGAGTAGAGAGGCTGCACTTTAGTGTCACATGAGCTGGGTAGAGATAATCCTGATCCCGGAGGGGCATCACTTTGAGTCACTTAATAAGTGCATACAAAACATTTCAGGTGTTGATGTGCAGACAATCCAGGGGTTTAGAGCTCCAGGTGCCTCCCAAAATTACTGTGTAATAAGGCTTTTCACCATATCTTGCCAAACTTTATAGGCATATGGATTTGGGAATGGAATTCCCTGTTCAATGCATAGGAAATGTAGGTGCTTAAGACTGGGATTCCCAAGCTGTTAGGCTGAGCAGAGGAATGCCTAAGCTGCCCAACCAAAATACTAAAGATAAGCATTTCTGAAATCCCATGTCTCTCACACTTACGAGGCTTTATGTAAGAGGAATTCACAGCCTGAAGATTTCTTATGTTTAGATACATAAGCCATTCCTTTGGGTAGGGATGAACAGATCGCTTACTTTTTTTTTTTTCTTTTAATATACAGTTACAGGAGGGCTAACCATGTTATAATACTCTACTGCCTAGAGCACATGCTTAGGGAGTGGGAGATATGTCTCTTGTCCTTCTTATTCTATGGCAGTTTCAACTCACAGCTCCCAATGCCCCAGAAAATACTCTTATCATCAAGTTATAGATTATTTTGGATTTTTTATGCTTATGTTGAGGCTCGGCCATTGTGCAGCTGGGAATGCAGGATTCATAGGGTGAGGGTAAGCAAGTGAGAGCATGATTCTGTAACTCCAGGGGGAGGAGAGAGGGCAATCTTGTGTTCCAGACCCTGTTCTTAATAATTATTATGCATTTTATCTAATATTATTTTAATTTTAAATGAATAAGGTATAATATGGAATAATTCTGCCTAAGGTACACTTTCAGGATCAGAATGCTCTTTTGGATCTGACCCTTAGTATGGTAAAAATAGTAAAAATCTCTCTGTGGAAGAAGTTTGATACATGTGAATAGCTATGATTAAAGTGCAACAGATTCTATGATTCAGCTGAAATGAATTAACAAAAGTACCCTTTGTTTTATGAAGGGCTGCTCGATGATCAGAAGCTAAAATGGAAAATGTCATAAGAACTAAACAGGACTGTGATGTCAGGCATGACTTTCAGAGAAGGATAAGGGCTATGGAAGAGAAGGAGTTAATGTGAGCTGAAGTAGTTTACAGAGAAATATTAAGAGGGGAGAAGAAAGAAATAGAATAATTAAGGCAGACAAAGTCACAAATTATTCTAAAGTAGCTGATCTCTTTAAAATTGGTCTTTGTCAGGAAAAAACAAAATGGGTATATGAGCAACTAGAACCATACCTTGCCATTGTTTTCTGCATCAGATCCTCATTGAAATGAATGGGAGCCTAGCACAGGGATCAGTGACAGTAGATAGCTCTCAGAGAATAATGGAAACCTTTTAAATATACTGTAGCTGCTGATAAAAATCAGGTAAGGGAATACCTGGAAATTTGTACCTGTTCTCTTCTTGTGGACACAGAGGCAGAATTTCTAATACTGATGTTTTGTCAGTTTGTCACACTACTGCACTTTAGCACTAAGTCCTAAATCTTCCCATCTGGTGTATGGACTGGGATATTTTCTCAAAGGGACTGGGAACAGATGCAATGTGGAAAATAAAATGGTGGAAGCTTGTGAAATATTGTATCCTCCAGTCAGGAGGCTTTGTGAAGTTGGTTCTATGATAATTTTTTTTTATGTTTCTAAAATAGCCTGTTCTTTTTCACCTTCTCATTCATAAAAGCGTTCTTCCATTTTCTTTAGATTCCCCTTATTCAAATATATAAACTAGGCCCCAGTTTGGGATAGTCCTTAGATATATACTTATATTCATACTTGTTTAGGAAAATACTTAATTGTGTACAATATTTTAAGAATGTATTTAAGTGCCATTTGTTTCCATGGGAAGTGCTTTCTTGAGTAAAAATTATTTCTTTAAGGGCTTAAGAAGATGTTGGAATGGGTTAGAAACAACTTTTATAGTCCTGTGATCTGGAAAAAAGGACAACACACAATTAGAAAATAACCTTGCAGCCAAAAAGAAAAAAAAACCTTACTGAAGTTTTCATTGTCTATGTATCCATTATTATTAGTTTTAAGATATCACGTAGTAACACCAGGTACATACTAGAACCTCATTGTGTCAGGTGCTGAACAAACAGAACAAAAGGACAGTCCTGCCCTAGAAAGATTAGTCACTAAGAAAGACTACAATTTAGTAATTATTTTTATTGTCAATTGTATGTCAGCATGCAAAAAACAGATTAGGATGAAATTTAATCATTTTCTACTTTCCTGAAGTCTGCTTTAGATTTAATGTTTGCTACTTTCCTGTTCTGTAATATCCAGTATTTTCCTCTTTGTTTCAGAGAATATTGGAAGCAAACAGTTGCTAATAGGAGTTTGATACAGCTGACCTAACCATTGTAAAGTATTACTCAACTGTTGGGGTAGGCACAGAGGTTCAAAAAAGCCTGAGCTGGATTTACACTAACTTTCACAGCTTTTTCTATGCACCCTACATTAGTTTGAGAGCTAACAGAATTCACATGGGAGGGAGGCATGGAGGTGGCCAGCACTAGCCGAGGCCAGGAGGTTGCCAGAGAATGCCAAACCCAGCTGAGCAGCTGACCACCCTGACTGGCCAGCATGGCACCTTTCCCCAGCCCCACCTCCCTCACTAGCTATCTGCTGTCAGCAACAGCTGGGGCAGGATGAGGGCTCAGCAGCTGCCATCTCTGGGTTGGGCACAGTGGGCATGCAGCCCCCCCCCGCTCAGCCTGCTGGCTCAGGTCTGGGGGGGCTTTGTTCCCCCAACTCTTCCCCACCCCCAGTTCCTGGCATGGTGAAGAGTTGCCAGGGGTCTGACCATGGCTCATGCCTGCAGCTGTCAGGAGGGTCAAGTAGGGCAGTGTGGGGGAATGGAAGCCCCTGCTGCATGGCTCCAACCCTGAGCCAGCACAGTGAGGGGTGGGAGGGTGCTCACATGGTGGGGACCTCTGCTCCTCTCCCCAACTGCCTTACACTCCCTGCCATGCCTCCCTCCCCAGCTGTTTTTGCTGGATCTGGGGGAGGGCAGGGCAAGGGTGGTCCTCCACTCCCCCCAGCCCAGCCCAGCCCAGCTCAGCTGACAGGTGTAGGCAGGCTGCAGGGCTGGGGAGCAGAAGATTTGCTGCCTCAGCTCTGAGACAGCCAGGGAGCAGGGCTGGCCTGACATTCAGCCGGAGAAGACAAGCACGAGCTGGGGCTAGCGCACCTGCCCTGAAAGTGGGGGTTAGCAGGGGCCTGAGAAGGAGCCTGGGATATCAGAGGACAGTGACCTAACTTATGCGGGGAGAGGTTCTGGTGTAGAAGTTCAACAGACTGGTCTAACCTAAACTGATTAAATCTGATACTACATCTATTCAGGTTTATCTTAGACCGGGTTCTACCATTTTTAAACCAGTCTAGGAACTTTTGTTCTGTTACACATTTAAACCAGATTCCAATCACCAATTCCAATTTATGTGTAATTTCTGTACCTAGCCTTGATTATGACAGTACACTTGCTTAAGCTTAGTTCTGTCTTGATCGTGCTTTCCAGCATTATTTGATATTGTAGCAGGCATTGTTTGGTGAAAAATCAATACCCCATTTATATTTGTGGATTATGATAAAATCATTTGCTCATCTAAACTTTAAAACTGCAGCATTTATTTAAAAAAATTAAACAATATAACTCTAAAGTAAATGGGAACAAGTAACAGGATCTATTAACCGTGTGTGTAATAAACCTAGCACAAAGGAACAAATGTCTGTGCACACATCCACTCCCACAGGTACTTATATGCTTTATAAGCTAATGTGGAAGTTCATGGTGAAATAGTTGAGCCAGTTGTCCCTAATCACAAGTGCAAATGGAAGCTAATTATGGTTTAGCTAATGATGCAGTAACTTGCATCTCAAATGGAAGAAATGATTATTTTCTTATATTTTATCATTTTCTGTAACTGTAAAAGATAATATCAACTAAAGTTTCAGATTGACAGAAACTTCAGAAAAAAATATTCAGTTTGATAGTATCAACATAAAAGTCCATAGAACTGTCTTTTACAATACATTTTAACATTAATTTTATATAAAATGATTGATTTATTGTAAATTGAAATTACCAAACAGATTGTTTTTATACTTATTTAAATACAAACAGCCAAAAAGCAATATTTGGAAGCAGTTTGTAAGAATCAAAATGTGCTTATACAGCTGTATAATCCTAAACTTCAACATCAAGATGACATGTACTCTTCACTAGTGTATATGGTTTCCCTAGCAATGCACAAATATCACAGGTAAAAATCTAACTTTCCCCTTGCTTCTTTCTGCCTGACTTCAGTTCTTGAAGTAATGTAAGTCATCTTTACATTTCTGGTTCTTGCATAATTTTCATTTTAAAAACCCTATATAGCTATGCAGTTTGTTTTTCATTTAAGAGGTTTTTTTCTTTAACATCAATATTCCTTTATGGGATTGTATTATAAAAAGACAGGAATTCTTCTCTAGATGCTGTTAGATATACTAGAAATATTCTGCCCAGAACAAACCACTTCTTGCAAAAGAAAATTTAAAAATAAACACAAACTTTAGCCTATTGAACCAACTAGTTAACTTTTGTGCATGGTTACTAATTTTAATAAGTGTCACTGACTCTATTTAGTATGTTTGCTGAGAATGCTACTAATCCTTCATACACTGATGGTATTTAAATATTAATAGTCACATTATCATCATATATCCATGGAACTCTACACTGGCCAGTAATCTGTATTTGGCAGCTAAGTACAGAGAAAATATTCATCCGTGTATTTTGGCAAAAGAGGGCTTGAGGATGACTAGAAGTACAATAAGTTTCTGGTGAGAGTCACTGATACGACTTTCTGTGATCATTGTTTAGGTAAGGCCACGCTGTGCTTTGTAGGGAATATTTTTCTCACAGAAATAAGTTGAAATTTGATTTTGTGTTGTATACAGCCCATGTGCTATGAGCACATTTATGAAAAGCAGATACAGCGAAGGACTGAATTTGAAAAGTAGGTGGTGTTACTACCATTTTATCCAACAGCCTACTAATTAGGGCACTTGTCCAGATCAGGGAGAGCTGAGTTTAGTCCCATTCAACACCTTCATTTCCTACATCCCAGGAGGACTCGCTAACCATCACGCTGCGGAGGGCTGTGGAACATGGAAGAGCAGTTTGAATTTCCTGATGATCTCTCACTTAGCAAAATATCTAAGAAGAGAGACCCTCCCTCCCCACAAGGTTCTCCTCCCTAATGCCTGTGAATGTTTTATTGAGTCTAGTCTGGCGCATTTAAATAGTCCATTCAAAGTAGAATAACTTTACCAGGGAGTGCTGAAGGAGTAATGCCTATTGCTAGGGACCTACCTGAATTGCAGTGAAAGTATGCAGCACAATAGCTCCTTTAATCTTGCTCTTTTCACTATACACTCATCCCCAACCAGTTCTGACTGGTGGAGGGACCTAGTTGGTCCTACTGCTCAATGTATGCTACTGCTGATCTGGGAGACAAAAAACATGGTTTAACTATGCCAGAGTTTTTGCCTCCTGGATGATCAGCAGAGAGCAGAGGGGCCACCAGGGTCCCTTGGCCAATCAGCAGTGGGAGGCAAAAAATGCAGCATATTTAAAATTGTCATTTTTGTCTCCCAGCCAATCAACAGTGAGCGGTGGGACTGCCCAGGCAGCTCTGCCAATCTGCCCCTCTGGCAGTGATAGGGGAGGAGGGAGGCACACATCAAAAAGAGCAAGGTTAAAGAAGTGGCTGTGCAGTACACTTCTATCACAGTTTAGGTTGGTCCTTACCTATAGCTTGATGTTTCAGACCCTTGCCAAAGGATTAGAAGTCATAAGTTGCAATCCTTAGGCTCAAGGAAACAGAACATGTCTCTCTCTGTTTAGCCATTCATTTTTTCAACACTCAGGTTTATTCATGAGCAGTTCTGTGTACTAGTAGATTAGTTAGGCCACATTTTGTTAGGAAATGTGCACAAAAACAATGTTTGTTTGATTTACCTTTGGCATTCAGGTACTTTGCCAGTCCATTAATGATCAAGACCATAATAGAAACCATTCAAGGGCTATCACTTACTCAATAGCCAAAAAGAGTAAGGCCCACACTTTCAAAAAAGTTCACTAATTTTGGGTATCTCAGGTTGCGAATGCCCTGGTGAAAGAGTTCTAAGGGCTTGATTTCCACCTGTGTGGCAAAACTGCAAATCATGTTGAAGCTATTTGGGACTATGAATGCTTAGTGCCTATGAAAATGTGGCTACGTTGGCTCAACATGGGTTTGAAAATAATAATGGATACATTTGAATATACATAGTACAGTACTGTAATAGCCATTTTATTGGTACAGTACTGTAATAGCCATTTTCACATGCCAGGTGAAAATTGTGTGTACATCCCCACTCACTGTGATGAATATATGTCAGAACAATTTGTGCAGAAGAAAATGACCAGTGCTCAAACGGGTTCTTTTGATGTTCGTTTTCCTTGTGACCCCCAACTGAGGAAAGCACTTCAGTGCATCTTCAGCTTTATTACTTATCTACCTAATACTATTTTTAACAAGGAAGGTGGTTATCTGAATCAGGACTTAAAATTGTGATAGCAAGTTGTTTAGCTGGTTGGATTTCTCAGTCACAGCAGGATGTTCCTGATGCATATTGCACAAGAGTAAATATTTGTTGTTGGGTTAGTGCATGTGATTCCACTTCATGTTGTCAGGACAGGTAAAATACTGAAATATGAAAAAGGAAGGACCTCCAACTGTAGTATATCTTAAAGTTGTTGTTATTGCATTTCCTTTTCCTTAGGTATTAACATCAGAAAAATCCTCCACTTCTGATCTTTTGCTGGCCAAAATTTGTTTCTTAAATAGTAATGCTAGCTCAAGAGAAGAAAAACTAGAAATGCAAGTTGTGTGTGAAATCATCAGGTTTCAGAAAGTACACTTTAGTTATTTGAAATAACACGTCAGTTTTTAAACAGGGGAAAAGCAAAGCTTCTCCTGAAAAGATTACTTCCCAAGGTAATACCTTAGAACATACTGCTATCTTGTGACAAAAGTGAGAACTACAGCCTAAAGGACTTCAGAAAAGGGGCTTTACCTCTTCAACTGCCGAAGCCCAAATAGAAGGGACTTGAAATGATTAAAGAAACCTTATATGTATGTCACAAACATTTCAACATTTTCAGTATTATCTTGCATACAGCAGAAGTAGAATTTGAGAAGTGTGTATAGTTATTGCCTGCTTTGTGCCAAGAAGGTTAATCATCTCCCTTCTTGGGAATACCATGATTCTTGAAGGTACCGGCATGCTTTTGCCTGAGGTGCCATGATTTTATTTTTGGGTTTAGGAACAGCATCCTCAGTGGGAGACCTTTGACTGGAACTTGTTTCCCCTTCTGATCAATCAGAACAGGTCATCGTGGATATGCTGTAACTTATCTATTTTATTCAAGTTTTCTCAGATTTTAGATTGAGGGGCTTGTTTTGGCTCAAGTGTGGTCTTAGCTAGGACAGATACATCTTTTACTGCCTTTGAAAATGATATATTGTGTTTATTACTATAGGTGAAGGCCCCGATCATGTGTTGACTTTAAGGTGACTAAAATTTAGCTGCTGCTCATCTCAAACGTATACTTTCCCTCAGAAAAGATGATCCTATTACACTACTAAGACACCTAAGTCACCTGGTCTCTCAGGGAGCATCATAGTGTGCTTCAAGAGGCTGATCCTATTGTGCTAAAGGAAATGTCCATGTACCCTTCCCTTTCTCTTAGTGGGCAGAGTTATGAGCCTAATGAACTTCCATCATGTTAGGATGTAGCTTGATACAATGTGCTAAGTGGGGAGGCACATTTACTCTGAAGAGGTTTGTACCAGAGTACTTAATTAACAGACAGTAGCACTGACATCAATGTAAATAAAGGTGAGAATGGGTGGTCCCCACATTTTGCCCTGCAGCCCAGGGGTTAAGACTTAGTTTCTAGGCCCATCTCATTGAGAGAGGGATTTCTAAATCCCTTTCTCCTGCTTTTTAAGACAAAGGAATGGGAAGGTCATAGGCTTGACAGGAAAACAAGCAGAAGGATGTGTCACTCTGTTGTCACCTGGCTAGAGCACTCAGCTGGGAGGAGGAAGTCTTTAGGTCTGCTCACTGCTGTCACGGCTAGTTCTTTCTTTGATCACATTACTGTCTAAATGTATAAACAATCCAGAGATCCAGGAAAATGGAATATGATTCTGTTACCCAATGAGGAGAATATTCAGCTGGATGGGAAATCCTGGGTTCTGGTCCCTGATGTCAGGGATGCTTTATATATTTTGAATTAAATAGCCGTGCACAAAAAGGATCAATAGAATTGGGAGCAGGAAGCAGGTGGAAGATGCATTTAATCCTACGCTATTGGAAAAGGGCATAGCCACCAGTATCATAATGGGTGATATAAGCATCAGTTACTGCATATAGTTTTTAGGTCAACTAACTATGTACAGACATTCAGTTTCTCTGGGGAGGGGCACTGCTCTCCCAGGAGAAACCAAAAGTGGACAGACATTCAGAATTTTTCTGCTAGAGCAAAAATGGCTGCTGCAGGAGAAAAAATAACCTGGGAACAACCAGGGTTAAATCACTTCCAAGAGGTTCTCCTGGGAAAGTCAAAGTCTGTACAAGTTCTAGGCATTTTCAGACTCATGCAGAAGTTACATTCTCAGATATAACAGATTCACACTAGACGGTAAATAGAATGAGACCCCTAAATGGTCATTCTGTAGTGCTTCTGACTGTGCACAGTGCATCAAGTCTAGGCTTATAGCAAACTTTTCAGGCTAAGACAGAAGTGTGTAAAATATCTAGGAACCTTAAGAGAATTTTGGCTATTGTGTGAGATTGGACAGAATCAAGTGTATTGACTTGGATGTCTAACAACTGCATATGTATCATTAATACATTTTTGATGTGAAGTAGGATCTGGGCTGAAGTATATAAATAAGTGGTGGGCTATATGAACCTCGGTGCTAGGGACAAAACCATCTTTTCCAGTCTGTGGATTTCCTCTCTCACTATTACATAATCTACAATCATTCTGGAACTTACCTTGTGCTTACGAAGGCTGACAATGTAGATCCCACTGATACTAGCACTGTATTAACGCCAAATGCCTTTAGTAGTACAGACCCCAGATCTATGTGTAAAACTGCCTTTCGCTTCAGTGTGAGCTCTGTTTGTTGAATAAGCACAGAATAGGCAATGTGAATTGTGCAGCTCAGAAAACAAACTTATGCTCTATATGCCCATTAATTATTTCCTACCAACTCCATGGGAACATTATATGTTTTTTCCCCTGAAACCAATCTTGCATTATTATGATTATTCAATTTTTCTAACATTTCTGCTTTCTGTGACTAATATGGTAATGTGTTCTCTGTCAGAAATCTGAGTGATTGTTGAAGACCTAAAGTCACTCAGTTCATGACTCATTATCTTTATTTGTCCAACTGGTGGCCCAAGGACTGCCTGTAGCCTGAAAGGGGTTAATGTGAAATCCCCAGCTGCCACTCCCCTGACTGGTCAGATGGCTGTTGCAGTTGGGGTCTCAAAGCTCCCCATTCCTCCATCAGCTTTTGCTTCCTGCTCCAGCTCCAGGGGGCAAAGCAGTGCAGCAGTGCTGGGGAGTTTATGGCTCAGTACAACTAAGGTTGGTGCTTCCAGCACAGTGCAACAGCTGCCTGAATGATTGGTGCCCGGGGGTTAGGGGGGGAATGGAGGTGGGGGAGGATGGTAGCCCACATGGACAGTGAAAAAGAAAGGAGGGGTGTGTGGGTTGAGGGCCCATTGCCTGCACTTGTGCAGCCCCCACCAATTAATGGCATGAGAGGAAGCAGCTACAAAGTAATTATCAATTTTTCTGTGGAATAACTTTATAGCTTATTCCACTTTTTCTCATGCCATTACTTGATTGAACATGTGGCCAGGTGAGCACTTAAAATGTGATTAAAGTATAGAGGGGGCTTGAGAAGTCTTTGGGTCCTGGACTTTCAGTTCTGTTTTATATAAAACATTCACATTCTTGAAACAAAGACATTAGAAAGAGCAGTATTGGTATTGTAGATGATTGTATGCACTGTAATATCATTGGGTCCGTTTACAGTAGCTTAACTCAGCATGAGGTCTCAGCGCAATGTTGTTAGGAAGAGGCTAATGTGATGCATAAAAAAGGGAATATCAGATGAAAGATCACTTCTTTACACAGTGCTGGAAAGACTGTCATTAGGATATTTTGTCTATTTTTTACATCTACTTTTCCACTAGCTGTGTTCAAAGAAGAGTTACAAAAAATATTTGGCTGACAATCAGGCAATCAAGTGTAAGGAGATTAATAAAGCTATTGAAGAGATGGTTAAGAGATGACTCAGGTACTGGACAGAAGTACTTATCTTTTCCAGATATATCTTACAATAGAGGCCTTTGTGCTTGCTGATGAAAGTATTACACAATTCAGTGACAATTTTCCTAATATCTCTGATTGATATTAGACAAATTCAGCCTTGAGTTCAGTGCAGCCTTGCAGCTGTGAGGGAGCACAGAAATGCTTTATTGGTGGATGTGGTGGACCAACCAATATTTAGGTCTTCAGGACAAAATTAATTATCTTTCTAAAAGGTGCAGCAAAGCTATAGAATATATCATAACTGACCAGAGTAGTCACTTTGGCCTGTGGAGTTTATGATTTAACACTTACCTTACACAGATTCTGAAGTCAGTGTGACATTTTCTAAACATATATGGTGTGATGACAGTTCAGTGACTCACTGAACAAAATAGTGCTGCTTTATTTTTCTGTAAGCATATAGAATTTGTTAATACAAAGGCAGTAAAACTTCTGGGTTTTTTTTATGGGCAGCATAGGATTCATGTGAAGTCTACTTCTCAGGTTGCTACTTCAGTTGAGGTCTCTAACTTCCCCATCCCTCCTTCTGCTTTTTGCCTCCTACTCCCACTCCATGGGGCGAGACAGTGCAGCTTTGTGTGTTTTGTTTCCTGCTTGGTTGAAATAGTAGATTACAGCAAGCAATGCATGATCTCCAGGTGAGGGGCTGGGTGGAGGGAGCAAAGTACCCTGGGATGCTGAAGGACTGTGCTGTGGCTTCTCTCAGGAGAGTACACAAGGAACAATGGCGTAAGCTGACAGACAGCAGATTCAGGCTGGATATCAGGAGTCACTACTTCACAGTCAGGGAGGCTAGGATCTGGAACCAACTGCCAAGGAAAGTGGTCCTCACTCCTACCCTGGGGATCTTTAAGAGGAGGCTAGATAGACACCTTGCCAGGGTCATCTGGCCCCAGCATTCTTTCCTGCCTGTGGTAGGGGTCAGACTTGATGATCTGCTCAGATCCCTTCTGACCCTACTAACTATAAAACTATGAAACTATATACAGACATTCACTCTCTCAGGAGAAACTCTCCGGGGAGTGATTTAACTCTGGTTGTTCCCAGGTTATTTTTCTCCTGGTATGGCCATTTTTGCTCTGGGAGAGAAGTCCTGAACATCTGTACGTTTATAGTTTCTTCTGGGAAAACAGTGACTGTCCCAGGAGAAACTGAATG
This sequence comes from Crocodylus porosus, assembly GCF_001723895.1. Classification (NCBI taxonomy): domain Eukaryota; kingdom Metazoa; phylum Chordata; order Crocodylia; family Crocodylidae; genus Crocodylus; species Crocodylus porosus. Next base: position 29,862,049 of record NW_017728948.1, read on the forward strand.
TCTGTACATGGTTAGTTTGGAGGAGATTTTAGTAACAGGAATGAATGCTTGAAGTGTTGCACTGTGGGGTCAGGCCAACTCTCAGGATCTCAATATTGCACTGTTAGATGGGAGGGTGTGACACAATTGCACATATAAAAGCACACAAATCAATTAGGTGCATACGGACACACACAGTACCAACTCAGGTACATACACATCCAAGCCAGCCTAGGCACATGCATACCTATCACCAATTCAAGCACATACAAATTAAATGCCAAACATTAGACAACAACCAGTTGTCAATACCCACACACTCTGTACACCTATGCAGATCACTAATTTGTATATTATGCACACAATGACATATATGTATACTTACCAATTCACACACGTATCACCCACCTACACATATACACAGGTGAGCTCCTAACTTGGATGGTATGGTATGTATGTGTGTGTTTGGGGTACTTGGGATACCTGGGGGAAGGTTAAGATGAGAGAGAAAGTATAAGGAGTGAAAGTTGCCAGAATTAGGATTAGAACCAGTAGATTAGAGAGGAGCCGGGCTGAAGAACTGAGGTTTGGGGTTACTTAAGGTCAAGTGGTCCCAGGGTTACTCAAGGTCCCTGGTGCAAGGGAAAAAGCCCAGTAGCAAGGAGGAGACAGCCAGGAAAGAAACTGAGGCAAAAACCTGGGAGCTCAGAGGAAAAGGCGGTGGGGACAAAGCAATAGCAGTGGCAGGGATCAGGGGAAAAAGCATTGGGGATAAGACAGTGGCAAAGAAACAGGGGGTTTGCAGGCAGAAAGGAGCTCGGGACAGGTGTTGGAGGTGGCAGTGAGCCAGAAGCAGGAGATGGAGAAATGAGGCAGAAGTTAGAGGGGTGAGGAGCAGAGATTGGAGCAGGGCCAGAATCGTAGTAAATCAAAACCCAACTCAGGGGTCCAAATAACAATTTTATTAAACAGACAATACACAACACAGCCCCATGAAGTTATTGGTTTGTGTTCACACACACACACACACACACACACACACACTCACTCACTCACAATGGCAGCAGGAGAAAGAGACTCAGTGGAAAAGTTGGAGTCCAGGTAGGGAAGAGAAACAGAGTCAAAGTTCTTGGTTGAAGGGAGGGTGGGGGTGATAGCTACCTATCCAGGCTGGAAAGGGGTCTTTGTCCAGCAGGTGTTGTCCAGAGGGGGATTGCCAGCAGGGCTTCTGGGTGGATAGGTGGTGTGGCATGGTGCAGGTCCAGATGGAGAGGGCGTCCCAAGGAGTCAGTCTTCACTATCGCTTTTTATGGGGTAGACTACCTCTGATCTCCTATGGGAAAGGCCTGTCCAGGCAATGCCAGTCCTGTTCCAGAGGGCTCCAAGTGTTCTTACTGAGCATGTGCAACCTTGGCACAATGGTGGGTTGCCTCATCTTTTGTTTCTTGAATGCTGAGGGTGACACAATTGCACATATTGGTCATTGGTCCAGGTATTGGTTTTGGTGGTTCGGTCATTCAGAAGGAGCTATTTTTATACCTACTGCCATTATCTCTCAAGCACCCACATTCATCCCATTCATCCAGGAACCAATTTACATAGGAGGGGTAGGTATGAGTCACAGGTTACAGCATCAGGGGACACAAGACAGGCTTGACATTACAAGATGGAAACTTGACATGACATATGCTAACTTACATACGTAGGCCTAAATCATATAGTATCAGTAAAACAATAATATAGAACAGTAAAAATCAATATAAACATAATAATTATACAATATAAAAAAGGAGAAAAAACAAAATAAATACAACTTGCTACCAAAATAAAATGTTGAAGCTTATCCTATGTCTTAGCTCACTTATACTTATCTATAGGGAATAGAGAGGGAGAGAAAAAATCAGAAATGGTTGGGGAAGGGCAGGGAATGCATAGTTAAAAAAAACCCCAAAAAAATGGGTTTTGCTACATAACCCCATATGACTCTATTTTGGCCTTAACTATTTTCAGCTACATTTCTTGTCCCCACTGTCCTCTGTACCGTCCATCACAAGAAAATCGATGTCAGTGTATCACTGCATAAACTTGAGACCTGTAACAATAAGAAGGTCCTCATTTTCTTTTGATTTGCTTGACCTCTGAGGTCCTTTACTTTTTCTGGAAAGCAGTTGTGGTTAATGGCACTGTCACTGAAAACAGAGCCTTGGTTAATCTCACAAAAGTCTGAATGCGTATCTGAAATGCACCCAAATGCTTCTTTACTGACTTCTTTCCATACATTCTCCACCAAACCCTTAACACCTCGTAGACAGGGAGATACTCTGTTCCATGGACTGAATAATGAGTGTGAATTCTGGGTAGGCAGTGGATCTCTGCCTTCTTTTGCATTGCAAAATGTGATAATAACAAGCTTTGGCTCAGAGTTATGTGTTGCAATATATTAAAATCTATCTATGCAGCTTTGCAGGTGTGAGGAAACACTAGAACACCTTGTCTGACTGTCTGCCTTCCTACCTATTTACCATGATTTCCAATGTATAAATTCCTTTTGATATAAGTTCACATGTATAAGTATTGATGCTTATTGGACACTGGGGTTTTTTTTAATACTTCCTCAGATTTTCTTATTGCTTTTCGTCTGATTAATTTTTCTAATGAATCAAAACCTGTGTTTGGAGTACTGTATTTTTTTGGTTTAATTAATTACAATGCTTTATTTCATTGGTCTGAAAAAAAAATCCAAACTTTTCCTTTTCAAGCCTTACTGTCTGGATTGTATTGATTTTCAAATTAAATCCTGTGCTCTACTCTTGGCTCTGTCTAGTAAAGGAAAACCAGACTTCATGGTTATTGGTATGGTACACTGGAAGAGTTTATATTTTTAAATAATCTCTGGGTAACATTACTGTACATGTATTGTTTCCACGGTAGCAGTCCTTCAGCTGTTTCATCGCTGCTTTCCAAATTAGATATGTATAAACCAGATGGCAAGTGGTTTGATGTTTCAGTTTGATTCATATCAATTGAAATTGACAACCTTATGTCAAAGTATGCTAATCCTTAATCGGAAAGAGTATCTCCCTCGGACTACTGAATTTGTTTAGCTTTCATTGAAGAAGGCTGTCTGCAAATCTCTGAAGAAATCCGCTAACACAAAGCTGACTGCACAATCTGGGCAAATAGTGCCTTTCTTTGGAAAAGATTTATTACAAGGAATTGATACTACCCTTTAAACATACCACATAATATTTCTTCTAGTGGCAACATCTTTCCAGACTCTCAGATAGAAATGGCTAATGATGCCATAAAAGTGCTGGATGAATTGCAGAAGACTTGGAGGTTTGGCTTGAGTGTGCAAAAGTAGCCTGGAAACATGGTTGTTAATCTTTCTCAGCAGCTGAAACTGAATCTAAGGAGGTCAGAGGGCTCTGTAGAGACTACAAGCGCTGCTTGGGGAAATGTCAGCTCCTACAGGTTCCCATTCCTTTAGTTTTAATGTAGGGAGAGAATGGGCAGAAAGAAAGCAGTTGGGGTTACTAGAAAATACAAGCAGATGGTACTGGTATTCACTCGGCTGAGCATTTGAAAGATGGGCCGGGCTCTGTCCTTATGCTCCATCAGAAATTCCAGAAGTAAAATGATATTCTTAGTTACACCTCTAAAGCAACTATTACTTTTTATGTGGATGTGGTCAAAATAAATCTAAGCATATTTCATTAAAAGGTTTGAGGAAAAGGTTATCTTAGTTTGATTTTCTTGGGTGGGGAGAGGGGGTGGAGAGTACTGTGGAAAAAATGAAAATGAACTATGTATAAATGTAAGTTCCTATTTGAATTGTTGTAATTTTTTGTTTCTTTCCTTTCTGTCCCTTTTCTTTCCCAGTAACTTTCCAGTGGGAAAAATCTCAGAAGCGGGGCGGGGGGGTGGGGAGGGGCAGGGAGTGTGCTCCTTCCTTTCTTTTTATCATAAAACATTTAAAGCAACTGAAGTTTTTTTTTTCTGTTAGGAATAGAAATTTTTTTGGAAATATTACAATTTTCATGTCAGTTTTCCTCAAAAAAAGGTTTGTTTTGGTTGAAAAGACATTTTCTATCCAAATAAAGAGTTCTAATGTAATTTTTTATAAGCTCTTCACCAGAAGGTTTGAACAGGTATAGCTAATTGAAGCTAAATCAGTAATTCTATTGGTAATGCACAAAATGATTGGAATCTATCTCTCTTTTTGTATGTGTTGGCTCTTTAGGAGCCATAGGAGTAAAAAACAGTCAAATTTATTTTTTGCCACCCCAAGGCTCAAACAGAAGTCTATACAAATGGAAATAGATTGGTTTAGTCACAGTAGAAGTGCAGTCCAAACTCCATTTAAGATCTGCATATATGTGGAAAATAATAGTATTGCTAACCCCAGTGGTGCAGGAACCAGGAGTCATTCTCCCAAAATCATGAGATCAGCTTAAAAATCTAGTGAGTTTAAAAAATAGTGGATTGAAGGGTTTTTTACTACAGTTTTGTAGCCCTTTTGGTTTATGTTTTCTGTCTTTAAATTGTGAGACTAGAAAATCACTTAAAAAAAATGGAAGTTGAGATTTACATGAATCCAGAAGATGGAGCTTTAAGAACAGCAGTAAGTAGAATGAAAGGCATGTATAAAATCATGAAGGAAATCTCTGAAATCACTGAAATAATTACTAGAGATTGGACAGAGAAAGGAATGTGCAAACTTTTGACCTTTGAAAATGTTGGAGTCCATGTTTTGGATGAAGATTACAAATGTTTCTTATTTTATCCCAATCACTTTTGCTTATCCATATTTAATTTTCACTTCATCATGCCTATACTGCAGACCTCTGTCTAGATAGCTACCTAGGTGAGAAGAGATATGAACAGTGGCTAACAGATATGCCAGCAAAACCCCATAGTGCAGAATCAGTTATAGTGGCAAAACTGAGATTTTGTTAGATTTTGTTTTTGTTTGGTGGAACAGGATAAGCCTCATGAGCAAAAGTGCAGTTTTGTCAGCCTAAGATACTTACACATTTATTTGAGCCTGCTCCAGTGTTTGGGTAACAGATGTGAATCCTTTAGATCAGGCAGTTGGGGTTTCATGTTTTTGGAAGTAATTAGTCCTGGATTCAGTTCCTATGTTTAATTCCCTTCTCAAAGGGGGGTGCAGCTATACAAACTGTCTATTGCAGAGCTTCCTAATTAGCTTCACAGTAAAGTATCAGTGTCTACATGTGTGGCCCTATTAGGCCTCAGGAAACCAATTAACTCTGCCACAGGTTAGCACTTGTAAATATAAGTACTATCCTACAGTGGAGTTCTTTAGTGCACAGCAACACGTGTAGATGCTGGGGCACGAGGGTGTTTCAGTGCAGCAGGCGCCTGCTGGCTTGCCCTGCACTGGAGTACCCTTGTGCCCCAGCCAGTCCCTCAGCAACACACTGAGCCGGAATGGAGCAGCCCTGGGTTGGCAGGCTGATCCCCCGGGCTCCCTGTCAGCTGGGGCTGCTGCTCCAATATGCACTGGAGTTTATTTCTCTGTGCTAATAACATGTGTAGATGCATTTGGGGACATGTTACACACCCACTCCACAACAGTTCTTTTAGTGATCCACAGACACAGAACCAGTCGTTTCATCCAACATCCTTCCTACCAAAGTGATGCAGATTGCAGCTGCAAATTGAGTTACATATTCAGGTTTCAGAAAAGGGGAGAGAGGCATGGGAAAATTAAACAAACTCTGGTTTAAATGTCTCTCTGAACAATTTATGAAACAGTCAAAGCACATATTTTATTTTGTTGTTGCAAAACTAAGCAGACACTTTATTAGACAATATTTGCTGGATTGGAAATGAAGTGCTGCTTAGTATTCCATGTATCCCAGTTGTTTTTTAAAAAAAATATTTTCTGTTTTTAGTAGAGTAAGTGCAATCTTTATGTACATATGATCTATCAACAAAAACACTATGTAAATCTTATATAAATACAATTTATTATATTGCCAGGAAATCTTGCAGGTTTCTTCAGTTAATCTTGTTCATTTATATTGAAATATACTCTTAATTTTTTCTAATTTATAGGCTTATGTTGTAGTTTATAATGTTAAATGTTTAAGATACATTCCATTTTTAAGAAAAGTATCTTTTATCTGTTAAACTAGCTTTAAAAAAAATTGTCCCGCTAACTTACTAGTGTGATGGCCACATCAATTTTCAGTCTTTCAGCAAAATGTTAGGATCCAGTTTAACCCTGCCATGCAAAATCACATAGTTTCATTGAATTTCTTTGTCCCAAAATGTATGTACAAATGGTTGTTTCAAAAACACGCTGTACACATTATATTCACATTCACTACTCTACTCCTCCAGTGTTTCCAGTATTTGTCATTTGCTTTAATCTCTACTTTAGCTGTCCTGGGTACGGTCCAGTAAATTCTAAGTATTTAGTTGTTTTCTTTTTACTTTGCATCTAAGATTATTATCCTGACCCCACTTAAGTCAATGGCAAAACTCCCAGTGACTTTAATGGGTCCAGAACTTTACCTTAAATGGTGAATCTTTAGTAATCAAGTGCATGTGCCGGAAAAAAGCCCAAACATTGGAGACACCAGTCTTTGAAAATAAATTTACCTTATCTACACATACTGTACAAATAAAATTTTTAAAATCTTTTTCATTATATCATCTAGTCACAATCCCCTAAATAGCTGTGCAGTTATGTAATTTTACTTACAAGGTAAGCCTATGTGTAAGCGGATGCAAGATCTGGAATGTGGTGTAGTCCCATTTTATTTTTCCTCAATAATTAGGTAATGTTTCTGCATCCTTAAAATTTGTTGTCAGGAGCAAAGTTTCTAATCAAGAAACAATTAATATCTATAGTTAAACAGAATATTAGCTTAATGAAGGTTAAAACTAGCAGACTTTTTAACTGATGGATGAGCTTATTTCTTGAAGTGACTGAAATTGCCTTGATCTAAGTACAAATAGATTTATAACTTGTCTTTCAGCTCAATCTTCTCCAGATGAGCACTCAAAAGTAATTCATTCAGCCACCACTCATCACCCATCATCAATCAAAGCCATGTCCTGACTCAGTGCAGAGGGATGGAAAAGTATTTGATTGGCGTGTGGTATGCCTTGAGGTCAGGGGTAATCAAAAAGGTCTAGTAAGGCCTGAATAAAGCTGGTGTGTAGCAAAACATCAGCTTACTCCATGCTGTCTGTGTTAGTTCTTTTGCCATGTGAATTGGTCCAAACTTCAGTCAAGTGGATACTTCCTCAAAAATGTATTTGAAGGCATACGTGGCCTAAATGTCTTTCAGGGATTGTATGTTTTTCTAAAGCAATGTAAATCCCTTTATGGCTCTGGGTTTATGTGGAATTTAGATGCCTAAGTCCAAAATTGCATTCATTGGATTGGCAAGGGCTTCAAGACCCTGCACAGATGCAGGGCTTCTTATACCCTACAGTATTCCAGCCAGATGCTATCTGAAAACCTCTAATGAAGAAGAGTCCATAACTTCCATTCTTAGCTTTGTTCTATTGCCTTTTTAAAAGGTAATTTTTTTCCTGAGATTTAATCTAAATCAACTGTTGTGCATTTTACCCATTGCTTTGTGTCCTGCCTACTGTGGCAAAAATGCAGCTATTTATTTACTTATTAGATTTATATCCTGTCCATTCCAAAAAGTTTCAGAGTGGCATATTTTTCTAGTTTTTCTCCTTCTTCTCTATGGCATCTTTCCAAATATTTGAAAACTGCTATTATGTCTGCTCTTAATCTTCTTTTCTCCAGCCTAAAAATTTCTTATTACAGCCAGTGTTACAGCTCCTTTATCATCATTGTCACTCACTTTTGGATCTTTTCCAGTTTCTCTTGCAACAGATTTCCAGAACTGGATATTACTCCAGCTGAGGCCTAACCAGTGCTGGGTAGAATGATGGTGTCACACTCAGGTGTTACATAGTATATTACTGTTAATGAAGCCTAAAACTGAATCTGCTTTCTTTGTTACAGCATCATATTGGACAGTAATTCATGCTGAGTTTGTGGTTTACCCTCAGATCTTTCTCATCAGCCTTATTGACCATATGTATGCCTCTTCTCAGCTGCCATATAACTTTAGCAGGTGGGTGAGCCTAAATTCTGTAGGTACCTCAGGTTTTGGCCTTAAAATTCCCCAAATGCCCCATGTTTTATTTCCAGATGTATCTGAAAGATCCTTCATGTTTTGGGGGTTTTGATTGTAGCTGTGTTGGTCTAAGGACATAGGCAGACAAGGTTCCTTGGGTAAATGAATTATCTTTTATTAGACCAACTAAATAGTTGGAAAAATTGTTCTTTGCAAGCTTGTGGGCACTGACAGATTGGAGAGAGAGTAGCTTTCTTGTGAGAAATGTGCATCCACAGGTCATTGGATATCTTTGTCTTTGATGGATTGTCAGTGCGCATTCATTCTGGCGTGCAGTTTCTCCTACATATTTTCCATCAGGGTACTGGATAAGATGTATTACATTTCTGGAGATGCATGTGTAAGATTCAGGAATGGTGATGGTTCTGTTGTGGAATGTAGTTATGGTGGGAGCGGTGGAGATACGTTGGCGGGTTTTACATTTCTTGTCCCAGCAGGGTCTGGATCCATTCTATATGTTTTGGGCCATAGGAAGTTTGCTTCTGGTGATGAGATTGATGAGGTTCGGTGCTTGTTTAAAGGCTAGGATGGGTAGTTTTGGGAAGATCTCTTTAAGAATTGGAACTTCTACTATGGGTTGCAACTGTTTGAGGATTATCCATATAGGTTCCAGGGAAGGATGGTATGTCATAACTAATGGTCTGTGATTGTGGGTATTTCTTTTTGTACTGCAGCAATTCTTCACATGGTATCCAGGTAGCTCTTTCAAAAGTGCAATCTATCTCTCTGGAGGAGTGTCCTTGTTGAGTGAAAGCTCTTTTGAGATTTGTGAGGTGATTATCATGGGTGTTCTCTCAGTGCAAATTCGGTGGTATCAGAGTGCTTAGCTGTATATTACAGTTTTCTTGGTGTATTTAGGGTGATTGCTGGTTGTTTGCAGATATGTCTGTTGGCATGTGGGTTTCTTGTTGGTGGTTGGTATTTTACCATTCTGCATATTGATCATAGTGTCTAAAAAGGAAATGTTGGTGCTGACATATTCAAGAGATAGTCTGATGGAGGGGTGATGGTTATGGAATTTGTGATGGAAATCAATCAGAGATTGCAGATTTTGGGTCTGTCCCGGGACCCGAAGAAGCCAGGAAAACTCACCAGAAGGGCGGGCGGAGAGGAACGCTGCGGCGGAGGGAGAACCTGCGTGGCTCATCAGCCGCGTCTATGTACAGCTGCGGCCGGCAGCTGACGATAACGTCAGACGCCGGCTGGGAGATTTAAAAATGGCGGCCGCTGCTTTGGAGGCAGCAGATGGCTCGGGGATCATGCGGTGGGCCAGGAAAGTGCCGGCAAAGGATCCCGGGGACAGAACCCACCGAGCTGGAGCCCAGGGAGAAGAAGTGACCCTGATCAGGAGCCCGACGATGGGGACGACATCCGATCGTGTGAGGAGTGACAGATCGGGTGAGCGACGAAGGAGCGGGAAGATCCAAGAAGAGTTTGGGGACTCCGAAGTAAGTTCGGCAATGGTGGGTGCGGGACTCGCTGAAGAGGAGCAGAAGACCAAGAATCCCCGGGCTGAAGAGAGATCGGGGTGGGATCACTTCCAAGACCCAGGGACGTCGGGTCAAGGAACAGGAGTGGGACAACCGGAAGGCCACTGAGGGGGAATCCCTTCCCCTCCTGTCCCAGGCTAACAAGGATCTGGTGGAGGGATAGCGATATAGTTAGTGATGACACAGGGGAAGAGCCGCACCGGGTGAAGGGCTTGGGGTGAGGGGTTGATAGAGGGTGCAGATTAGGCTCCGGTGTCGGTTACGGTGAGGAGGTCGACCGCAAGGTAGCGGTATAGCGGCATCCTACAGTCTGTGGGATTGAGTAAGAAAGCTGTGGGAGAAGCCGGTGGAAGCAGTGGAGCCAGATCGGAGAAGCGGAGCCCAGAGGTGGTGGGAGGCCGGGGTTTAGGGGTGGCGAAGCCCCGTGTGCAACTGGCAGGCCAAGCCCAGGCCACCGAGGGACCCGTGCACTAGCCCCACCCCACTAAGGAAACACCAAGTCGTGGCAGACGAGAGTGGGGATTGGTGATGCGGGAGAAGATCACCCACGGAGACAAACCGGTCCGGAAGGGGAAGAGTTACGAACCAGGAGAACAGAGCTCCCTGAAGGGGTACAAGAAGGCCTGTCGGTGACAGGGTCCAAATGAGGAAGATGTCTTCTATATATCTTAAGTATAGCATGGGTTTGATGGTGCATTTCTTGAGGAATTCTTTTTCCAGGTGGGCTATAAAAAGATTTGAAATATTGTGGGACCATGTTGGTGCTCATATCTGTGCCCATGGTCTGGAGGAAGTGTTGGTTTTTGGAGGTGAAGTTGTTGTGTGTGAGGATGAAGTGTGTAAATTCAGTAATATCTTTGGGTCTGTACTCTGAGTTGTAATCTTGCTCTTGTAGCTATGTAAGGCAGACTTGGATGCCATCCTGGTGTGGGATGTTGGTATATAAGCTGGAAACATCCATGGTGGCTAGGAAGGTATTGCTGGGAAGGTGGTCTATGTTTTTAAGTTTTCATAGAAAGTCTGTTGTGTCTTGGACAAAACTCACTGTTTGGGTGACAAGAGGTTTTAGGATGGATTTGATGAAACCTGGTATTTCCTCAATTAGGGTTCCATGGTTGGATATTATAGGTCTGCCTGCGCTCCCCTGTTTGTGCATTTTGGGAAGCATGTAAAAAGTCTTTGGGTAGGTGATCTAAGAGATCTCCCTATGCCTGGAGAATCTTCCTATGCCTGAAAAGGCGTATTTGTGCCTGAAAACTTGCAAAAAACAATTTTTCCAACTATTTAGTTAGTCTAATAAAATGAATCACATTTACCCAAAGAACCATGTCTACCCATGTCCTTACACCAACACAGCTACAACCAACACCATGGTCTAAACATAGATATTGGCTTTATGACACATTATAACCTGCCTGCTATCCAATAACCCCAGGTAACCTCTCTACATTTTACCAGCTACATTCTGTCACCAGGTCAACATCCCCTCCTACCCCTGCCACTGCTCCCCCACCACCTACCTGTCTCACACTTATTGTATCCCATGGCCTCTGACTTCACTGCCACATATTTGCATTCTCACTGACCTGCATTTTGCATTTTGGCTTTTAGTTCATCCAGGAGTATACAAAATAATAGCAGACTCTCCCTGTGCCTGAAGAAGGGTGTTTGTGCCTGAAAGCTTGCAAAGGAGGGTGGATAAAAATCAATGATTTTTAAAAATTAAAAAATGGATTTTTAAATCATTTAAAAAACTATTTTAACAAAAAAAATCAAATATATATAAAGATAGTTTTAATTTAAGATGCATTAAAGTTCAAAGATGTCATCATGGAATAGGGATTATAACTTCTAATGGTGTACTATCTGAGACAATGTATTCATGTACCCTTTTTAGAAAAGTGTTATAAATAAGTCACAACAGGCCATAGACTATATTAGGGATCCTATCTTATGAGGTTCCCAGAGGCTCCTCTACAGATTAGTAAAGATGAAAGAGAACCACTCTACCCAATGGGACTCAGTGCTCAGCCTAGAAGATCCCATTAAGCATCCCCATGATGCTTAGTTTCAGTTCTCAAACTGGATTTGCGTCTCCAGAATAACATCTTTGTTAACAGCAGTATATGGAGATGAGAGATAACAGATCCATCAGCTTTATTGTCTCTGCAAGTTTGTGTACACAGAGTCGAGCCCTTACCTCTCTGTAAAAGTGCAAAGTTTCAAGAAGCTAAATGAATAGAGGATTGTTGGAGGTGGAGTGAATCTGGCCAAGAAAGAGGAGTCTGGAGATAAATGCAAGAAGGGAGGGAAGGACAGTAGAAATGAAAGAGAAACATTTTAACCAGAATATTCCAGAAGTCTTGAGGGATAAGTTTCCTTTCTATTGAGTATAGCCTCTCCATTGATTTGAGATCTAGTGAGGGAATGGTATGGTAGAAGGGAAAACCTATAATGGCAGCAGGCTTATCAGGCCATAAAAGAGACACTGTGTGGGAATATTTTAATTAAGTTCCTCTACCTGCAGGTAATACAGATATGTGTGCAAAATGCACACGTGCAGCCAAGAAATACCAGGTCTGGTTGCCCAAATGAAACAACACCATGAGAAGTGCTCCTTCCCAGGAGGAACCTGCTTTGAAAATAATGAATGGAACATGTCTGAACATGTAGGATCTCCAGGTTAGTAACCATTCTTATTTCATACTTCTTTCTTACGGACTGCCCGTCTTCCCTTTCCATATCTTTTGAGTGGACTTCTGGACTACTTGAATTCTCATAAAAATGTTTGAGCATAAATATAGTTGTTACTTCATGGCACTATTATATTTTAATGCAGTTGTGATATAAAATAAAGGTTTAAATAGGCAGATTTCCTTTTACAGTTTCACTTCTAAAGTAGTACTGAGTGCAATGAGTAATACTAAATAAGCAATACTGTAATGACTGCATTGACTTCTTCTGTTCAGGAGGATCCATCCTCATCGTACAGGATTCTGACTATCCATCTTCAACATCATTATCACTGTCTTCAGGTTCAGATGATATATACACCAGTGTTCCAGTGAAATGTATGTCACCTAGTATATCACTTACAGCAAAAAGAAAAAACAGTCTCCATCATTCAGAAACAACCACAGAAGAGTTTGTTATAAGGACAAGCAGACTACAGCAAGAGGTAATTGATGAAAAAACGCTCAGTTTGTTTATGCAACAAACTCTCCGTTCCATATGGTTGAGAACACACACTTCACTAACATGGTTCGGTCATTCAGACCAGTCCACCCAAGAGAGCAGACGTAGCAGGCAAATTGCTGGCAAATTGCTGGATAAAGTGTATGAGAAAGAAATTGAACACTATGCAAAAGGTCTAGAGGGAAAACTTGTTAACCTGAGTCTCGGTGGGTTGGGCAATGTCCACAATGATCCAGTAATATATGCTTGTGTGACAACAAAAGAAGGGACTGTCTACTTTAAAGAAACAATTGATACCTCAGGAAATGCACACATAGCAGAACAGTTACAAGAAGTAGCAGTAAATCTATAACAAACTGAAAAAAATTCAAATGTCTAGTACTGCTGCTTTGTCACAGACAATGCTGCAAATGTATCAAAGGTGAGAAGAAATCTAGAAAAAAGTGCAGCAAGCCCCAAGCTAATAACATGTGGCTGCAGCACTCACTTCTTAGCCAAAGACTTCAGTGCTCCAGAAATAAAGCCTAATGTTGTTGAAATTGCAAAATACTTTCTTAACAGCTACTTTGCAGCAGCTGCTCTGAAGATAGCAGGAGGAACCAAACTAACTCTCACACAAGACGTATGATGAAACTCAGTAGTGGACTGTTTTGAGCGGTATATTGAGAACTGGCCTAGTTTGATGATAGTTTGTGAACAAAATCATGACAAAGTAGGTGGAACTGTCATAGCCAAAGTTTTCAACATTGGGCTAAAGAGAAATGTAGAATGTATGCTGACTATCCTGAAGCCTATTTCTGTAGCTTTGAGCAAAGTGCAGGGAAATCACTGTTTTATTCCTGATGCTATTGAAATTTGGAAGGAACTGAGTGAGACTTTGAAAAGAGAAATATGCAGTGACAGAGTTAAATTGCAGGTGTTAAAAAGTAAACGGATCAAGCACTATCTCCTGCTCATTTTCTTGCCAATATTCTGAATACTCGGGACCAGGGTCAATCCTTAACTGCCGAAGAAGAGTTGGCTATGACATGGGCATCCAGCAATCATTCAATAAATGTCAGGGCTAAGGGTGAGCCATTAAAAAAATACACGTTTGCTGATGAGGTTTTAAAGAAAGTCACAACTGTGAAATCGTGGAAGTTACTGAAGCACCTGGATCCATCAGAGACTATTGAAGTGATAATCCAGATTTTAACGGCAGTAGCTTCTTCTGTAGGTATAGAAAGAATATTTTCTTCCTTTGGACTAATTCATTCTAAATTGAAAAATCACTTGGGACCTGAAAAAGTAGGAAAACTTTGCTGCATAACCCAGTATTTTAAGTTTTTCATGTTGAGCTGGCTGAAATAATCTATTTAATTTTTGTTAAAAACACATTTCACACTTATAATTAAAATAGTTAAAAAATTCCAAAACACATATGTTTGTTTTGTTAAAATAAGTAGACATATTTGTTGTTGAAGAAAAATATCCAAAATATATAAGGTTGTTGTTGTAGTTAAATAAAACAATTTAAATGTTTGTTGTTTCTGGTGACAGTTGTTTTTGTCCTAATGCAGCGTGGCAAAAATATCCCCCAGATATGCATGATTAATGTAGAGAACTGGAGATAGTTCACCTCCCAATGACTTCACAAGTATCTGCTTCAATTAGCTTTGGTAAATACAATAACCAAATTATAATTCAGTTTTCTAATGTAGCTGTAAAATTAATTGGAAAAAATATCAAAATAAATCACTGCTTTAAAATGTATAGTGTGTGCCTTCTAAAATGAAACCCAAATCTATCTGTGAGTTCTAACTAATATATATTAAGATTATATCAAACAACAAGACTGCACTTTTTGTAGAAAACAATGATTGAATTGAGGCTTCCTGATTAGTGACTTAAATCGTGATTTAAATTGATTTGATTTAAATTAAATCCACCCTGTTGTAAAGAACAATTTTTCCAACTATTTAGTTGGTGTAATAAAATATATCACATTAATCAAAAGAATCTTGTCTGCCTCTGACAAATCCTCACTCTTGACAAGACAGAGCTGCTCAATGACTAGCTTATTCTTACTGCCTGTCAGCATCCAGAAACTAGGCATTTCTCTGCCTGCTTCCTTTATTCCAGTAGGTGTTTTCAAAACACACCTCTGGGTTTGGGCTTCATCTAAGATTTAGTGGTGGCTACTGCAAGTGGTGCCATGGCTGATCTTTTTTAACTTATACCTTAGTGGATTCATCTTTTAGAAGAGTACCCTAGCTACCAGGCTATTCTGAGGTGCAGAAAGGGGGCAGTCATAGTAAATTCTGTCAGAGTTGTCTGGTAGATAAAAAAAAAATGGAGGATTCATCGTCAAAGTTTATAGGTTTATAACTGAGAGCTCTGATCACTGTAAATAGTTCATCCATAATGAAAGCACCCCTTGTGCTATATTCTTGCCTTCAGTAAATAGAGCTCTTTCTACCCAATTGAAAATCACAGAAATTATTGAGAACGGCTTAGAAGAACCTTTTCTTTCCACCCGTTTTCCGGGAATACCTTTGCTAATTGTCCAATGATACAATTTTGACAAATCAAGATGTCAGAATAAAAGATCAATGAAAAAGAAAATGTATTTTTTACCACATTACCAACTACAAATTTGGTGGGAAGAAAGGAAAATTTAATACAGATTTTTCAAATATAAAACTATCCCTTACTTTTGATTCTAATTTGAATGAGAGTTCTAATTCACTGCCTAGCTCTATCCTCTCAGGAGACGAGACCTGGATACATGAAACAGCCCTACAGTGGGAGAATGAAGGCAATAAGGATGCTTCAGATTATCAAATCTCCAACATACCCTCTAATGATGCTAAGATTAATGGAAATGAAAAAAGAAATATTCAACTTCTAAATTAATTAATAGAAATCAAGAAATTAATCTGTTATTTAAAATCATACAGAGAAGAACATGCAATTTATTAGAAGCAAATTAGAAAGCAATTTCAAAGACCACTAAGGAATTTATTGCAATTTTTTGACCAACAAAAAGGCTTCTTTCTCTATTTATTAGGAACTAATTAATTGCCCATCAAGAATGACAGGTTTCAGGGAGTGTTGACATGGTCCCACCTCACCCCCCCGCCTGTGCTTTGGGGCCAGTGATGTAAAGACTCCCTCTGCTGCCCTCACCTCCTCCTGCAGCCTCCAGTGTGGGGGTTCCCTCTCCCCACCTGCCTCCGCCTCACAGCAGGGCTTCCCCCTGCCTCCCCTCCCCTCCTCTCCCTCCTTCCTCACTGCCTCCCCCTCCCTGCCAGCTGTTGTTGGGGATGGGACTGCCCCCTCCTCTCCCCTCCCATTCCCTCCCCTCTCTTTCCTTCCCTGCTGCCGGGCCCTAACAACATCTGCCACCATGACCCCCCACTTCGCCTCCACCTGCCCCATGCCTTCCCAGGCCCGTGCAGCCTTCCTCCTCCTTCCCTCCCCACTGCCTCCCCCTCCCTGCCAGGTGTTGTCAGGGCCCCCCTCCTGCTTCCCTTCCTCCCTCTCTCCTTCCCTGCTAGCTGGCTCTGACAATTGCTACCACCGTGATCCCCACTTTGCCGCCTCCTGCCCCACTCCCCTCCCTCCCCCCGGCCAATGCCTCCCCCTCCCTGACAGCTGTTCTTGGGGGTGTCAGGGACAGGTGGTGGTGGGGGTGCTGCCACCATGATCCCTTCCTGTTTGCCCTCAGGCAGAGAGGCATGGGGAAGTCCTGGTGCTTGGGCAGCCGGGGCATGTTTGCCACCACCACAAACTTCCCCAGCAGTGGCTCAAACTTGAGCCCGTGCAGCCTGGGCCCACGCAGCCAATCACTGCCTGTCCTCTCTGCAGTGCATATGCTTTGGCCGAAAGCATTATGGACAGACAGACATACAAGCAGACTGACCAAGTCCTTTATATATAGAGAGTATTTCTACTAAACATAGAAAAAAAATTAAGGCAGCAATATATTTTATTATTTAATTTTATCCTCAAAAGAGAGAACTTTTTAAATATGAAGTAGAGAATTGCATGATTCCCAACCAAATAATTTATTTTTCTTCAACTATTGGAAAACAGTATTATTCATGTATCCAAGCTCTGAAGTCTTTGAAGGATCAGCCAGATATCCACCCCCTGCCTCCCACAAGAGCTGGTTTTATGAATTTATATGTTAGGCACCTGATAAGCATTGAGGCAGCCAATTGTACCCTTACAGGAGTGGACATTAAAGAGGAGACTCTGCCTCTCCTAAGCAAGGAATATGATAGCCAAGGGCTTCAGTTCTTACCCATGATTGTCCTACTTATGTATCCATGGACTCCAGGGATTGATTTGATCCTAAAAAAGTACTACTTGCTTCATCTCTGGGTGAGACTGATTATTGGTTTGACAAATACATTATTTTACACATTGTGGAGAATTTTTATTAATGGTTTTAATATTGTGATTTTACAAGAGATGTGGCATGGTATGATAGTGTCAATTAGGCCCATGCAAATAGGGAAGTATTCAATTCAGATTCGAATTCAGCCAATTAGGAAAACAGTGATTTGATTTGGAGATTTGGATCACTGTCCTGAATCAATTTGGCTAAATCAGCTTCGGAAGATTTGGCACTGATTCAGAAAGATTCAGTGATTTGGATTGGGCTTCCCTGCCCAGCTCCACCACTGCCTGGCTCCAGCCTAGTCCCAGAAATTAAAAAGAAAAAAAAAGCCATGCACTCACCGGCTGCAGCAGTGGTGATTGGGGCCTTTGAGTGCTTATGGCACAGCCCCCCCATGCAATGTGAGGCAGTGGGGGGCAGCAGAGATTGCCCCCCTGCCTGGCACCCACATGGCAGCTGTTCCATGGCGTGGGTGCAGTGCGGCTTGGCAGGGCACCACGTGCCACCTGGGAGCTTCTCCCATGGCTCCTCCAGCTGTGCCTGCCTCTGCCCTGGTTGTGGGGAGCTGCGGGGGCTATTCTCTGCTGCTGCTTGTGCAACTGGTGGCAGGTGCAGCTCGCTCCAGGTGGCAGCAAGGCATAGCCTCCACTCCTAGTGCTGCTGTGCCCACTTCATCGGTGCTGGGAGCAGGGGCTCTGCCCTGTCACCGCTTGCCAGTTGGTGTAGGGGGCATGGGGTATGGGCACGGCAGCGCTGGGAGTGGGGGCTGTGCCGTGCTGCCACTTGCTCCCTTCTACCTGGGGCGAGCTGTGCCCACATCCCACCCACCATACTGGATGGGGGGTAGGATGCATGCGATGCTTCAGATGCTTCAATTGATATTTGATTTGGATTTGGAGATTCAGTACCTGAATCAGGCCAAATCTCCTCCAAATTGAATCAGCTACTGAAGCTTAGCACAGCCCTAGTGTCAATTCCTGTATTTTTTCATTCTATAAAAATTATTGGCAGGAAAGATAAAACTAAAGGGCAGTTGCAGGGAGGCTTGGTTACTCTTCTCTCATTAAGGAGTATGACTGAGGAATTAAAAATGGAATTAGAGTGTGTCTTTTAGCAGCACTTATTAAATTTCATGGTAGAGCTCACATTATTCTTATTAATGTTTATGTGTCAGTGTTTATATAAAGACTGGATACAGTCTATAAATGAGAATTGCTACATAATGCTCTGGAGATAATCTGAAATAAATTTCCAGACTTAGAAATAATAATAACAGGTGATTTCAGTGCTTTAATTGGTGCTATACGATCCATGATAATAAAGACATAAATGAAATATAGGGAATCACCCAGAAATTTTAGGTGGTAAGGCACTAAATGAAGGAGTTAGGTGCTTCTTGAAATTTATTGCAGAAGAGAATATTAGAATGCTTAATGGACAAACTGGAAATGATATGCCTGGGGCATTCACCTTTGTTATAACTAAAGGAGCAAGCATCCTAGATTATATAGAACCACATATGTAGGCAACCATCGATCCTCTGGATCATGGTGTATATGTAAGAGGTCTAATCAGACCTGATGAATCCATTTGTGGCTAACAAGCCCGATTTGAGAGTGACACAACTTGTTACAATTTTCACGGATCCATATGCTCTCTGAGTTAGAGCCCAAATTTACATCATGCTGCTTTCTTCTTTTTCGCTTTGCTTCCATCTTCTGGATCAAAGTTGCTTCATGTTGAGCTACACCCAGTGCCAGATGTTCCCTCCAGATTGCATGGGATTCTGCGTGCTTTTTCCAGATTTCTATGTTGATGTTCAATGACTTCATATAATATTTTCACACCGTGGTACCACCATAGAGGCAACCTCACTTTCTAGCACCGTCTCGAATCTAATTATTCAAAATATTCTTGCAGGTATGGTCTCCCATTCTCCTGATATAGCTAATCCATCACAATCTCCTCTTCTTGACAGTATTTCTAAGCGTGTCAGTCCTGCATGGTCCAGTACCTCTGCTCACTTTATTTTCAGGATTTTAGGCAGACATCTCATGTAGAAGCTGTTCAGTCTTTTGGTGTGCCTAGCATATGTAGTCCATATTTCTGAACCATAAAGCAAGGATTATAGCACATAAATCTTGTAGATTCGCATCTTCACCCTAGCTGATATCTCGCTGCTATTCCAGGCATGTTTTTGGAATACCCTGAAATTCTTAGCCACTTTTTGGAATAAACA
Source organism: Crocodylus porosus (assembly GCF_001723895.1). Taxonomy (NCBI): domain Eukaryota; kingdom Metazoa; phylum Chordata; order Crocodylia; family Crocodylidae; genus Crocodylus; species Crocodylus porosus. Next base: position 29,881,537 of record NW_017728948.1, read on the forward strand.
TCTAATTTCTGACCCAACAATTAAGCCTCCTGGTTTTGACCTTCTGCGAAGAACATGGAGGGTTCTAAATCAGATCCTATCTGGACATGGCTGCTGTGGTCATTTGATGCACAGGTGGGGTAGCAGGAGTTCTGCAGAATGTGACTGTGACAACCTTGATCAAACTATGGATCACATAACAACACTCTGCCTTCTACACAAATTTGATGGTGACATTGCAGACATACATTCCCTTTCCTCAAGAGCATTAGACTGATTAACTAACCTTAAACTGGATTTATAATTGTTGGTCTAAGTCAGCCATATGAAAGAAGAAGCTCAGTCTGAAGGTCAAGATTCCTGCTGATTGTATAAACCAAGTAGCAAAAATTGTCACCAAGAGATTTATCCTCCAGAATGATGTCAGTTATTGGTTCTTTCTCCCCATGGTACATAATCAGTTTTCTTGAGATCAATTGCCATCCCAAAGCTCTTGCATGACTCAGAAAATCTGTCCAAGAGATTTGGGAAGATTTATTGTGGGCAACCAAGGCTGTGTCATCAACAAACAGGAAATGTCTCAGAACCAGTTCTTACACCTTGGTATTTACTCTAAATCTGGCAGTGTTGAACGAGCCCTTATCTAGCCTGGTTTGAAGATAAATACCACCATTGCTGTCCTTGAATGTATTAACAAGCAGGAATGAAAAGTAGATACCAAAGGCATTTGATTCTTTGTTTTCAGACACTACAGTTGCCTTCATACCATGATGTAATGAGCGAATTCCATTCAACAGTTTGGGGGGACAACCCAGTTTCTTCAGAACAATGAAAGGGCCATGTCTGTTGATTGACGGTTGACAGATAGATGAAAGCTATATACTTTGGTATTTATTTTTCTCCACATTTATCTTGTAGTTGTTTGACTGAAAATGTCATATCAATAATGGGGCATTTTGAGTGAAAGCTGCACTGACTCTCAGGATAGTTGTTTTACCTAGAGATTGTAGCCTAGGGAGCATGATGGGAATGACACTTTTTCTGATGGTGTTCAACAGGGAGATATATCTCTAGTTTTCACAGTCACCTCTATTCCCTTTGTTTTTCTATAATTGTATAAACTGAGCATCTTTGAAATCTTGTGGTACTGCTTCCTCTTTCTAACAGAATAGTATAACTTCATGAAGTTTCCAAAATAATTAATCATTGGCACATTTGTAGATTCCATCAAGCAAACAGTTGTTGCCAGATGCCTTGTTCCTAGGAATCAATTCAATGGCTTTCTACAGATCTTCTAATGTAGGCTCACTGCCTAAATCCATCATAACTTGTAAAAGCAAGGTAAACTTGCTTTTACATCTTCTTTGAATCATCTACATAGTTCTATATCTTTAGTTTGGCTGATGCTTATCTGAGGATGACTGGTAGTTTTGCTATGGTGGGTCTTTTTGACATAGACGCTGACTTTACAGCAGATTAAAGTATGGTCAGTGTCATAGTCAGCACTGTGATAAGACCCTGTGTGCAGAATTTCTTTCAGGTGGTTGTGCCTGGTCAGTATTAAATTTAATTGGTGCCAGTGCCCTGCTCTTGGATGTTTCCACTATGTCTTTCTTGTGATTTTCCCAGTACAGAAGGTGGTAGGAACACATAGATTTGACTTGTGCAAAGTTCTAACACTCGCTGGTCATTTTCATTCATTCTACCATTTCCATGTTTACCCAGAATACCAGGCCAGCTCTTAAAACTACATCCAACTCTTGCATTGAGGTCACCAAGTATTTTAATGGTCTAATTTCTGTGAGTTTTCTCAATCTCTTCAAGTTGTTGGTAGAAAACATTTTTGTCTGAAGGATAGTTTGAAGGATAGGTGCATAGACCCTGAACAACCTGATGAAGCTGTTCTTGAGTCAAATAGATATAGCAATGGGTTTTCACAGAAAGATAATAAAATTTTTCCAATAGAAAAGCCTGTTCCCTGCTCTTGCCTTTCACCTATTGGTTTCCCATGCCAGAATATGGTATAATCATTCTCTTGGATAGAACCTATATTTCTGAGCTGAGTCTGATAATTAAGCAATGTCAATGAGTCTAACGAATTCATAGGTTAGTAGTGCCATTTTCCATAAGTCTGAATCCAAATCAAACCCAAGAGTCAGAGTCTGAACACTCCAGCATGCAAGTCACTTTATCATTTTGACCAGTATGGATCACACCAAGACCTTTAGTGTGTACACCTAGGCAAGAGTATGGAGGAATAGAGACTGCCCTAGACCTGCCATCCCACTTAAGATCATTGAGACAGAACTGGAAGGCCAGACCAAGTCCAGAGATTTAATGCCTCAATGGTTGAAGCTTCTGCCAGAGAGAAACAGATTAAAGCTGTTGCTGACTACTTAATGTCTCAGTGAGGGCATGTTTTTTTTGTCAGGGTGATGTCCCTTAGCAGAAACTGCTTTATGATGATTCCTGTGTGGCAAGGGTGCCCAGGAATAAACATAGTGTGAGAGACATAAATTGACTGGTTGAGCTAAGCAAAGCCACTGAACCACCTACAGAGGTATTTTATAGGTGCTACCCCACCATGACAAGCCCCATTAAATTTCCATAAGCCCTCTGGCCAGATGCAGCTAATGGTCATACCCAGGAACATATAAATCTTATGAAATATTGACATACGTGAAGAGTGACTACCCTCCCTCTCTTTAAAAATTCCATTATAATTTTATGAAGTCTTCCCACTAACTGTACAACTAGCCCTCAGATTACAAATAATTAATAAAAAGAAAAAGAAATGGAAAAGTGAGTTGAGAGAAATGTGTTGCTGTATTCAAATGTACTGTCTCAGGAAAATCATCTGCCATTCTCAACAAAAAAGAAACCCAAGAAGCAGTTACTCAATAAGAAGCTATTGTCCAGTAACTGGAAAATGCTCTTACAATCTAGGGCATTTTTGTAGTGAATAAGTGGCATAAAACATGGTATGATGAAGGCTGCTTAAAGGTAGAGATGCTTTAATAGAAGCAAGATTATTTTTTAAGCAAGAGCTGGAAATATATGACTGCTATTACTGCTTCTTTTGATGTGATCCTGTTTTGAGCCACTGACAAAAGCATGAAAGAGTAATTCATAATGACCAAGTTCATGATGAAGGGCAAGGTACCTACTGCGTGTAAAAAATGATGTACAAACTGTCTGGTCTTTTCTGCAGGGAAAAGGTTTTCCAGCTGCATGTGAGTATCACATTATTTTTTTCTAAAAACAGGAATGTCTTGTATTTTCCCTCTTAACCTCTTTCAGATAACACATTAAGTATGAACTGCCTTCTTAGGTTTCTCTTGTAAATAAAATGCAATATTTGCCCAGTCACTTTGGCGTGTTTCACAGATGTATCTTGTGTTGTTTAGGTTGTTAACAGTCAGGCTTGTCTCTCATAAATGAAACATACAACCATTCCTCAGTCTTTCTACAGTAGGTGAATACATAGATGTGATTTTATTTTCTTGTTACTCTGGAGCAACTTTCATAACATTAACCCAACCAACTTAGAGAGAACCTATTCATATTTATGAAATACCCATTAAGACTTATTTGTCTGTAGTTTCCTCAGGCAGTTCAAATATTGAGACAAATCTCAATAATTTGGTTATTTTCAAAGTTCCATATATCACACCATACTCCCAATGGCACTTATTCAGTCATAGCAATGTCTATGATTTCAGCAGCTAAAATTGAACACATGCCTCTGTCAGTTCATTCTGGGGAGGGAACATTTCATATTGTAACTAGCAGTTTCCAAATGCTTACTTAATACTTTGTCAGCTGCTTCCAAACAGAAAGTTGATAGTTCTTATACATCCCTTGAGGAACTACATTTGACATGGAGGAAGGCAATGTGTTGTACAGTGCAAAGAATGATGGTAGACATAACTAGGTTCCTTGTTCTTGTCAGGTGATCCAGGAAGTGGGTTCTATACTCATGAGAATGTCCATTTTATTCAGGTTTAAATGATGTCCTATCACTTCACTGCAGCCCTTGTATTTGGTGAAACTTCTAGAAATAAAAGGACCTTGAGTTATATATAGGTACAAAACATGATAATGTTGGCAGAGGGTCCCCTTCACAATAGAATGGAAAGGAAGTCAACGCCAGTATGGAAAAATATGTGAACTGGAAAAAGTTATCATAAAACCTTGTCATAAAACTTTGTCAAAAGTCACAAAACCCTTTTTCCCCAAGTACTTCAGGATGTCTTCAGACCATGGATTCCCTTACTGTTGATTTTATACCTTGTATGAGCAAATGCACTGCAAGCATTTTTTTCTATTGCTGTGCTTTGAAGCCTTGTTCGGATTTATCTTTCTGTTTTTATTACCCTACTATTCAAATAACATTCTGTTACTATACTTGGTTTTTGCACCTGTTTTATCTTTACTTTCTGGAGGCAGCTCCCATTTAAAATAGAATCATTAGTATACAAAATGTGCATGTGTGTATGCATGCAGGAGAGAACACACAGAACGAGTGGACATGATACAAACATAGGATTAAGATGACCACTAGAGAAGTTTTCCAAATCTATATCTAGTCCCAGAAGAAAAAGCTTAGTTAAAATGGAGGTATAGTCAAGAGTATGAATCTGTATTTAGTGTTAAATATGTTAGAAGGACATTGGTTTCATCCCCAAGCTTCTCATGATATTTTTGATAAAATCAGTTGGAAAAAAAATCCAAACGTGTTAAAGTATGCATAGTTAAGGTATCCAAACAACCTTAACTTTGCAGTGTAGTGTTACCCTGATATAACTATATAACTATAATTAAGAAATCTTAGTGTTTGTGGTATCAGATTACATGAAACACATTATTTTTATTTTTCTCTCTCCCCCTCACTGTGTCTGTTTAGCAGAATTTAAGCTGTTTGGGAATGCCAACTGATTTTAGGACAGGGATGTCATTGCAGGCCATTGGTTGTGGGACCACCTGTGGAGTTGTTGCAAATAAGCTGAGAGATTGTGGGAAGAAAACTGAGGCTGTGAGGTTTTATTTGTGAGTAGGAGAGACAAAGACATGGAAGACAAGCATGAGTACAGAAAGGAAGCTGCTTGCGACCAGCCAGACAGTGATGCACTGATCTGTTGAGCAGAACTAAAAGTGTGCATATGACTTGCATCTGGAATTTCCTTTGGTATTGACCTCTATTCATTTAAAAGCTTGATCTGTTGTTACTATGCCTGCTTTTGGGATTATTCTCTTCTTCCCAGATAAAGACATGGGAAGCTTGGGATATGTGATCAACAGGGATCCAGGTCTTTTTTTTGCCATGGAAAAACATGGATTTTCCCCTTTAAAGGAGAAAAATTCAGGAAACCATGGCTTTCCCTTTTCAGGTGGACAGAATTCAAGCCAGCAAGGAGCTGCTTGGAGCTTGGGAGAGCAGAATGCAGGGGGTAGGTGGCAGCCAGGCAATATGGTGGAGAGCAGCTCCTGCAGCTTCCTTCAGATATGTCTATGGGGTGGAGGGGTCACAGGTCACATGCGAGTGGGGCAGGGGTGCACAGGGGATATGTGGGGGATGGGGGTGCACAGGCAAAGTGTTGGCAGGTGGAGGGGCAAATGTCCCCCACTGATTTCTGTGCCAACAGCAAGGTGTGCAGTGCAGGGCTGCAGCCTGGACAGCCCAGCTCTAATGGGTGGGACCTGGCTTGGGAGGGAGCACCACATCGGCATGGGTGCAAACATGAGATCCTCCCTGCCCGCCCAGCAGCAGTGGGAAGCATAACTCTGTGCTGCTGCTACTACTGAACTTAGCTAGAGAACACAGCCATTCATCTGACACTGTCAAAGGAACTTGAGCAAGGAAATGATTTCCCACTAAAGAAACTTCAGGGTCTTCTAAAAAGACTTCCTGACATATACTACTTTCAATGGGGTTTTAGAAAAATCTAGTTATCTCTAGCCTTCTGATACCCTTCAGTGTTCTCAACAGGGGTGACATGTAGGGGGTGCACACGGGTGCATATGCTCCCCCTGCAGGCAGTCACCACTTGCCACCCTGCTGCCTGTACTGCTGGCAGTGTCTGCAGGCAGTCCATGATTGCCTCTGGCCACTGCCACTGCTGTCAGTGGCTCCCATGGTCGGCGCTCCCCCTCCCTCCCCCAACACCGACAGTGCTGGCGGCATCTGCGGGAGTTCCTTGCTCCCTACCACCATGCTCCTGCTGCCGCTGTTGCCATGCTTCCACTGCTGCCAGTGCAGCTGTGCCCCCCCAGCCACTGGGGGCATGCAATGTTTATGGTTCTCAAGCTGGGGAAACCAGATAACCAGGAGCTTTGAAACCTTCCTGGTTTCAGTGCATTTAGCTCAACTTTTTCAGGAAACCTTGAGGTCTTCAATTTTAAAATGGTCATCAAACTGATATCAGTCCTGCCCACTAAGTGTCCTGTAGCTGTAATGTCCTTCCCAACCTCCATATCTCAATTATCCTTCCCTTTCACACACTGGTGGAATACTGCTCATGCCTCACCACTTCTTGTGGTGCTCTGAAGTTGTAAATGTTGCCAGCTACTTGAGTTCGCCTTCTTGCCTCTCCTTGTCTGACTCAGCTGACCAGGAGGTCAGCATGGACATTCAGATTATTCTTACTGGATCTTTGGAGCTTTGGAAGTCCCAGCTGCCTTGGATCTTAGCCAGTATTTGGGGATTTGCTGCCTCCTGCCCAGCTGAGAAAGTCCAAAGGCAGAAACACTTGATCTCCTGACTAATCTCCTGGTAATTCAGAATTTAGATGGAAAAAAACAAATGACTCATACATTTTAATTTCTAAATCCATTGTGACTTTTGGGGTGTTTTGACTTCTTTATTTGAAGGTGCAGGCTTGGCAGTACATTAATAAAATTGCTCTTAATATAAAGCGAAGGTTGAAATTTACTATTACAAGTCCAGAAATTCACAGTTTAGGTTGAAAGCTCAATTTGAACTTTGGCCATAGTTTTATACTTTAAAATGAGATCCTGTTCAATAATACAAATAATAATTTAATGCACACTGTCACTCCTTATATTAATATACATGTTCAGTCTGGGCATAAATCTCCATAACCTCATAGTGTGACAATTTAATAAGCCTCTGCATTTCCTGTGTAGATCTCCTCAAAAAGTGGGATTAAACCCAGATGTTCTGTATGATCAAGAAGCTCTATTATTCTTCCCCCAAAAAGCTGCTGGGAAACCCTTTCCTGGGGAGAATTGTGTGTGGTAAGGTTTAATAAATTATGCATTTATTTCCCTTGTGAAGGTGGAATTTCTCTGGCATTGGTTCTCTAGCTCTCTCCTCTTCACTCATTTTTAGTTTCATGTTCTCTGAGCTCCTTTTCCTGCCTGGTTTGGGCAGGTATTCCATGTGATTAAAATAGGAATATCACTAGTAATTTATTACAAGTAACATTTCTAACTGCACCTACAATACCATGAGATTATACTAATGGAACGTTTTGGTGTGAAGGTAGGATTGGGATCACAAAGTTTATGTTTCAAATGTATAATTTTGTGTAACCTGGATTGCAATAAAGTCATAGTAGGCACATCTACATGAGATATGTTACTGCACAGTAGCCTAGTTTAGTGCACAGTATGGGTGAGCATCTACATGTTTGTGCCTTTACTGCCTAGTAAAAATGTTTAATCACAATTAAATTTGCAAATGCAGATAGCAAATTTAATTGTGATTACTCACTGCACAGTAATGCACATATAGATGCAACCCAGCAGCACATTTGCCCCACCACTAGGGGGCTGTGCCTTGGGACCCCTGCCCAACGTAAACTTGAGGGCAGCCTCCCTATTCATCATTATAACCAACAGACATGGCAGGCGAGAAAGAAGGTGCTCATCGGGCCAAATTGGCATGGTCAAGGGGCCCTAGGGGTCTCATGGCTATCCCTGGGGACCCTGTCTCGTGACAATATCCATGTTTCTTTTCCTTGTGATAAGTTAATGTAAAATAAATGTGTCTATATTTAAGTCCCCTGACTGTCCTGGCCTGACTCTATAGGGACCAAGGGAAGCTGAGCTGTCTGCAGTTCCCCCACAGCACACCTGCCAGCTAACAATTCTCTTCAGTTAGAGAAGGGGAGTACATATCTGAGTTACCTGGGATACACACCCAGTGTGTAGTATAAGGGAATTATTTTGTGCTTTTGTAAAAATCTGGCATTTCTATAACAGATATTAATAAGATGTCCCTTATGACTATAGGACCCCAGTATTTGGCAGGGGCATGAGATGCACTTAGATCTGTTGCCCTTAGTGAAATCTAAACCATCCACATAATAAACACACTTAACTGCCCTGTAGTGTCACCATGCAATAACCATACAGCTAAAATGAAAATGCTTGATTGAATTAAACTAATATTTAATGCCACACCAGATTTTGTTTATTTATGTTTTTCCTTTAAGCTGTCACTAAAGGGTAGAACTAAAATTGTTTGGAGGCTTTATATGAACTTAAGGAGTTAGCGCATTTGGAATTATTTTCAATCTAACTTTAATTCTGAATTTCCTGAATGTAAACCATTTGGTTTGGGGATATTTACAACACTACTTGATTTTTCAAAATTCCTGGAAGTATGCACAGAATAAAGCAATAAAGAAAGAAACTTGCTATGACATATTTCTAATAATCTGAAGATTTTTAACATTACTCTTATTTATTTTTAAATAACTTTCAAGGGCTGATTTGCCTGTATAATAGGGTAGAGCAAACCCTGAGGTTTGAACTGATTTAGATTACAGGGGCAGCACAAAGCCACCAAAATGTATCAGTGAATTACATCCTTTACTTGCAGTAAAATTTTTATTTTAGAGGGCTATCAGTAAATCTATTACTAAGGAAAGGGACTTAGGTAGATCCTTTAATCTACCTACCACTGTACCTTAAAGGTTCCCCCTATGTTCTTGTCTCAGTTGTCCTGATGTGCAGTTTAGCTGAGACAGCAGTGCTGTGGACAGCCTTTCATGTACAAAGCAGATATAATCTAGCATGGAGCCACATCACTTTTGAAGAGCATTGGCCTCTGAGCAGAATAGTTAATCACTGAGAGGTTTTAACATGTGTCCAGTTTCTCTCATACTGAGTTCTTACAACCATTGTGATTGTTATGCATGAATTAGCAGTATAGGAAGGCTGGTGACCCTTTGAGTTATAGCTGTCATAACAGCCGTATTGTATTTACCTGAATCCAAGAGGACTCTAAATTTAAGATGACACCATAATAACTAGATTCTATACATGGAAAATGTATAAATTTGCCATAATTTTCCAGACATGGTTCTTTGAGTGAATTTGATATTATTTGACCAAAGAACCTTGTCTGCTTATGTCCTTAGACCAACATGAATACAACCTACACCCTTATAATTTTCCATGTATAGAATCAAATTATAGGAGGGTCATCTTAAATTTGTCTTCCCAACTACTACATCAAGGAAAGTTGTGCAGGGAGGCAGGCAGTGGGGGGCAGGTGGTAGTGTGGGATGCAGTGAGGAACCAGGTGGTATGGGAGGCAAGATGGCAGCTGGTGAGGGAACAGGGGCTGGGGGAGGCAGTATGGGGTCAGGAGTTGGGGGAAACAGTGGAAGGCAGGTAGTAGGGTGGCAGGGAGTGGGGGGGGCACAGTCAAGCAGCTTGATACCTGCCCCTTGCCTCCTGCCTCCTATCCCCCCAACACTTTCCCCCTGATGCCTAGCTCTCCTGATGTCTCCCTTGCTCCTTGTTGCTTACCCTATGGCTATGGCAGAGCTTTGGCCCTGCTTTAGCATGGGGCATGGAGAATATGGTTGCTCCAGTTCCAGCCTCACCCGGTAGCAATGACAGCAGGGGCTCAACTAATTAATAGATTACTTTTTATCCTTTTAAATTTCATTTTGTTTTCAAAGAATAAGTGCTTTATTTTTGGGTACAATTCATTATATTCTTCATTTGTAACAAAAAAGACTCAATTCTTGCTTTAATTGCTAAATGGACTTAAGCTTTATGCAGTTGTAAACAGTGCTTTCAAAATATAAATAGGAAGGTAATAGGTAACGGTATGGTAGATAAAACTCAAGAAGAGGTAGAATGCTACTGAGCATTTTTTTACCCCAATAAATTATTGTTATGCACTAGAAATGAAACTAAAGGTTACTAGTGTGGCAGCAGTGATATAATGTTCAACATTTTAACTTCTATTGAAAAAATCTATTGTGCTGTTAACAGGATGATTATGAATTAGAGGTCAACCTCAAATGATAGATTTTCCCTTTGTTCAAAGGGGCAAAGTTCACCACCTGGAAAGACCATAAAATTATTGTTAAAAGGGCTTCATTATATCCCTGATTTGTTTTTCTAAATACATGTTGTTTTTTGTTACTGCTATTGATAAGCACTTATTCACTCAGTTATCTGAATGAATACAGCATGACTTCTCTCACTGATTTCATTACAAATACTTTCTGATTCTATGTCTACCATATTCTGATAGTGGTTCAGGGATGTGAGAGAAGTAAGATTTCAGTCGTGAGGTAATATTTTTATTGACCAACTAACTTGCACAGTTAGAAGAGAAGGGAGACAAACTTTTGGGCTTGCCATACTTGAAGTCCTATGGCTTGTCTTCTGTTCTCCTAACTGCAAGTTGGTTCATTTAAATGTATTATCACTCCTCCCTTCTATGATATTCTGAGTCAGGAAGCACCATTTTTGTAAGACATGTTTTTTATTTCATTTTATTTCGTTAAAATTCACTTGAGCAGCTCAGTATGTGAAGCATAAGAAGGTAAAATCCACCCCTTTGCTTTGGGACTATGGCTTGGAGACCCTATGCATAGCTTCCCCACCAACTCCCTTCACTGCTACCAACTCTGTAGCTTTTCAGGTAGCCTGAAAAGGCCAGCATCAATAGAAAGGGTGGCACAGTACTGGGGATGCTAGCTTGGAATTTGAATAACTTACATTTAGTTTCCTGTTCCACCAAAGGCTTCCTGTATGACCTTAGGCAAGTCCTCTGTGGCCTAACTCCCACTGAAATCAATGATAGGAGTTAGGCATCTTATACCCTTTGAAGAGCTATGCTCCTTGTAATAGGAAATCTTATCTTGTAGGAATGTTGTATAAACTAATGTACTGAACCATCTATTAATTAATGGTGGTAGGCTACAAAAATAAATAGGTAAACTAAAACACTTATATGTTTGGAGGAGGAGGGTTGGCATTTTCAAAAGAAAGAATAAAATGCCCTGTCCCACTGAAGCTGGGGGATATTTGGGAACATAGGGTGCCTACGCAAGCGTGGAGGCTGGTCCGACACTCTGTAATTACAACACATTGGAGCAGACTTGATTAATCATGTCTGCTGGAGTGTGGTAATTACCATGCTCCAGCCATCCCCTGCATCTCGTGTATCCATGTCCCTGCATTCAAAATGGCAGTGGGGGCGCAATTTTGAATTGTGGGAACACTGATACACAAGACACTGCGGTGCTTTAATTAGAGTGGTTCTTGGACCCCGTCTAATTAAAGTGCTATTCTCCTCACCCCGGAGCACATGTAAAAGTGCCCTAAATTCCCTTAGGCTCTTTTGAAAATATCAGCTTCAGAATATATATATAGTGTCAATGTATACCTGTGAAAGTATTTCAATATGAATCCCTTTATCTTTAAATAATGGATAAAGGATTGGCTTTTTATTTTTAAAGAATGGCATGAATCCTTATAATACCTACACTGTTATAAGACTTCTGTTTTATATCTCTGTATAGTCAAATGTTGTAAAAGGGTTTCCTGGCTGCAGTAAATTCCAAGTTAGATATCCTTATTTCCTTCTCTGTATTTTAGATTTCAATCAATCTTCAGTTTTGTTATAGAATTCAAAGTGGGTAGCAAATTCAGACTGTGTTTACCTCACATATGTTTAATGCCTATTCCTCCTTCTCTGTGAAGTGGACAGCATGAAATAGTTTGTGTCTTATAATAGTATCACTTTCTGGTTTATTTCTCATGTGAGGTGTTGCTTTCTAAACTCCCATTAGTGTCTGTTTTCTGCTTTCTGTCTTCCATCAATATATTCATTGCAAAACCATCTGGACTGGCCTACTAGTTTAGCTTCCAGCAAGAAGCATTGGTAACATGATTGTCAGATTTGTCATAAACGGGAAATGTCCCTGTCCTTATGTTGACATTGGCATTGGTATCACAGTGTTAAAACATTACAAATTGGACCCAAAGGAAAAAGTAAGCAAAACAGATTATAGAAAGATGAGAAAAAAGTTACTGAAGAATAGAGCATTAATATTATACAGTATACAGTCCTTTGAAGAAAAATTAACAGGTCAGTTGGTGTTACCTCTCCCCTGTGTATAATCATGAGAAAAGACTAAGAAAATCTGATGCCATTTCCTTCCTTGCCCTTTTGGAATTTTCTGCTAGGGGTTTCCTTGAGTTTTGTTGCTTGATCTCAGTCATCCACTGTTAAACCATGAACCCTTTGTTCTAGCTCTAAGTTACTCTCCCTTATTCTCTCTTACTCCTTCTCACAACATAAGAATACTTTGGTGTTCCACATCCTCAGACAGCTGTCTCTATCTACTAGTCTTTCAACTACTGTCCCATATCACTATTTCTTTTTTTCCTTTAAGCTTAAAGAACCTGTGGTTTACAACTGTGTGCTTGGGTTTATAACATTTCTCCAGTAAGAAATTTCAGAGCTTCCTTGCTTTGTCTTTTTTTCTCTCCAGGTTTTGATACATGGCATCTGTTTCGATATTTTATGCCTCTTGCGCTTCTCTTCCCTTTCCTTAAACCTCCAACTCCTCAGGACTTTTATTCAGAAAGTCCTTGACAGGCCTTTCTTCTCCGTTTTCTTTTCTCCACTGCCAGAATTCTTGCTTTCTTCCTGGTTTTGCAGGGCTCGTATCTTGTGATAAGTAGAAGTTAAATCATGGTGAGAGTGTGCAAATGATAAAATGCCCAGGGGCAGCTGACGTATCATAAAGTTGTTCCTCCTTTTAGCTTGTGGTAAATCGTTTGTATGTCTGTACTTTAAGAGGATTCAGAAATCTTCTTAAACTGTTCCTAAATTGTCTGCATTCTTCCAAACCTGCTTCTCATCATGATCTTCCCTTTGAAATAGGCCTCTAATTTAGGGGCTATAATTAATTCCACCACCATCCTTGTACCACCCATCTAAGCCATATTGAATGCCTTCTGTTGCTGTTCACTCAACAACATATGCAAAGTCCTGTCTTCTTTATAACTTAAAAACCAAAACTTTTGTTCATGCTCTCATCCTGTTCCCTCTTAATTTTTGTAACTTAATTCTACCTGACCATACTTGCATCCAAATTGACTCCTTATATAAATGCAATTTCTGAGACTTTCCCTACACCCTCAGTCTACACAAATGGAACTTCCAAGACCTTCATTTTTGCTTATTGTGCTGATCATATCACACCTCTCCTGGAATCCCTCTGCTAGATTCTTATTCAACCCTCCAATCCTCAACATCATTCTTTTGCTACACATTTATTTTCTCTTTTTCCTCATTGCTTTAGCTCCCTTTTTCGCTTCTAATGATACTCACCTTGCCAACCCATTGTCTTGTTCCCACACAGTTGCTTCCATGTCTGCCTTCTTCCATTTTTCTATGCTTAAACTGGTTCACAATGTCACAAATGCCCCCTGTAATAATCACTTTTTATAATGATCTACTAAAAACTAGATGTTTAAAGAAGGCAATGTTGAGTACTAACTGAGAGAGAATACATATTTAAAAGACCTCAAATCAACCACTAAAACTAAACCCCATTCATTTTACTGTTAAAAACTGTACTACCAGGATATGGTCGTTTCCCTCCTTGGTTACTGTAACTTGAACCTCTTTTCCCTACTCATTGCTTGATTACAGAATGAGTGTGCCTCCTATGTTTGTAAAGCACCTAGTATTTTGTGGATATTACTTGACATAACAATAAAAATAATAACCTGTTGTTGTTGTTGGCCATGCAGCAACATATAGACACTATTTATTATAATGTTAATTGAATAATATCTAGTTGAATAATTAGTTGAATATTTATGAATATCTCCCCAGAGCTCACCTAATCAAAGCTGAGAATATTCTAACAACACATAGAAGCAAATCTGACTGCTTTTGTTTGTAGCACTTGTGGATATTCTTTTGCAGAAAAAAACAAGACCCAAGCATGGTCAAACACAGTGTTTGCAAACCTTCCATAAGGGAACATTAATCCTCAGGAAACATAATAAACAGACTCTGATTTCCCTTTCCTTCCTTATACAGGCAGCACAAGAAACACTGTAGAAAATTAGGAAAGCAGAAGCCAGACAGGAAGCAATATACACAATTTAAAGTACCTTGGGCCTTGTTAGCATTAGATAACCATATGGCTGAGCTGAAACCATAGACTAATGGATGTACTAATTATAGCATCAGTGATGAAAGGAAGCTTAACTTTAACCCCTTTAAAATAGCAGCTGAAGGGATGTTATCACAATGGAAAAATGCACTTGAATATAAAGGATGCCCTAGATCTAGTATCCAAAACCCCCGTTTTAGTAATCAGCATACAGTCTTAGAACAGATCATTTAGCTCAGTATACAGTCTTAGAACAGTTATGATAATTTGATTTAGGTTTAACAAACTAGCTTTCTTGTTAGAACTACTGTTATGGGGATGAAGAATTACATACCATTCTTCAAACCCAATTGTAAATATTCATAACCTCCTGTTGTTTGTCTGATTTTTAACCTGTTTATGGAGTCAGCCAGGTACTCAAAAAATAAATCCAAAAATCAAAAATATGTAAGGTTCAGCTCAGAGCAATATTGTGCGAAGTACACAGGCTGCATGAGAAGGTAAGGGAAATGTCTGTCCCTGGTAATTTTTGCACACAGTCCAGGCACTATCTCAGCCTTGATATTCAATGAAGGTATCGCTTTTTTAGGGTTCTGTTCTCCTCAAAGGAAGTGAGCAGTGTGGAAGTGTTTTCTGTGATTATCATGGAGATGTTGTTCATGACCTGAGGTATGATTCAAGAAATATTTCAAATTGGGAGGGTACTTAAGCATAGGCCAATGGAATTTATATGGTTAAATGATTTCTTGAGCTGGAACATCTTGTTGAATACCTACAAAAACTTCCACTAGGACATCAGGGGTGGGCAATTATTTGGGTGGAGGGCCGCTTACGGAGTTTTGGCAGGTCATCGAGGGTTGCATGACAAGCAGCCAGGGGCAGATGAATATTAATTTTCTAAATTCTTTAGGAGCCCCGCGGGCCAGATAGAATGGCCTGGTGGGCTGCATCTGGCCTGCGGGCCGCATTTTGCTCTCCCTTGGACCACATGGCACCTAATACATCTCTTGTCCTTTTGCTTAGGGATGCCTTTCCTCCAGATGAGGTAGACACACATGAATGAGAACCACTGATATTCTGAGAAAAATAATTGTGACCATATAAAACAAGCTACTGAACCATGATAATTTTTCCTCTTACATGGTAGTGAACATATGGAATCTGTCTATCAATATTTCTGTCAAAGTAAGCTCTGTTTTATGAGGAACAACATATTTTATAGCCTAAGTCATATTAGAGACCTGCAGAAGTTTCTTGCATCAGAGAGATTTAGGGACCACACAAGCGGAAACTACTATACCTGTCAAAAGACTAATACAGGAAACCCTCGCTATTCATGGGTTTGGCGTTCATGGTTTCAAATATTTGCGAATGCTGAACCCACAACCTAACTACACTTAAAGGAGCTCCTTGGGACCTCTGTGCTTTGTGCCGCTGAGCTCCCACCTCCACCGTCACTGGGCTCCCGCCACTGCCCACTGGGATCCTGCCGTGGTGCTCCTGCTGTCGCCAGAGCAGCCATGCCAACCCCCCCCCCCGCAGCCGCTGGGGGCACTGTGTTCATGAACGCAGGTGGCATTCGTGAACACAGTGCCTTATTTGTGGATTTCGCCATTTATAGGGGATATGAGAACGTATCCCCTGTGAATGGCGAGGGTCTCCTGTATTCTCTTTAACACTGTGAGGATGAAGGTAGCAGCTCTGATCTTGAACTGTCACACTGTGCTCTCCTTAGGCCATTTACCAGCAGTACTCTCCTACACTGCCATGGGCATAGCTAACTCCTTCCAAATAGGTCTCAGATAAAGCCTTAAGACTTCTGAAAAATGGAACATAAAAACAAGGACCTTCAAGGGACAAGCTCTTAATATTGCAGCCCATGGCAGTCCACTGCCACTGCTGTGTATCTGTAGTGGAGAGTCCATTTTCTTAATTCCATGTCTCACCAGCCCAGCTGGGTTTGAACAGACTTCCCTGGTTGTGAGCCTTAGAGGAATTGTGTGGCTTTGCATGAAGATTGTCTTTCACTTTTTAGGCTACAGAAGGCATCTCTCTTAAAAGCAGATTTCTTTCACCTACCCAATGTCATTTTTTTTCACATGTGTTATATATCTATAAGTACTGATTCAGGATAGAAATCTGCTTTTCACTCATTATTTTAGTCATCTGTTTTATATTTTACAGAGAAAATCAATGGACAAACTTTTTTACTGGCATAAATCTACCATTCTTATTTATATTATGGAGAAAATGCAAACTTAATAGTAAAACATAAAATGGTACTCCAGAATAGTTTATGAAAATGGAAGTGTGCAAACTAGAGGTGGTCTAGGGAGGTTGCCTTTGGATCTGGATCAGGCTTATATAAGGCTTGTGCATTATGGTAGATAATGAATCAAGGCCTTGGATTTGACAGTCCCAATTCTCTTGGGTTGTTTGGAGATTTAGGCTCCAGAAGGCATATGAAAAAGCATCTGAAATCTTGTGAGCATATGGTATCTGGTAATGTGGTCTCTGAGCACATGGCTTTACGAGTCATGATGTTAAAGAAAAAGCATTTCCATTTGAACAACCCCATTTTTACTTTAGCCAAATCATGTTGTAAGCTAATAAGCCAGGCTCAGTTTAGAGCAGTTCATGGATATCTTCATTGGTTTGCTGGAACTGGAAGTATGACTGGAAGCATCTCTGATTTCAGGAAAACAAATTTCCCTTTTAAAACAGAGTTATAATTATTACGTGAACTAATATGTAAAATAATAATAGGCGGGTGTTTCTACAGCTGAGGGAATTAAAGAAATGTCCAGACCTCTGCCAGAAGTACACAGAGACTGTACCTCACTCTGATGCAATAAGAGAGTGATCTCAAAGAAACGTTCCTGTATAAGTGTGTGTGCCAAAATTGAAAATAATGAGACAGTTCCCAGTAACCAGGGAAATTACAGAAGGCAATATAGTACTAGACCAATACCTGCCAGAATCTGATAGATTCAGGGGCTAAAAGAAAATGTTTTCCCCACTGATTTTTCCATCTACTGTACAGTAAATGAAGGAGGACCATTAAAAGGCTATTTTTCTTCTGAGTGAGAAGAAAATAGATTCTTCTGCATTTAGCTTACTTTTCCAATTGTTCAACGAGGCTTTGCTAGTTGAGAAGACAACTTTTACTGTGACCATGATCATATTACTTTTGTCATTTGACCTGTCTCAACAAAACCATTTGCACTTAAAATATGCTATGAATAACATTTGGAAAACATTAGCAGACAGCAAAAGAAAAGGTTGCTGGTTTTGAGAATAGTTTGAGGCCATGAAGACAATGTGAGCAACCCACTATTTGTTCTTGGAGGCTAGTAGAATGTGAGTAAAAGGTAGGTTAGAGGACTTTGGATGATCATAGAATCATAGGGTTGGAAGAAACCTCTGGGGTCACCTACTCCAGTCCCCAGAAGGACATGCAGACAAATGCCTATACTGTCTTTTCTTGGAAAGAAAGAAAATTCCATAGGTACCTTGGACAGCTTGTTCTGTTGTCTCAATATTCTGACAGAAAGGATTATTTTTTCTGACATGTTTCTGCTCCAGCTTAAATCCATTGCTTTGTGCTTCACTCTCTGTGGTAAGGGAGAACAGTTGTTCTCCCTTTTCTTTATGGTAGTCTTTCAAGTATTTGAAAATTGCTGTCATGCCCCTCCTTAATCTCCTTTTGAACAAACTAAAGATAAAGAATTCTCTGTGGTCTTTTCTCTTATATAGCTTGCATTCCAACTCCTTTACCATCTTTGTTCTTTGTCTCTGGATATTCTCCAGCTCCTCTACACCCTTCTTAAATTGCAGTATCCCGAGCTGCACAGAATACTCCAGCTGAGGTCTAGCCACTAAATAGATAAATATGATCATCTCTTTTATCTTACATGCACTACTCTTGTTAAAGGAGCCCAAGATTGTATTTGCTTTTTTGGTGACTGCATCATGTTGCTGCCTTGTTTGAGTTTGTGATCCACCAGGACCCTTGGATCTATCTAGGCAATGCTACTGCTTAGGCAATTATTGCCCATTCTGTATTGTGGAGCTCCATATTTTGTTTTTTTCTGTCCTAGGCACAGCACTTTCCACTCGCCCTTGTTTAATTTCATCCTGTTACCTAATGCTGACTTCTCCAGTGTAAGATTCTTTTGAATTCAATTACCGTCCTTCTACAGATCCTGCAAGTGCTCCCAGTTTTATGTCATCTGCTAACATGATCAGGAAGCTCTCTATCCTGGCATCCAAATAATTAACAAAGAAGTTAAACAATATCAGACCCAGAACTCTGTGGAACTGAGTAGTGTAACTAAGGGCCAAGTGGAGCACCACCCACTGCCCTATGTACTGCTGTTGGCCAGGGTGTAAAATGGCCTATCTACTATTGACATTCTGATATAGAGGCCTTTATACTTACTCTCTGCTTCCAGTTACAAATCCAAGTATAGATCCACCTAACAGTCAGCATATATCATTCATCTATGAGAATGTCAGGTGGGACTGTATCAGAAGCCTTACTAATGTGTAGGCACATTATCTCCACTGCATTGTTAGCATCCTCTAAAATCATTCCCAGTCAAACAAAGACATTAAGTTGGTATGAAATGATTTGTTCTTGACACATTCATGTTGGATGGTAGAGATCACCTTTCTCCATCAGGTGTTTACAACTTGACCCTTTTATAATTTGCTCCAGTAACTTTCTGGGTATTGAAGTAAGGCTGACTGTCTTGTACTTCCATTTTCCCCCTTTTTAAAGGTGGACATTATGTCAGACAAGTTCCAGTCCACTGGGACAAATATGGTTGCCAGTTACTGAGTTTTCATTAGCACCATGAGAAGAATATCAACAGGCTCCACAGACTTAAATTCATTCAAGTTTGGCAGGAGCTTTCTGACATATTCTGTTTATTGTCATCTGCAGCCCGTCTCTTTTTTTGTCTGTATTAATTTTCTTAGCAAATTAGTTACAATTTGATTTTGTTGTGAAAAATGAGGCAAAGTACTGACTAGGTGCACGTACATGAGATGTTTACTGTGGAGATGTCTAATTAGCTCTGCAGGGAAGTGCAGTGGGTGTGTCTACACATCCATTTGATACAGGAGCAGTTTACTTGTGAGTACTTTACTTGTCACAGGGCTAGCTTGGAGAGATCCTTACCCCCCGCAGCACCAGCTCTGCGTTTGCAGGTCCTGCACTGGGAGATAAGAATTAAGGCTGTGTGAAATTTCAGCAGCCGGTTTGTTTTGGAGGTGTTTTGGGCTGTTTTGGCACCTGAAACACTGAATCCAAACTGAAACGGAAGACTCAGAAACATCTCCAAAATGAAACGAGGCATCTGAAATGTTTCAGAAATGTTTCAGAAAATTTAGGAGTTTCCGAGCCGGGCTTGCAGGGAAACAGCTATACACTGCTGCTGCCCTACTGCATGACTCAGCCCTGCAGCCACTCAGCCACTACCTGCCCCACACTGCCCCTGCAATGTGGGGCTGCACGGCGTGAGCAAGTGGTGAGGAGACCCCAGCATGGATCTCTGCTCCCTGCAGAGCCAGGTCATGCAGCAGGGCAGCACTGGTCCTGGCTGCGCGACCTGGCTTTGCAGAGATCCAGGGGATCCAGGGCAGTGCAGGGCGGGCAGTAGCAGCTAGGATTTCTGCTCCTTGCGGAGCCAGGTCACGTGGCAGGGCAGGGTGGTGCTGGTGTAGAGTGTTTTACCTTACTTTCATAGTTTCATAGTTAGTAGGGTCGAAAGGGACCTGAGCAGATCATCAAGTGCTACCCCCTGCCATGGCAGGAAAGAGTACTGGGGTCAAACGACCCCAGCAAGGTGATTGTCTAGCCTTGTCTTAAAGACTCCCAGGGTAGGAGCCATCACCACTTCTCTTGGAAGTTGGTTCCGGATCCTAGCTGCCTTGACAGTGAAGTAGCGCCTCCTGATGTCTAATCTGAATTTACCCTTTGTCAGCTTGTGCCCGTTATTTCTAGTCACTCCTGGTAGTGCTCGGGGGGAACAGGGACTCCCCCAATGCCTGCTGGTCCTCTTTGACTAGTTTGTAACAGGCCACTAGATCCCCCCTCAACCTTCCCTTGTAGAGGCTGAACAGGGTCAGGTCCTGTAGCCTCTCCTTGTAGGGCCTGCCCTGCTGCCCCCTGATCATGTGAGTGGCCTTCCTCTGGACCCTCTCCATATTGTCTACATCCCTCTTGAAGTGCGGTGCCCAGAACTGGATGCTGTACTCCAGCTGCGGGCTGACCAGTGCTGCATAGAGGGGGAGTATCACCTCCCTGGGCCTGCTTGAGATGCATCTGTGGATGCATGACAAGGTGCAGTCGGCTTTCCTGACTGCATCCCCACACTGCCGGCCCATGTTCATCGTGGCGTCAATGATGACTCCAAGATCCTTTTCTGCCTCTGTACTGATGAGAAGGGAGTTCCCCAGCCTGTAGGTATGGTTCTGGTTCTTCCTCCCCAGGTTCATCATCTTGCACTTGTCAGTGTTGAATCCCATCCTATTCCCATCTGCCCACCCCTGTAACCTGTCTAGGTCCAATTGTAGCCTATTCCTCCCTTCTAGCATGCACATATCCCCCCACATCTTAGTGTCATCAGCAAATTCGAACAGGATGCTTTTTACCGCCTTATCGAAATTACTGATGAAGATGTTGAACAGTGAGGGCCCAAGGACCGAACCCTGCAGAACCCCACTGCCCACGTCCCTCCAGGTCGAAAATGACCCATCCACTACCACTCTCTGGGTGCAGCCCTCCAGTGAGTTGGCGACCCATTTGACTGTGTAGGTGTCGACACCACAGTCCCCCAGTTTTTTAATGAGAATGGGGTGAGAGACAGTGTTGAAGGCCTTCTGAAAGTCCAGAAAGACTATGTCCACTGCTACCCCTGCATCTAAGGATTTGGTGACCTGATCATAGAAGGCTACCAGGTTGGTCTGACAGGACCTGCCTCTAATGAACCCGTGTTGGTTGCCCCTAAGCATAACCTCTCCCACTGGCCCCTCGTGGATATGCACCAGGATAATTCTCTCAAAAAGCTTACCCAGGATTGAGGCAAGACTAACAGGCCTATAATTTCCTGGCTCCTCCTTCCTACCTTTTTTGGAGATGGGAACCACGTTGGCCCTCTTCCAGTCCTCTGGCACCACACCAGAGCACAATGAGTGCTTGTAAAGCTGTGCCAGGGGTCCCTCAATGACCTCAGCTAATTCCCTCAGCACTCTGGTGTGGAGATCATCCAGACCAGCTGATTTGAATACATCCAGTCCCTCCAGAAGTTCCCTGACTAGATCCTCACTGACCCTTGGCCTAAGTGCACCTCCCCTGGGGCCTGAGGGGGCTTCAGTGTGGGGGTTGATCCGGTCCCTGTTCAGGAAAATGGAGGCAAAGAAGTCATTAAATAGATTAGCTTTGTCGTCTGGTGTGATGATGAAATTTCCTAGCGTGTCTTGCAGGGGCCCCACGTTACCTGGTGCCTTCTTTTTGCCCCCTAAGTATTTAAAAAAGGACTTTGTGTTGTCCTTGATCTGGGTAGCTAGTTACAGACTAGAATGACTCATTATCTTCATAACAGTGGGTACATCTACACCTGCCTCCCAGAGCACAGTTGTTACTGTGCTGTCATTTAATACTTGCTTTAGGAAGTACTAAATGAAGTTGCAGTGACAGCCATTATTGCACTATCCCAGCAACATAGTGTCACATGTAGACACACCCACTCTAAATTATTTTTTATATGTATACATGTTAAATATTTCTTTATTTTGTTTACAGAAAAGATTAAAATGATTTCTTTTCTTTGCCCCATTCCTGCAGTATGTTTAATACATGTGTAACTCTTGTGTACAGTTCACAGTTAATGATTATAGAATAACTGTGGGAGATTAAAGTTGATGTGAATCATGTACCAAAGGTAGTGATTCAGTACATACATTATATATGGAGATAGGAGCAGATCCTATCCAAAATCACAGCTTTTTCTATTTGAGTACCAAATGAACTTTCTGATAATTAAAATTAAATTAGCTAAAACTGAGTTAAAATTAATTGAAAAATAGGTCACTTAAAATTTTCTATTAACTTGAAAAGTTTTACTAAGAGAACAAAATAGCTGCATTTCTTATTGCTTAAATTTATTTTGGGGAAGGTGCTGCAAGACAGTGTTTCTCTGCAGAGAATTTCACAAGGAATTGTCCTCTTCCAAAATGGATGTTATTTCTAGTGGTCTCAGTTTGACTGAAGACATAGTCTTTCTTGGGGAAACAAGGAAATTCTCAGTTAAGGTTAAATTTAAAAGATGGAAATAGCTACAAACATAGAAATATACTGTTAATGTAATCAAAGAATTCCCATGTAGTGATGCCATCAGGGAAGACAGATCAATTCTTGTTATTCCAATCCATGACAATTATTTGGCTTAAACTTAGGGAAATTTCCTAAGGTTTTTAGTATTTAGATTTAAGTGTATATACTAGGCGTGATCACTGGTTCACTTCAGAAAGTATCTTTCTCACTGGAAAAGGCCCCCTGCTCTATATGTGATATTAATCCTCATTTCAACTGGACAGTGGGAATAGTTCAGAGGATGATATCAGAGACTTACATGTCACCTGGAGTTTCTCTGGGACTCTTTATTGGAAGCTCTGATTTGTATAAAGCAAAGATACCAACTCAGCACTCTCCAGTTTAGCTAATTTAATTTTCTATTGCCTTCTTTTACTTTTACTGCCTTTTACTTTTATCACAAAGTAATCAGAAGGCCATGGAACACTCTACAAAATAAATTAATCTTACTTTACATCTCTGGAAGACAAGTTACCCTTATTACAAGGGAGGAGTATGCTGAAGTGGAGAGGCTTGCTCACAGCCGTGTAGCAAGTCAGTGGTAGAATGGAAAAGAAATTTGCAAGTAGGGGCCTGGAGCCCGGCTGGGTCAAGCCCCTGCCCAGGCCCCTACTTGGCCCAGCCCCCCAGGGAGAGAGAAGAGAAGGAGTGGGGTACTCACCAGTCCCCCTTCTGTAGGGCAGGGCCCCCCAAATCCCGGGCAGGGCCCCCCTGGCCTGAGAAACCAGCATTCCCCGACAGCAGGCCCACTGCGCATGCATGCACTTTAAAAGGGCCTGCCAAACAGGGAAAAAAGCTCAGTTAGGCTCTGGAGCTGTGAGAGACGCACGGGTGAAGCCCGCTGCACCCCCGCTCCCCTGAAGCCCCCCAGA
>NW_017728948.1:29905192-29910677 GCF_001723895.1 Crocodylus porosus
GGAACAGCCTGCCATCACAGGTGGTTCAAGCACCTACACTGAACACCTTCAAGAGTAAATTGGATGCTTATCTTGCTGGGAACCTATGACCCCAGCTGACTTCCTGCCCTTTGGGCAGGGGGCTGGACTCGATGATCTTCCGAGGTGCCTTCCAGTCCTGATGTCTATGAAATCTATGAAGTCCTGGTTCTCAGTGGGTGATGAATGCGCAGTAGATTAATTCTATTGCATGTTAGCACATCATGACAAAAGCCGTGCTATTGAGCTAATGATCAGTAGAATTAGTCTACCATGTATTACTGTCAATAAAAAGGCATGTGCCAGCACTACTATGCAGCAGTGCCAGTTACTGCACTTTCTGTTAGTATCTGTTATTACAAGTGCTGAACTTAAAGCACGGTACCTACAGTGCATTAATGCACATGTAGATGTGCCCAGTATGTATGTAACCATGAAATTATACTTCTTTTTGTAGTTTCCATTAGAAATAAATCATGGTAGTATTTTAATACAATTATCAGCTGTATCCAAAACCTTGTATTCATCCTCTGAACTGACTGTTACAAGACAGAACACAAAAGAATTCCACAATTTCATTTTATTTAGATATGCAAGGACACTTCCACTTACATAGCAAATCTCCCAAATTTCCTATATGTTTTTCTCTTTATATATTGGTCTGATATTGCTGCTAATGAGAAATCAATACCTATAGTATGGAAGAAGAACAGAGATGTAGATTTGTGAATAGATATGCTCCAAGTAGTACAGAAAGAATGCAGTAGCCAAAGACTGAATTCCTCATGCTCTTGAAAATCCTCAGCTTCTAAGACTTCAGAAGAGGTAGGTGAAATTTAGAATTTCCATCCCAAAATTCCATCCCCACATACCAATATTAAAACATTTGTATTCATCCCAAATCAAGACCCAAAGCCAACTTTTTACACAGAATGAGATATTCTGGAAAATAGCAATTCAGAAATCTGAAAATATAGTCACATTTACAATTGAAACAAAACATTTGATCTCCCACTTTGTGTTGAGTCAATTCAAAGAGAATCTGTATTTCTCTTTTGCAGTTCTTTGACTCGTTGCTGTCTTCTATGGGTCAGGCTAGATTTTATCTCCCATAAAGCACCACACAGGTTGGTTGGAGGGGAAATATGCTCTGTAACATGGAAGATGAATCTTACTAGAAGTTCCAGGAGATGATATTAACCTGAACTACAACTCCCATGAAGCAATATGCTACTTTAGGAAAATGTAGTTTAACAATGAAATTTATTATTGAATTTATTGGGTCAGTTCAACAAAATGCAATATTCTAGTTCGTGTGAAACCAACCAAATTGAAGTTTTACAAAATGAATGTTCTCTCAGCAACATTTAATTTCAGTTTGCATTAGAAAATCATTTTAGTAGCAGACCAACCAGTTCTAAGAGTAACAGAAATAAAAACCACTGTTACAATGAAGTACATAAATAAGGGAGGTTGTCTGACAAGTTAAATTCATACTTGTAGGATCTCTTCAGGAAACTGAAGCCAAGTTATGAAATATTTCCACAAAACTTCTGGAAGAATTATGGTGTTATATATGTCCATTGGGCATGTAAAAAGTTTACATTTGGTTAGACAAGAGAACTTCTTGGTATCAGTGGTAACATGTGAATATGGGTTTATGAAATTTCTTCTTTCTCTAAAAGAATAATGTCTACTTTTTCTTAGTTCTCAAAAAAGAGGCAAAAATAGTAATTGTGGAAAGGAACAAAACTCCAAAAGTCACAGAAAAGTACCAAAGGCAAGTAAATGTATATTGGCAACTTTCCTGCCTTTTGGCTACTTGGTGGTAGTCTGTGAAGTGAAAATGATTCTGAACCAAGATGGGTTTGTCTCCCCATATAAATGGGGAAGGGGGGAGGAGAGGGAGAGAGGCAGGTAGGGGGAAGGATGTTGAAAGGGGCCCCAGGCGCTGACTTAAAGGGGCTACTGGAATGGTGCTGATGTGAATAATTGATGGATGATGTCCCTGCTCAAAATATCCCCCTTTTTTTTTTCTCTATTGCACCCCTTTCACTGCTTGTTCCGAGTGGTGTGTGGAGTCCCAAGGATCTGAGGTGATGGGAGAACTGCGTGGTACCAAAATTAAGAAACTTAAGGCAAAGGCTGCTGTTACTTGATGTCAGATTGGCAAGAGATGTCATGTGTGATGTCCCTGGGTCTTTTCTGTGTCCATGGTTGTTTACCCTATTCTAAATTACTCCAGAGCAAGAATAGAAATCCCAGTGATCAGATGGACACAATTGTGAGGAACTGCAAGCACTTTGGAGGATATGATTAATTTTCTAAGGGGAATTTAGAATAATAGAAAATTAGGGTTGGAAGGGACCTCTGGAGAGGTCATCTAGTCCAACTCCCTGCTCAAAGCAGGACCAAGCCCAACTAGATAATCTTAGCCAAAGCTTTGTTTAGCTGGGTCTTAAAAGCCTCCAAGGATGGAGATTCTACCACCTCTCTGGGTAACCTGTTCCAGTGTTTAACTATCCTCTTAGTGAGAGAGTTTTTCCTAATATCTAATCTCAGCTTCCCTTGCTTCAATTTGAGACCATTGCTCTCTTGTTCTGTCATCTGCCACTACCAAAAACAGTCTAGTTCCTCTTTGGAACCACCCTTCAGGTAGTTGAAGGCTGCTATTAAATCCTCTCTCAGTCTTCTCTTCTCCAGACTAAATAAGACCAGTTCCCTTGGCCTGTCTTCAAAAACCATGTGCCCCAGCCCCCTAGCCATTTTCATTGACCTCTGCTGGATTCTTCAATTTGTCCACATCCTTTCTGTAGCGTGGGGCCCAAAACTGGACACAGTACTCCAGATGTG
The DNA here is from genome assembly GCF_001723895.1 of Crocodylus porosus. Taxonomy (NCBI): domain Eukaryota; kingdom Metazoa; phylum Chordata; order Crocodylia; family Crocodylidae; genus Crocodylus; species Crocodylus porosus. Next base: position 29,908,064 of record NW_017728948.1, read on the forward strand.
GCCTCATCAGTGCTGACTAGAAGGGAAGAATCATTTCCCTTAATCTGCTAGCAACACTTCTACTGATGCAGCCCAGTATGCCATTAGCCTTCTTGGCAGCATGGGCACACTGTTGGATCATATTCAGCTTACTGTTCACTGTAACCCCCAGGAATTTTTTTGCAGAGCTGCTGCTTAGTCAGTTGGTCCACAGCCTGTACCAGTGCATGGGATTAGTCTGTCCTAAGTGCAGGACTTTGCACGTGTCCTTATTGAACCTTATGAAATTTCTTTTGGTTCAATCCTCCAATTTGTCCAGCTCTCTGAATCCTAGCCCTACCCTCCTGCATTTCTACTACTTCGCACAGTTTGGTGTCATCTGCAAACTTGCTGAGGGTGCACTCCATTCCATCTATGGAGGATGGAGATTCCACAGCTTCTCTAGGTAATCCCACAACTTCTCTAGGCAAATGCTTATGCTGAGCTTCATGCTACCATGACTACACTGGTAACTTGAAACTAGCTAATTTGGAGACTGCTATTATGCAGTATTGATTTATTACTATACAGTGTAGACATACTCAAAGAACGGCAAATGTTTTTAGTAAAACTGCTGCATCATTGGAATATTTGGAAAGGCTTAGTACACAATAGCTTACTGTAGTGGTCACCATTAAAATGTCCATATTCAGCAATATATCTGATAAGATAGCATTAGAGATATTGCAAAATTATGCTTGTTAAAAAAGATTAGGTCTCTGAGCTATTATCTTGTGGAAACTGTTATCACTTCACTTTCCTTTGGCTCTTCTGAAATCCTTATGAGCAATGCAAAGAGCCACGTTTGTTGGAAACATTCCCAAACAGTAGCTGATTCTACACCTACAAGTATTTAATATACATATTCTACACTTACATATTTAATAGCATGCCCATGACCTCACTCTAATGAGTGATTTAACATTCAGAAGGCTCTCAACTATTTAGCATTTGAAAAAATAGTTAACATTTTGAATATTTTATAGGACAAGAATATTTAAATAGCTTATAAATATTTTTTCTGACATTTTATTGTTGTTTTCAAACCTTGCATGGATCATTTGCTCCATCATGTTGCCTATCACACTGAGAGAACTACAGCTGTAGGCTACAAATAAAAGAGGATTCAAGTCATAGCAGCACATTTCTGGATTTACATATAATCTGTCTCACTTGCTGTCAAATACCATGCAGCTGGACTACCTTTTGGGAATAGTATCCAGTATGTTTTTTCTCTGGCCTCTAGACCACAGCACCAAAATGTATTTCTTTAGAAATTTATGTTGGCACACATCCTCTAGGTACTTGAGGACTATGTATCCAAATAAACCCTATCAATAAATAAAACGGGCCACTGGTGAAGATGAGGGGAGAGGCAGATTGGTGCTGGCAAGAGCACCAGCAGGAGATGTCTCTCCAAAGCTCTCATGGGAGTGAGAAGAGTCGGAGGCTGCTTCCTCTGCTGGGAAAGAACCCTCCAGCATGAGCTGCAAGCCAGAGACTGCTGGCTGCAACGAGAGGAGCCAAGAGCTGGAGGTGGCACCCAATGACTGGGAACCCAGGCATAGGAACAAAGGGGCGCAGAAAGACCCTGATGCCAGTGGCTGCAACAGAGGGGATGGAAAGGCCAATACAACTCCCCATGCCAGACCAGGTGGGACTATTGAGGGCACTGGGAAAGCCAAAGAGGTGTATCAGGTGGGAGACAGGAGGTAAGGGCAGTGTGAGGGGCTGTGAAGCATGGCCACCAGTGGCATGGTGCCTATCCAGTGAGTAACAAGGGGACAGGCATCCACCAGAGGACTACAGGTGGTCCGGAGAAGCAAAAGGCTGGGTGACAGGGGAGAAGAGTTGTGGTGGAGTCCACAGGCTACCCCAGCCACATACAGGGCCTAACTCTGACCCATAGTGCCAAAGGGCGGGTGTTCGGCAACTAGGCAGAGGGGGTCCAGCAGGGGAACAGTTGGGTCCCTCAGAGCGTAATAGTTGTTTTTTTTGTGTTTTATGTTTCCCCCTTTTGGAGGAGCTGAAGGGGCGGAGCTCTTTTGAAGCTTTATTGTTGCTTAAACCCTGAGTTGGTTTGCTAGCCTTAGGGAAAAGGTGGTGGTCTTGCAACCCAGGAAGGATACCTCAGGCTACTTAGCTTTAGTAGGGAGGGCCACCCCCAACAGAAGTAATCAGGGGCTCAGTGGTCAGGAACCTAGCCAGGAGGACAACCGTGACATGTCAAGGCTTGGTGTAAGGGTGAGGTACAGGGGAGGTGGAGCCTCGCAGAAGACTGTTGGATAAATGTTCTGCCGTCGGGAGAACCCAAGCCATAGAATCATAGAATCAATGAGTCGGAAGGGACCTAGACAGATCATCGAGTCCAACCCGCCTGCCATGGGCAGGAAGGAGCACTGGGGGTGGAAGGGGTCATGAGACCCCAGCCAGGTGCCTGTTCAGTCTCCTCTTGAAGATTTCCAGGGAAGGTGAGAGCACCACCTCTCTGGGAAGCCTATTCCAGGCTCTGGCCACCCTTACCGTGAAGTAGTTCTTCCTAATATCTAACCTAAACCTATCCTCCCTCAGCTTGTGGCCATTGTTCCTAGTGACT
>NW_017728948.1:29911507-29929190 GCF_001723895.1 Crocodylus porosus
GCAACCTGTCAAGGTCAGCTTGTAGCCTATTGCACCCTTCTAGTGCACCCACATCCCCCCACATCTTAGTGTCATCAGCAAACTTGAACAGGTTGCTTTCTACCCCCTTATCCAATATCAGGCAAAATGGCTGGCTGATCTAACCTCTCTTAGTTCACCTGGAGAGGTAAGATAAGTTAGCTCAGGAACAGCTTAGCCCAGTCCAATGAACATCTGTGCATGTTCAGAGTGAAGCCCTGGGGTTGGGAAAGCCCAGACACTCACCGCAGCTGCAGGGCTGTGATCTTCCAAACTTCCCCTGACCTTGCCCTGACTGGGATATTTTTATCTCTCCTGCCCCTTGACCACTGGACAGATAATCCCAGCTCCCATGGACCTGCCAACCTCCCTGCCAGAATCTCCACTAGCCCCCCTATCCTTCACCCTCCCCTGGCTTACTTAGATCAGGTTCCTGGCACTGGCAAATGTTTGCACAAGTGAGACCTGAGCTATTGTCATGTGACTTAAAGTAAACCATGTAACCACAGATCAGGTCCCCTGGACATATTCACATATCATATAATTCTGGAACTCTTCAAGTCACCTGAGACCTGAATGCAGGTGTATGAGAGCCAAATATGTCTGAGATTGTTTCCATCTCTAGCACATAAAAGGAGTTAGATATATTGTGTTGTTGGTTTTCAGGTTACCTGAGATCTGAAGAAGAATGCACACCTATCCCAATGAGGCAGTTGGTACTATAAAATATATATCACCCACAAAAATCCTTACCTCTAACCTATTGTGTAAATATATTTTCTATATTTGTATTACATACCTTCTGGAGACTCTATATAGTGAACATACTAATAACTATTTTTTGAAAGAGTAGGTAGCAATATTATTCTCATACCACTCTTCCAGGGATAGTGAAGCAATTGGCCCTGTCAAAAAAATCCTCTTAACTTTTCAACAGTAGCAGTAAAATTCAACTAAAAAAAAAAGCTAAATAGATCTGAGAGCTGAGATCCTACCTGTTAAATTTTGGTTTGGGAAGTCTTTTTATTTCCAAATATTTGCGTCAACATTGCTAGTTTATTAAAGAAAACCTAAGTCTATAGGGCTTAAAAGCTTTTTAGCCAGTAAGTTGTTTCTGGTTTGATAAGGGGATACTGCAAGAACAGCAATTTATTGTGTATTTGGAAATTTAAAAGAATTCATCTCTTTGTGCTGATTGAAATACAGACTTGGGATTCAGGAGTTCAAGAGTCTCTTCCTAGCTTCAACCCAGATCTACTGTGTGCATGTAGTCTTACTGGACACATCTACACGAGATGCTCTACTGCACAGCAGGCTAATTTGCTGTGCAGTAAAGCATCACCAACTACATGTGCGCAGCAATTAAGGTACAATAAACTAATTTACTGTGCTTCTGGATAGTTCTGTCAGATACAAGTGGGATCCAGCAGCAGAGTAAGTTACTGCGCTTAAATGGACATGTAGATGGTCATGTTAGGATTAGTTTATTGCAGCTCAGACTGAGCCAAAGTCATTTATTCACATTAATTGCACATGTAGATGCACCCACTGTATCTCTCTGTTCATCTGTAAACTGGGGCCCTTTCAGGGACATTATGAACCTTAATTCTTTAAAGTGGTTGGAAATTTTTAGGTAGAAGGTATTACAGAAGTACCCCCTCTTCCCCAATGCAAACTTGTGATACTTATTTGTATACATATATGTATTTTTCCCAGTATAGAATCAGGAAGCATACATGAGATAGCAGCCTGATTAATGAATAATTCTAGTCTGTTTCACTCTTTAAGAACAGGTTATCCTGAGAGTAATGATGTCCAGAGGTTAAGGGGCTAACCTAGGACTTAAAAGACCTGACCTTTCTTCTTTGCTCTGTTGCACTGTCTATTTTTAGGCATGAAAAAATTACTGGTAGGTGCTCAGGGAGGGCTTTCAAAAATACCGAAGTAGGTTAAATACCTGACTCCAAATGGGACAATTGCTCTGCAGTTAAGTTCTTCATCTGCAAAATGGAAGCTATAGTAGATCTCTGTATTGTTGTGAAATTGTAGAGAAACACATTAAAGACTGAGAGGTGCTTAGACATTACAGTGATGGGGTCTAAGGAGAAGAAAGTCTAGTTTAAAGGAAGGACCTTGTAAGAGAGGTTATTTGGAAAATTGGAATTATTTTAGCTTAGACTAATTTTTTAACTATCTGAATACTTATTGCAAGGTTCTAAGGAGTAGGGTATTCAATGAGTTCTTTTGTGTTCATGTTTTCATTATGGCTTAGATGCTCTGGTATCAAAGCAATAGAGACGTCGTGTTTCTTTGTTGAAGTATTTTTTTAGTCTTTTGTTCCAAAGTAACTAAAGAGATGGAATTGTTTGTGGTGATTAATGCTAATACCATTAGCATTGAAAAGAGCATGAGATGCAGAGCAGGTTTGTTTAAGAGGGCAGGCAATTTAATATAGCTCTGCTAAAAGAAAAGATGAATGCAAGAATAAAAGAACTTGAGGGACCACATTGAAATGATCTATCTGTATCTCCACTTTTCTAAAGATTTTTTTAATGAGCTGCTGAGAACAAAGTACAAACTCAATTAATTCAAAAAAGGCTCAATATGCTTTGCTCAGGGTGGGGGCCTCATTTTACAAACAAAGAGTATATGGAAGCACACAGTTACAAAATAGTCAGACTGTCCTAACATAGAGCAGAATATGATTCCTTAGTTTCTGACCTTTTGAAGATGAATCTGATGTTTATGCAATGTAGCAGCCACTCTCATATCTCAAAATGTTAAGAAGAGAAAAATCAGGTTACTTTTAAAATTTACACTATAGTTCCTGACCCTCTTTCACCTTGGAACGTTCACAATGATTGGTTGCTTATCTGTCTGATGATGAGGTAAAGCAGGAAGACAGCCCTAAGGGAAGTGTGACACTGTAGGAGTGCTTTAGCACTTAGTGGGAGATACTAAATTTACCATGCCTTGATAAATCAGTACTGTAGTTCCTGTCAAGGAAAAATTACTGTAGGAGCACTGAACATTCAGTCTTGTTTTAGCAATATTTCTGGTTTCACTGATAGTCCCTATACTTAAATTGGGGAGCATCATGAAAAATATTGATCTCTACAACTGATATGAACTTTTTATACATGCCTGTTGCATTTGTAAGTAGCTTGGAGAACACTTTGCTCTTTTCACCAGATGAATGGACAAATGAGCTAGGGTTGAGGGGAAAAAAATTTTTTCATAGAAGTTAAAGGTCAGGAAAGATATAATGCGTGGATCCAGGATTGGTATGAGATGGGTGTGGCCACCCCCATTCAGTTGCGTGACACACTTGCAGTGAAGATAGCTCTCTGTGCATGTCCCAAACAATCGAAGGTGAGTCTGGCCGCACCCCATTTGCTGCAGGCCTGGATGCCATAGTGCTCTCTGAGCCTGCTGGCATGACAGTATAGCTTCAGCAGGAGCTCCAAATATGCTATGGACTTTGGACTGACCCAAAGGACTTTGTGCCATGGACTTTGGGCTGATTGGTATGGGGTCTAATCAGAGTTCCTGCTGGCACACAGCTCTGTGATGCATGGAATGAGTCCTGCCACTGTTCTTCCCCTCCAGTTTACACCCTCCTGAACAACAAGGGAAAAGAGGGGACAAGAGGAGTTCAGAGACCTCACTGGACTTGCAGTGCATAGTCAGAAAGTGCTGCAACTACTCCCCAACACCCCACTGGATCTACACCTGAAAAGTATGATGTTAATGTAATATGATTTCCTGCATAATGTAGCTCACAGGATTTTACCCACTGATGCCTGTGTCTAGGCCAGGGGTGCTCAACCTCTGGCCTGCTGTGTTGTCATTCAGCTTCCAGGGCTTCCCACAGGTCCAGAAATTTGCCTGCAGGAGAGTAGTGGAACCACTTCTCCACTTCCCAATTTCTGGAGCCATGGAGACCCCCAGTTCCTTTGTGCCGGATTGGGCAGTGATTTTAGCAGACAGAACCCAATCCTGGCATGTGGGAGGCTGGGACCCAATCTGAGCATGGGGACAGAGAGCAAGGCTGTTGCAGCCCTTGGGGACCATGCCAATTCAGGGGAGGTGGTAAAAGGGCTAAATACAGGTAGTCAAAAAGTCCCATGCTGAATTGATTCAATCTTTGCAGCCTAGTTCAAGCTGCATAGATTGAACCAATAAGAAAGTGAACAGACATTCACTTTTGACTCCAGAAATGCAGCCATATGCCTGCAGTAGCTCAGGCCAAAAGCCAGGGCCACTAGAGTATGCCTCCTTGCAGGGCTGTAGCGGACAACTTGGGCCAAGACTAAGGCCTGTCATGCAAGGGAGAGATTGTGGAGGAGGTGCAAAGTATCCTGGGATGCTGGGGGACTGTGAGTTGACTTGAATTTAGAGGGGATCTGGGGCAGAAGTCAGAAGCCAATTTAACCTAAATCAGTTAAGTCTGATAATGCATCCATCCAGGTTTATCTTAAACTGGCTTCAGCCATGTTGAAAGTGGTTTATGCACACTGAACTTCTGTTATGTCAGAGATTTTTTTTTTCTCAGGGAACTTTCTCAGGGAGGGGAACTTTCCTGTGATTGAGAGAGGGAAGGAATGTAATGCTTCTAGCCTTTCTATTTCAGAGATAAAAAGAACAAGGGAAAGGTAAGAGGAAAACATCCTTTGCTGTGATAACTGCCTTGTTCCTTTTCCTTCCTTCCTAACAAAACCAAACCACCAATAAGAAACAGCTTCTTAATAAGTTTGACTATTCTATCACAGTGATAAGATGCTAGGCCTGAGGCAACATTTAAAAGTTCCACCTATATCATTTCTCTTCTTCATTATAATCTTTGTTAGAAGAGCTTGTGCTCATTTTGAGTTATTTTCTGGCTTCATTTGCTGCCAGGTGTATTCAACAGTGCACTCAAGATCACTCCAAAATGGCAAAAAAAATTCAATTAAAATTCTATCATGAAGCAGTTGCTGTCTGAATACCAATTGCTCAGTAGGAGACAAGGGATATGCAAAACTAACAGACAGGATACTTGGTATGAGTTACTGAGGTATAAGCCACAACATGGGAAGTTAAACCAGTGTGGGACTGTATTCAGCCTGAGAATAAACAGCCACAAATTTCATTGAACAGAATTTGGAAAATCCCTGTGTATGAATGTGGGTATGGACAACATAGCATTTAACTGCTTTAAAAGAGGAGGAGCAGCTCTTGCTCCAGATCATGAATCAGCTGTTACACTCTGTTACATCTGTATGTCCTTTACTGATGCAGGTTAGCTAAATCACCATGTCTTTGACCTTGAATGAAGCAGGGTTAAAGTTACAGTGGTACTGCTATACTCATATTGCTACAGAATCAAGCAGACTTAACAGACGTAAAAGTTTATATTGGTGTCCTTTGATACTGAAACAATTGTTGTGCCTATCTGTACCCAACATCCCAGAGAGTTTTCAAACTGTTAAAGAGGCAACAGCATATACAATATAGGCAAGGACAATAGTGTCTTATATGTGAAGATTTCATTCCAGCAGTTTCATTTTCCCATCAAGAAATGCAGCAATGGCAATATCTTACATTAATAATGTGTTTATATATGCAACCATTCTCAGGTCATTTCAGCTTTTACTTCAGTGACTGAAAAAGAGAGAATCTAATCTTTCGCTGGGAGACAGAGGTGCTTCTCTGTTGTGTGCACATGGTAGTATTTTCTACAGGTATATATAAAGTATTGTACATCAATAATATTGCCAGATTGATGGCACGGGAAATGAAAGTATTTACCTATATAGCACACTATGTGGTAGATTCTCACATTAACTATCAAATGTCCTTTAGATCAGAAAACACCATTTTTGAAAAATCCCTGCGTTTTTGAAGCACCTGTCATGTAGGGCTGTGCGAAATGGCACTGTTCCATTTTGTCTTGAGTTTTGAGGGAACAGCATTTCATATCAAATTTCATTTTGATTCAAAACAGCTGTTTCGTTTTGCTTAATCGAAACAGCAATGCTGTTTCAACTCTGTTTTGACATTTCAGTCAAGCTGGGGTCAGGACTTCCCATCATCGCGCAAGATTGGGTCGGGGCCAGGGAGTCAGCCTAGTTGGGCTGACTCCCCATCCCTATCCCCATGGTTCCTCTGGCCATTTCCCCAGCACAATTGTCACACTGGGTCTGGGAACTCAGCCCAGCTGCACTTTCCCAGCGTGATGGTGGTCCTGGGGAGGGGAACTTATCCCAGCTGCACTGACTCCTCATCTCCCATGCTAGATCAGGCTGGGGGTAGGAAGTCAGCTCTGCTGGGTTGACTTCCCATCCCTGTGCAAGATTGGGATGGGGATGGGGAGCCCATCCCCCGGCTTGATCTAGCATGGGGGATGGGAGGTCAGCCAAGCTGGGCTGACTTCTCCCCTCTCCACCTGATCTAGTGCCGGGGTTGGGAAGTCAGCCCAGCTGGACTGACTTCCCATCCCCAGTGCTATTGTTGAAACATTTCAATGAGCCTCATTTTGTTTTGAGGCTGTTTCAAAGCCCTTCGTTTCATTTCGATGTTGCTGTTTCAACCTTGAAATGAATTGAAACAGTGTTGAAACAAAACGGCTGGTGAAATTTTACACACCCCTACTGTCATGGCCCTAGCTAAGAACCATATGTAGATCTTAGATATTGAGGCCTGTGTGGAACAGGCATTGTTTAAAACCTAGCATTCAATAATGTTAAACTGGAAAAAAGAAGAAAATCCTATGTAAGGCTGTAATTGCATCTTTATATCACCTTTTTATGTGGAAGTATTACTAAGATTTTAACTGCATGAGAGAAATCCTAAATGTCCTGTGAACTGTAATATCAAGGAACACCGGAATGAGCTAAGGACAGAATAACTAGGAACATAGATCGAGTACGTTCTGAAAAGCTGAAGCTATGAAAAAGACAAGTAAGCATTTTCTTATGTCAGTAGATTTGTGAGGTTGCAAGTTAAGAGCTTGATTACAGCAACTTCTCCATTCCTCAAGCTAATTATTTTTACTGGCAAGTATTGGGTCTGAGTGTAGTTTCACTAGATACTGTAAGAAAGGCAAAGATTATCCATTGATGCTGAAGTGACTCTTTGCCTCATTTTTTCCAAGATGCTTGATCTCTCTGATCTATAGGTAAGGGCAATAGTATCTTATATAAGAAGATTATAAGTATGCTAGAGATTTGGTAATGATTCTTGTTAAGTGTACAACCGTTTCTACTGTAACCCTTAGTATGACCCCTCACTTACAGTTTCGTGGAAAAACAAGTTCCTTTTGGCCTGAGATTTCTTATGTGAGCTCTCTGGTCAAAGCAGAATTTTTTGGAAAGTCTGAGATTTAGTAAATTGACATCTTATTCAGTTTACCATTAAGACTTGTACCAGGGAAGATGTCTCACTACTTTTGTTTGTTGCCAGAAAGCTGTGTTTTGTCATTGATTATGAGGGCAGAGTTGAGGTTTGGTCAAATGATGCATGCAACATGTTTCTCAGCTGTTATTTAAGCAAGCTTTAGCTATTTCTGTTATTGATTTAAAGTTCTTTGATCTTCCTTATTCACTATAAATGCAGAAAAGATGTAACTGTGTTCAAGGCTGTAAAGCAAATTAGGCTGACCTTAGTTTAATTTCTGTTAAAAAAATAATAATGAAAAAAAGATTAAAGACAGACCAATAAGTTAATGTATGATGAGCCTGATTCTTCCATTACACTATTTCTATAATGGTGGACTACATCCTTTTCTAATTTATACTGATGCTTATGAGAACATACTCGAGCACTTTATAGCTACAGAGAAAATTAGGATTGGTGTGTTGCCATATCATCTTGGCTGTTGATCATATTAGAAATAATAAATGACATTTGGTTGGGGCAATGTTGTATTTTGATACAAGGCTCTCTTGAAAAACCTAGTTTCCGTAGAGAAGTATCTCCTCATTGTTATTGACTGCTTATAGGGTGCTCTTTGTTGTCTTACAAGAACAGAGAGGGAGTGGTGCTCTGGTGTTTGCCTTTCTGCATTTTTCTCTGTAGTTTTACACAAGACAGGTTATTCATCGCATTCAGGTCCACATAGTCTTCCATTGTTTCTATTCCACCTTAGAGGGGGCAACAGGAGTCTTGTGCGACTCCTGTGGCTTGTGAAGTACTTGGGGGATTAATACTGTCAGCACAGGTTAAACATTACAGAGGTAGTGCCTCTGATTACACATAGATTTGAATAAGTGGAATGGAGCTGATGCTAAATTATCTTTACTGTAAAAAATAGCATTATTTCTAGTTTAAATCTATCCAGTGATAGCTTCCAAACTCATCATGTTGTTTTGTTGGTGTTGTTGTTGTTGCTAAAATAATGAATTATCTACTATTGGAAATCTTTTCCCATGGAGGTATTTGTAGATTGTGATCAAATAATCTGTTAACCTTCTTTTAGATAAGATAAATAGGTCATAAGGCTATGACTATAAAGCATGCTATCTAAACCTGGAATCATTCAAGCAACTACTATTTTCTAGGTTATGAATTTCTTTTTCCATGCCTGGATGCTATATGTGAACAGAGCATTCCACTAATGGTTTCACAAAGGCCAGATGCAGAAATAATACTACCTCAAATACTTTATATTCCACTAGGGATCCATCAAGGGATTACATTTGTTCTCTTTCTGCTAGTATCCTTAAGTCCTTTTCAGCTTGACTGCATTTCAGAGTTCACCTTTTGGCAAGGGACAGAAGTTGCACACAAACTGGTTTAAGAGATTGGAAACTGGTTTAAACCTGTAACAGAACAGAAGTTCAGTGCACATAAACCACTTTCAAAATGGCCAAAACCAGGTTAAGATAAACCTGGTAGGATGTAGTGTCAGACTTAACTGAACCTCTGTCCCAGATCCCTTTCTGGTTCAAGTTAACTCACAGTCCCCTGGCATCCCAGGGTGCTTTGGGCTATGCTGTCTGCTCCAGTGGAGCAGGGACTGCCTCTCCCCTCTGCTCTTTAGCCTGCTTCCTGCCTGTATATGTCAGCCCATAGGGAGGGATCTTGAAAAGCAGAGTTTGTTCAGTTTTTCCTGTAGAAAACCTGCTTCATCAATGAGAGTCTGAGGCAAAACTAATGCAGGGGAGCAGATGAATTTCCCTTAGCTCCCTGGGCTATCCTTGAGACTCCAGCAGCTAAGGGGGTGCTGGGAAGAATTTCCCTCATCTCCTGGGGCTGCCCGGGGCTGAGAGACCTTGAGTAGGGTGGGGGGTTCCCTGATGCCCACATGCTGGGCTGCAGGGGCATGCACCTGGCTGGGAGGACCTTTTCTCCTTTAGTCTTGCAGTAGCAGCTGAAACAATCAGTGGCTGGAAAAGTGCTGTGGGGAGGGGGCAGGGATTCCCCTCAGCTCCCCAGGGCTACCTGGACTGGGGAATCCAGTTTGGGGGAACCAGACGGGGATCTCCTGAACCTGCTGTGGGGCGACAGCAGGGGACTGGGGACACTTGGCTGGGTTGGCAATGGCCAGCAGCCTGGGAGATGTGTTCTAGTGCACCCTGCCTACTGGCCTGGGTCAGTGCAGATCCCACCCCCTGCCTTTTGCAATTAAAAATGAAATGTCAGTGCAGTTGGTGACCAGTTCAACCTATGCAGCTTAGATGAAGCTGCATAGTTTGAATTGACTTAGCCTCAGGATTTTTAATTGTATGTACTTAGTCTTTAAGTCTAATCTGCATTCCTTATTTCTATCTGTATGGTTTGCACGTGCCTGTGCTAAAATTCGGGTTGTTCATATGAGAACACCTAATTTCAAATGAATCTACCTTGCTAATTGATCCAGATAGGTGTGTAACTCAGCAGCACTTCCCAGAATCAGATTTCTAGCATCTTCACTAGAGGCTTTCCATATTATGGCTTTGACTCGAACTGGCAAATAGAACTAGTCATCAGAGCTGGCTTTATGGTGGGGCAGCTGCCATAGGCTCCATGGTGTGGGATCCAACAAACTGGAACAAAACTCAAGAAGGCTTTTCTTTTTTAACGAGAAAAAAAAGAAAACCCATGAATCATGTTTGAGAAATGACAAACATTCTGAATATCGTTTTTATAAGGTGAAACAGATAAAGGATTAAGGTTAAGTATAAACACCCTTAATGGAGTGAGTCATCTGTTGATTGAGAGAGACTGGTAAAGGGGCCCCATGTTTTACTTTTGACCTGAGACCCACAGATTGTAAGGTTTGCCCAGGCTGCAATGATATCATCCTTGTTGGACATGAAAACGAGAAGTGACTGTGTCTAATTTCAGCATTAGTGATTATCCCTTGCCCATTATGTTTGACTTTTTTGAATGTTGAGACTATTATCTTACAGCAATGAACTGATGAGATTTAGTGCCTTTCTGCTGAAGTAAATCACTAAGTGAAATGAAAAGACTTTCTAAATGTTCCTAGATGTTGAGGTTGATTTTGTGGATATAAACAGGCATTCATTTCTAGTGGTGGACATTTGTGGGAAATTTCCGATGCTAGAAATCTTTCTGAAAGAGAAACCAGTACAAGCATTCTAGTTCGCAGCCTCCCTCTCTCCCCTGGTATCTGCACCTTCCCCAGACCAGGATCGCCTTGGTATGGGGAAGGCATGGGGAACAGCAGCTGCTCCACTTTTCCTGATCCCTAGGGAGAGAGGAGTGTCAGGGAAAGACTCCCCATGATACCCTGCAGATCATGGTCCTCCCAGTTTGGAGGAAGCATAGGGAGAATTGCCCCACTGCTTCCTCCCCAGTTGGAGACTGGGAGGGGAGGGAGAAACAGGGTAATGTTCCCTGTGCCTTTTTGAGACTGAGGTGTCATCAGTCCTGGGATGACTCAAAGGGGCAACAGCAGCTCAACTTCTCCATCATCAGGAGGAATCAAGCTGAAGTCTGTGAAAGACATTGGAGAAACTGCTGCTTAACTCCTCCCAATCATGGATGTGTCAAGTATATAGGCATTCATTCCAGCAAGAGAAACTCTCACGGGTGAAGCATGTTTTCTACAGGAAAAACTGAACAAACTCTGGCCATCTCTATCAGGAGAGTGGCAATTTTCCTGGTAGTAATATAATGCCTGCATATAGACTATATTACATACTTACGAATAGTCCCATTGAAATTATTAGTGGTCAAATCCTGTCCTTAATTCTGATAAAGGGTATTTGTTTCCAATTAAGAGCATCTTATTTTGATGTGGTCATTTACTTGTAAAATATCTGAGTACTTAACATTAGTAACAGTAGCAGAATTTTTCTCCAAATACGTAGTACTTCTTGCCTCAATGCAAGACTGGGCTAAATATAAGGACATTGTGGCCATTTTCACATGTGCTCTGGGAGTTGAGCGGGGGAGGCTTTAATTAGAGAGGCTCTGAGAGCCACTCTAATTAAAGCACCCACAGCATTTCATGTATCAGCATCCCTGTGCTTCAAAATGGCAGTGGGGGCACTTTATCTAAGGCTGAATGAATGAGCTTTAGTTAAAGCACCACCACCACCTTTTTGAATCATGGGGATGCTGATACATGAGATGTAGTGCACTAATTAGCACGCTCTAGCAGACTCAATTAATTCAAGTCTGCTCCAAAGTGCTATGATTACAGTGCATTGGAGCAGTCTCTTGGCACATGTACAGGCACCCTGTATTCTTATTCTTTGACAGTAATAAGAATACGCCTAACTCAGTTAGTTAATTCCTGGAGAAGTTCTGGAGGTCATCAGCAAGCTTAACTAATATGGACTTCAAACTTCCATAGAAAATCATATTAATGGAAACCTATATAATATTTCATTTTTAAAGCTTCTTCCCAGTTAGGAGCATTGATACATCTACATGCTCAGTGTCTTCATTTATCCACTTACATTGCTCTCTAATAGGCAAGATTCTGTACAAGTATCTCAGCAGTTTCTGTGTCTGGATGTTGTCTAGATTACAAGGTGAGTTGCACTTTTACAGGCATAAACTCAGCTCTTGGCTTTTAAATATAACTATTGTTATTATATCTTCCTGAGGAAAATCCTGACAAAGTGTTGGCAGTTGTAGAAATTTGGCAGCAATCTTATTTTAAGCTGCATTTAGTCTGTTGAGTTATCTGCTGGATGGACCTCAAAATACAGCACCTAATCAGGATAAATCAGGATAAATAGACTTCCTGACATAGGATAAATAGGGCAAATTATTTATCATGGGGAGTAAAGCTCTGTAGTTTGTGATGAGACCAGTTTCAACTATTTTAAACTATTGAGAATTTCCTACTGTGATAATCAAATTATCTTCTGGTAAAATGATGTAAAAAATCCTGTAAAACACAGCTAACAAGTCAAATAGCTTTAAAGAGAGGTAACAGCTTTATGTTCAATTTTATGTATTAATACAATATTAATTCCCATCATTGGAACATGCATCCCCAGATAAAATAATACCTTGAAAACACAAATTAAAGAAATGAAATGAAAGAGAAATAAAGCAGAAGAACTAAGGATTTTTGTAGTTCCCTGTTAAAATATCCTGCTTTTAAAAGCTGTTGAACTCCTAAAGAAGTCCATAGTCTCAGTCCTTCTGTAAATCAATTTACATGTCTGAATAAGGTTTTATGAACCTACTTTTATATAATGATTTGAACAATTGTGGACTGATTTTGCTGTTTTTTAGGAATAGGGATCGTATACTTGGCATTCTCTTATGTTCTAAACCAGGCTTGTTACCTTACACTCTTGGAAACAGCAAACTTAGTTTTTAGTCTTGGATCTGTTAATGGGCATATAAAGTTAGGCTCATAAACTACATTCTGTTTACTAAACAGTCCCCATGGACGTTGATAGGAGTATTACTCAAAGATTATGTAACAAATATGGCTCCAAATATTTGCCTTTTTATTAGTGTACTCACTAAAATTTCAGCCAGGAATGGGTTTATTTCAGAGAAATAAGCAGCAGCATATTATTGGAGTTCATAACTAAAAACTCTTTTCAGGCTTTTACTTCAGTTTACCAGAAAACACAAAACTAGTCTGGACCTAGTTGGAGGTCTACACCAAAATTACAGAAATCAAACTAGTATAAAAGAAAGAAACAGCATTTACTTCCTCAGAGACTTCAGAAAAGACCCTGAGAATAACTGTCTTCATTCCAGGTCTCTGCATCTAACAGAAGGCCAGTTATAGATACCTTCCTTTCTCTCACAGCCCTTTTCTCACAACAGTAAAACATGGTTGCTCTGGGAATTATATTTCCTAACCTGCCCTGCTATCCTGTTTGTGGCATCACAGAACCCAGACTGAGCCTTCATCACTATGTGCTGTCCTCCGAATGTTGTTAGGGACATGAGTAGTAATAGACCTAGGATGCTTCTTCCCCGAATAAGTCTTATATTGAGCTGTGGACCCCATTACAGAGGGTAAGAATGGAATCATGTCCCAATGTTAAGTGTAGCATGTACACAGAGCAAACATTTGTAAGAGGAATAATTTAATCTATAAATGAAATGCATTCACTTTGGGCAGAATATTACAATGCTGGGAACAGAGAACAGCACCACTCAACAGCTAAAACAGGAAACAAATTATAACTTTTCTAACTTAAACTGTATAGGGAACTTCAAGTAGATATAATGCAATTATCTTAGTTGGAATATGGCCAGGATCTGGGGATTTATCCCTTGATTTTGTGGAAAGTGCTTTTTGGGAGATTAAATGTCTCTACATATCCAGGGCCTTCATTTCATATAACATCAAAAGATGGCATTGTGGCTGATTTACCTAGCCAGAGAAACTATAGAACTTTCCAAGGTTAAAACTAATTAGGTCTAACTTTTTCTTTTGCTAAATTAAAAGTATGTACAGTATGACTTTGATATCAATACAGTGCAATAAAACTAAAACATGTGACAGTTCTTACCTGCCATATAAACCTTTCTCTAGACACTACAAAACTATAACTAGAGGGGAAAAAAAGTTTCTTAATTAAAAAAAAAATTCTCACCTTGTGTAACCTTTGCAACATGGATAATAAATGTTGTACAAGTTGTACATATATGCAGGGGGAACATGCCCAGTTCTGCTCTTGGTTTTTGTTTTGCAGTAACATTCCCCTCAGACACCTCTAGAAAACCTACCAGGGTTAGAAATGGCAGATGAAAGAAAAGGGAGGACTTAAATGGTTCAGGGACTTGGATTAGTAACAGGATACAAGTCTTTACTTCCAGGCCTCCTTGTATATTAACTTTCAGGGTCACTAAAAGGATCTGGTAGATCTCGCCTTTCAAAGAGAGAATGTGACTAAACATGACGCAGTGACCTCAGCGGACACCATACAAGTCCTTCTGAACCTGTCCCTATGGGGGCCACCTACTTGGGGGCAGATCAGGAAGGATTAAAGTAGTCTTTCTCCTTCCACTTACGTGGGACCAGAGGCAGATAGGTCACCATCAAAGACAAGTGGTAAGGGGGGGTTCTGGCCAGCTAGGTTCCAGGTGGAGAAACCATACTTGGACTACTGGAAGGACTGGGTCATGGGAGGAGTTAGCAGTATGTAGCAGCTACCTTAGAGCTGCTACATACTGATGCTCAGATAAGCAGAGTAGTGGAACTGAGAGGCTAGGGTCACCAGCAGGAGAGTTGGCCATGAGCTAAGTAAGCAGTGGCAGCTGCAGGAAAAAGCTGCCACCAGCAAATGGTGCAGGTCAAGGCAAAGGTCCTGATCCTGTAAATTCTTATATGCATGTTTAAATTTACTCATGTGGGAGTAGTCTCATTAAAGTTAGTAAGGCTATTCATATAAATAAGGTTAAGAGCCTGCAAACCTGGGGCAAGGGACCAGAGCAGCTGTCCTCAATTTTATAATGCAATGATCCAAAATAAATTTGCTAGATATGGATAGAAGCTTTAATTCTAGTACTTTGAGCCTTGAATCCCTGGGTGTACTATATGAAAATTCATTATAGTGTATATATTGTGTATACGCAGGCAGCTAATGCTGCATGTAAATTATACTTTTTCTGATGTAGGAAATATATTCTCATTCAAGTAGAAATGGAAGTGATTTTTTTTTTCATAATCTGGTTTGTTTTGCACATGACCCAAATTATTAAGGCCAAGTGGAACAGATTTTTGTAATAGTTGCTGTAATAGCCATACTTCACATGTGTATAAACCTTAAATGTCATTGCTAACAAGGCTGTTCTAACAAGATACAGCTTTTAAGTTGCTATAAAAGCTGCAATGAGCTGCTTTTAAATAACTGGATAAGAATAATTAATAATAATAATGATGTATTACAGTTTCTGAAGATTTCATACGCAGAAAAATGCTGATGTGAGATGATAAAGCTCCAGCAAAATCAGTGGAACTATGCTGATTTGCACAAGATGAAGATCTAATCTAGAGTATATAAAATGGAATTAGGTCAGAAATAATATTGGCCCATCTAATTATAGAGAGACATTCAAATATATTTACTGGAGATAACTAATTTAGAGAATGGCCAGTTAGATTGTTAGATTGACATCTCAGCCCTTTAGTATAAAAGCAGGACATTTTGAATGGGTCTGATATATTATAGCATCACTGTGTTACAGAAGCACTCCACTGCATTTGCACCTACAAATTATAAATCAGGCAGGGTCAGGATCTGTGAAAAGTAAAAGTGATCATTTCCCCATTTTAATATTTCAAGGCAATTGTTAGAATATTTAAAATACAGCCTCATGCCTATGTGCCCTCCTTAGAAATCAATACAACATTGGGATGTTCATTCTACCCAGTATTGTAATGAGCACTGAAAAGTTAACTATGCTGGCACTGAAGTGTTGATAGTGAAGTTTTACAGTTAATACCACATTTATTTTGAACAGGCCAGTTAACACCCAGCTTAATTCTGTTTAGCACAGACTCTTACTTCTTAGATGCTAAGGGTACTCATAAACCTCACCGAAGTCTATACGAAATGCTTCTTAGATAAACTCTTCTAAGAATGATCTCTTCTCAGGCAGCTGCTCCATAGTGCTGTCTGATTGGATCATTTACTGCTTTTGTATTTTTGTGTAAATAGGAATGACCACATTAAAAAGCGTGGGGGTGGAAACTAGAGCAGAACGTATGAGTTCTGGTAACAGTGAGGACATCGACAAGAGAGTAAAAAGTGTGTGTGGGGTCTATCTACCATCCTAAACACCTTCCAGTGATTGTTTACTTGTGTGTTAGCCTGTAAGTGCTTTAGAGCAGAGACTTTTTCTTTTTATGTGTTTGTGGTCTTCTTCTTGTCTCTACATCACATTTGATCATTTTGTTACACATGCTTGTGCTTGTTTTTCGTTGTACATGTGCCTTCAGGCAGCAGGAATTGCACCAGGTGTTGCACTGTCTGAGGCTCTATGCGGCAGTCACAGGTGGTTGAACCTATGGTATAGTTCCACTTTTTCATTAGTTCTTTGGAGCATTCAACTCCAGTATGTAGGCGGTTGGGGCATTGCCACCTTTGCCATGGTTTGTCAACCCCTGGTGGTAAGGGTTCAGCTGCTGGAATGTCCATTTGTCCACTGTCAGGTATTTTCTTCAGCCTCTCATTTCACCTCTGGAATCGTGTCTTCTTGGGTGTGACATCTAGAGGTTGAGTGCTAGTGAGGAAGCTCTTGCATGACTTCAGACATTTGTGTGCTGTGGGATGGTTGTAGAGTGGGTATCTCACATCTTCAGTTAGTCTCAGTCATTCTATCCTGCTGGCCGCTGCTCTTCTGATGTCAGAAGAAGCGATGCCAGCCAGCAGGTATACAGTATTTAGCCTGGGAGGCTTCAGACATCCTGTGATTTAGGCTAGTAGGCTTCAGACATTAGCAGCTACTGTTTAGAATGGGGTCAAGACACTTAGGGCACATCCACACGTGCAAGCATATGTGCTTGCAGCAGCAGCTCAAATAGAAGCAGTGCAAATTTGAGCCAGGGCTTTTTGCCTCAGCGTTCGTGCTGGACATACACTATGTTGTGGAGCAAATTGTGCCACTTGGGGCAAAATAACCCTGCCTGGCTCCTCCCAGATCTGCAGCTAGGGGGAGCTAGAGCCCAGGGCCAGCACCTGTGCTGTCCCCAGTAGTACAAAAAGCTGCCCTGGCAAGTAGCTCAGGGCTACTCGCTTTCAGGAGATTTTGGGGCCCAGCCAATTGGTACCTGGTTACACTACCCCTGGTGCCAGAAAGACTGTTGAAGCATCCCTGAGACTTCCCTGCACCCTTTACCCACTGCAGCAGTCTGGCAGTGTGGGCTGTGGCTTGCTGTGCACCTGCCAGACCGGACAAAAGACCACTATAAAGAGAGAGAGAGTGAGACAGAGAGACAGTGATCAGTTGGGCAATGTTTTATTGATATAACTACAGTGTTAAAGCACTGGCTGTTGGGGAGCTATGGCCACACAGGGGCTATGGCCACCCAACAGGGACAACGGCCCCCGCATGGGGGCCAAATGTCCCCTGCAGGGGCCACGTCCTCCCAACAGGTGATACAGCCCCCCAACAAGGGTCAAATGTCCCCCACAGGAGCTATGGCCCCCCAACAAGGGCTAAATGGCTCCAGAAGTGGCTATGGCCTTCCCAACAGCGCTATGGCCCCACACAGGTGTTATGGCTCCCCAAGGGCCAAATGGCC
>NW_017728948.1:29930222-29978111 GCF_001723895.1 Crocodylus porosus
CCCTTGCATTCCACAGATAACAGTTTTAGCTTGCCTGCTTTCCAGAAGGACAGGAGATTGCAGGCACCATAGAAAGGGTTACACAGGTTGGGCAAGGCGGGGTTTTGGCTCGTCTGAGCCTGGAGCAGAAGGACTTCCTCGACACTCGTGGTCTTCCATCCCTCTGAGTTACCCAGGGTTACGCCCGGTGACACCAACAGTGGTTTGGATGGTTGGTGAGCTTATATAGAATATTGTTCCAAGTGCTCACCTTTGTTTTTATCTTTATGATGTGTTCTTTATATGAGAGGGTTTGATCGAGATTGACTCCAAGGGAAACTGGATTTGGATAGTGGTATGTTGAGTTGGTAGTTGGCCTCATGGTTTTCCAGATGGAAGGCACATATTTATGTTTTCACTGGATGGGCATGTAATTGTAATATGAGGTTAGGCCTATTGGACACTTGTTTAGGGATTTTTCAGCATGGTCAAAGCCAGTGTTTTGGGTTATTATGCACTGGTCATCTAGACAGATGAAACATTTTGTTTCCAAATCGATTGATTGTGCATTCATATAGATGTTGCATAACAGTAGTGCAAGTACGCTTCCTTGTGGGTGGCCATTAATCTGTTGCCTCTATCTGCTTTGCTTCCCATGCAGTTTGACAAAAAAAGTCTGTTTTCAAGCAGCATTCATATTACCTCTGTAAAGTGTAGATCTTTTGTCATTTCCAGGGTCTTGTGGAGGAGTTGTCCATGGTTAGCTATTGTAGGTGGCTATTAAGTTGACAAACAAAGTTCTGGTGATTTCCCCCTTTCAAAACTGCCCTGAATATATTGAGTTAGTTCGAACAGCTGGCTCATTGCTGATTTGCCAGGGGAAAAGCTATTATGTTTGGGGATTAGGTGTGTATCTACATATGGGGCAAGCTGGTTGAGTATCAGTCATTTGTACAATTTGTATGTGTGGCATAGCAGAGGTCTGAACCTCTTTGGGTCAGATGGATCTTTCCTTGGCTTTAGAAGTACGATTATCTGAACATGTCACCATATCTTTGGAATTTTTTGACTGTTTGTGCATGAATTATATAGGCAGAGGAGCCATTCTTGAGTCTGAGATCTGAATTGCTTGATTTGTTCAGTAAGTATGTCATCAAGACCAGCTGCCTTCCCAGTCTCCAGTGCATTAATACCAGTATTCAGCTTTGTCATTAAGAAGGGGCTTGTTAAACTCAGATCTGTGGGGTACTTGTACCTTTCCAGCCTGAGGTTTTTATATTGTTTTTGGTTTTGGGGCTTTTTCCATTGAGAGCATTAGGTGAGCAATTTGGTTAGTGGTAACATTATGATGTTGATCTACCTTTTGTGGGTTGTTGCTCAATTTACATATTGTCACCCATGCCTTTTAATTATTATGCATTACATCAGTTGGCTCAATCAGGGTCTGCCAGGATTTCCTGTGTTCTTCTCTGTTGAACATGAGCTAACATGAGCTCCTTGCCTGTAGGGATAGTGTTTGTGGAAAAAGGGTTTAGTTCATACTGGTATGGGCCAATGGTTTGCAGAGTGAGGCCTGGGATGTATTTCACATAGCAGCCCTATGGGATGTTCTTTCTTGCATATTTCTGTACAGCTTTTATGAAATGGTCATAGTTCTCAGGCAGTGCTTTGATGGTTTTGACTGTGGAATCAAGGTATTCTAAAAAGCCTTTCCAGTTTGCATTTTTAAGGTTGAAATGTTGGCAGAATGGCACTGCTGAAGGTGTTACTGTGGCTTTGATCTAAATGCCAATTGGTTGATGTTGGGAATGTGGAATAGGGTCTAATACTATTTTATGACTTAGCCCAGTGATGGTCTTACTGTTGAATACAGGCAACCCCCACTTAACACTGTTTTGCTTTAGCACTATTGTGCTATAACACTCACTTTAAATTGATACCTGATTTCACTTAGCGCTCAGCGAGTTTCATTATAATGCTCACAGTCACCATCTTGGGTCATTAAAAACAACTGTCGTCACTATCTTGGGTCATCAAATACTTTTGGTTTTGCTTAATGTTAGTTTCCCCTAATGCTTGGTTTCATAGGCTGTGGAACGGGGTGGGCTACCTGTGCCATGGCCTGATGAACTTTTAGCATGTTAATTTAGCTAGCTATGCAGTTAAAAAAATAGCTATACAGTTTTAATCAGAATGACAATTATGTATTTGTGGGTTGTATAAATTAGTGTGCTAAAAGTTCGTTGGGCCATAGCCTAGGTGGCCCACCCTGTTCTGTGGCCTATGCTTGGTTTTTCAGGAACCAATTAGGAGTTCCTGGGAGGAACTCTTTTGCTGTTTGCTGGGAGGAGCAGACAGCTAGGTCTGACCGCTTGGGTAGGTTCCTGGCTGTATTACAGGACCTTCATCTTATCCAGGAAGTGTACAGTCCCACTAGGGGTACTGCCTTACTGGACCTGGTCCTGGCCATGGGGAATGACTTGGTGAGGGGACTGCAGGTCCTTGATCAACTGGGCAATAATGATCCTCACCTGCTGGATTTCACTATCCAATGCAGGGTGTCAAGGGCTCACACCAAGACTAAAGCCCTTGACTTCAAAAGGGCCAACTTAAATGAGCTTAGGAGACTAGTGGGGGAGAAACTGAGGGCCCAGAAGGTAGAGAAGATGGGAGTCCATGAGGGATGGTTGTACCTTAAGGGGGCGATCCCCCAGGCCCAAAGGGTAACAGTTCCTGAGAGAAGCAAGGAGAGTAAGAGTGGTCAGAAACCCCCTTGGCTCAGCACGGGCATTCAACAATGCCTGAGGACTAACCAGTGGAAGGGAGGAGCTATCATCAAGGAGGAGTACTCCTCCTCAGCCCTTGAGTGTAGGAGGGCTATTAGGAAGGCCATGGTAGAGATGGAATTCAGGCTAGCGTCAGGATTAAGGACAACAAAAAGTCCTTTTTCAGGTACATTGGGAGCAAGAAGAGGGCACCAGACAATGTAAGACCCTTACAAGATGCAAATGGTAATCTCAGGCCTGCACTGTTTAACATCTTCATCAGCGACTTGGACGAGGGGGTGGAAAGCACGCTGTCCAAGTTTGCTGATGACACTAAGATGTGGGGCAAGGTGAACACACTCAAAGGGAGAGAGAGAGACTGCAAATAGATTTAGATAGACTACAAAAATGGGCAGACAAGAATAGGATGGGGTTCAACGTAGACAAATTCAGGGTGGTGCACCTTGGGAGAAGGAATCCACAGCATACATACAGGCTGGGGAGTTTCCTTCCTGAAAGCACAGAGACGGAAAGGGATCTTGGAGTCATTATTGACTCCAAGATGAACATGAGCTGCCAATGCCAGACTGCAGCCAGCAAGGCCAGCCATACCTTGTCATGCATCCAAAGATGCATCTCAAGCCAGTCCAGAGAGGTGATACTCCCCTTCTATGGAACTTTGGTCAGGCCACAGTTGGAGTACTGGGTGCTGCGCTTTAAACAGGACATGGCCAGCCTGGAGGGAGTTCAGAGGAGGGCTACCCGCTTGGTGAGAGGGCAGCAGGACAGACCCTATGAGGGTCTGAGGGACCTGAACCTGTTCAGCCTCAGGAAGAGGAGGCTGAGGGGAGACCTGGTGGATGCCTACAAACTCATCAGAGGAGATAAACACCACCTGGGGTGACAAGGAACAATGGTAATAAGCTGATGGAGAATTGGTTTAGGTTAGAGATCAGAAGGCAATAGTTAGGGTGGCCAAAATCTGGAACCAACTTCCCAGGGAAGTGGTCCTCACCCCTACCTTGGGCAAATTCAAGAGGAGGTCTGGGGTCTTGTGAACCCAGCATTCATTCCTGACTGTGGCAGGGGGTCAGGCTAGATGATCTGTTCAGGTCCCTCCTGACCCTAGCTACTATGAAACTATGAAGCGTGCTAAGTGGGGGTTGTCTGTATAAGATTTGGGTTGTATCCTTGTTTCTAGTGGAAACAATCATTGTTGAATGATTTAGGTAGCTTTAGGTCATGGATCAAACTCAACTGCTATGTATCCAATCAGGCTTCTACTCCTTCATCATCTTTATTGGTCTCATCATAGCCCCTTTGTGTGCTGTGTCTGTTAAAGTTATTAATGGTCACTCATGGTTTATCCTGTGGGATCTCTGGTGTATTGGTAAAGGCAAAACTCATGTGAGGTGCTTTGTAGACTGAAGTGATTGTGATTCCAGTGAGTTTGATCAGGATTTCAATGTTGTTGTCTTTGCTGTAGAAAATTATGACTGTTCTAATTTAAACAAATATGGGACTTCCAAATTGTTGGTGTGGTCTTTCAATCACCATAGTCATTCCAGGTATTGAAAGACAGCTATTATGAGGCCCTCAGTACATCTCTTGTAAGCACAAGACATTGCACTGGTCTTTTACAGATTTACAGTCAATCATTTTTTTCTCCATTTAAAACCCTTCAAGGTTAGTGGACAATACTGCCAGTGCTGGCCCTAAGAAGGGCATATGTCTACTTTGGGCACAAGCATAGGAGGAGAGAGAAAAAATATTGGTGGGGGCTGAATATGCACACACTCCACCAGCAGGTAAGTCTGTGGGGGAAAGAGAGCCCAGCAGTGAGGAAAGGAGTGGGGCACAGGTAGGAGTAGGGGCTGGGGTGAGTGGGGTCCTGGTCGAGCTGGGTGGTGGGACAAGTGGAGGCCTGGGGGGCATGTGTCCCCTCAGTCCGTGTGCAGGGTGGAGGCTGCTGCTGCTACGCGCTTGTTTTTGAGTCCCACTGCCCCGATAGCTGCATGATGCCATGCGTGTCGCATCACTGGGTGGGTAGGGGGTGTGGTGCAGCCCAGCAATGGCAGGCACATGGCATTGCACCACTCCCAGGGCAGCTGCAGCAGGGAGCAAAGTCCAGCGTGCAGCAGCAGCCACCCCCTCCCGTGTCCTGAGCACAGTTCAGGGGGGCATGTGCCCTCTGGGCCTCTGCTTGTTCCATCACCTGGCCTGGCTGGGGACCCTATTCTTGCCTGTGTGCCACTCCCTCCCTCCCCACTAGGGCCTTCATCTGCCCCCCCTACCATGGCAGTGTGGGAGGAAGGGGGGCTGGGGCTGTGGCAGTGGCAGGCCCTACACAGCTGGGATGGGATGCAGGATGGAGCCATGAGTGGTTTGTCTTGGGGGCATCTGGTGCAGGGAGTGAGTGGTGTCTCCCACTGATGCACACATCCTAGATCTCCCTGTGAGGTGAGGGTCAGCTGCCCCTGCCAGCTGGGTCTGGGGGACTGTCCCAGGCTCTTTCCAGTGGTGGGGGTTAGCCATGCTGCACTCAGGGCAGGCGGTAGCAGTGCTGGAAGGGAGGGTTGAGGGGGGCTATGGCAAATTTTGGGGTGGCTGTAGCCCCCCATCTGTAACCCTCTCTGTAACCACCACTGCCTGCCCTGAGTGCAGCCTGGACCAGACCCCCACTGGGAAGAGCCCAGTGCCCCGGCCTCAGCCTGCAGTGGCAGCCTGCCCTCACTCCACATATGTATCTGGGGACACATGCCTCCTATGGTCTCCTGGGGTGCATGTAGCAGCAGGAACTATGGCCCCCAGATGAGCCACTCATGGCTCCATCCCACGCCTCAACCCAGCTGTGCAGTGCCTGCCCCAGCCCCTCCTTCACCACTTTGTGCACACCGCTCCCCACCCTTCCTGCAGCTGCCCAGAACCTGCAGCCAGGCTGACCTGTGGCCCTACCTGCTGCCCTGCATTTGGGGTGAGGGGTAAGCCTTGTTATCCCAGGCCTTCCACCACCTATGGGCACAAGGCATTATGATTGGTTATAGTTGGTTAATTTGTAGAGTCAGAATCATAGTTTGGAGTGTTAGCAGAATTTACAGGTATTACCCAACATGGCAAACAGTGGTCATGATGTGAACACTTCTTTTATGGCCCCCTATGTATTTAGTAAGGCACTGTGTATGGGCACAGTGCTCCATCCATTATAATAACACACTAACAAGTTTAATCTGTAGCAAGGGCAAATGGATTACAAAACAGATAGATATAAAATCCTTATTAAGGAATGTTAAAATTGTGGTTACACAAAGGTGTAGAAGTTAAAGAAGGTATGAGAACCTGTGCTTGGTGGCTACCTGGAATGTACTTGGAGTGTGTTAGTGTAATCTAAGACATGCAGTTGTTCATGCAGCCTATGTTAGCTCAGGGTAAAAGGCAGGGGGTTGGGGTAGGGGCAAGAAAACATAGTAAAATATAAAGCTAGGAAAAAAATGTACTTACCATTCCTATTAATCAAGTCATGATTATTCTCTACTTAGAATGGCATTGTCTATGTCTGTCTTAGACCAGTTTATGTTGTCTCAGTCTCTAATGCACTTCAGGGTGATACTGTATTTCCTCACATACCACATGACCTGGAGAAAAGACATGTAGCTTGTTTTGGGGAAGGCAAAATGAAGAAAAAACATTTTTTTTCCCTAGAGTTTCGGTTACATACAGTAGGGACATACAGAAACTCAGCCAAATTCTGTTTCTGTAGGGTAGGTACATAGAACTACATATAGCTGCTGCTGAAGATTAGACTTCATGGGCTTATCTAGGACTTTGAAAACACCTAAAAGTAGTCTGGAGAGCTATGAAATAGGAGAAGAGAGACTGGAAAAAGAAAAGGTAGCTTAACTAATGGAACACCAAGGCCAAAAGCAGGGAGGAGCATTAACACCTGTGGAGTGAAGAGCAATTATGATGAATCTAGTAGATTGTAAAGAGTCATGAAGTCAGATGACTTTCCTAGCCATGCCTTAATAGGAATGCTCCTGCTGCTATCCTGGACATAAAATCAGCTGCTCCACAGAACCCCAATTTTGAAAGGTCAGTTTTTGGGAAGAGGTGCATGTGGTTTGTGTATAAATACAGTATTTGGTCCACAAAGCCTGGTCATGGCCCCATTACTTGTAGTCCCTACATAGAGGGTGCATCTGCACATGTCCTTTAATGCTCAGTAGCCTATTTTATTGTGCATTAAAGTGTTAATAAAAAAACACAAAACTATGCAATTATGCTAATTAAGGCAGCCTAATGCACATTTCTTTAGTACCTCACATTGGAGGTACTGAATTTAATGCACATTAGAAAAAGCAACGTAATGTACGTGTAGACATGCCTACAGATTCCATCCTGTCACAGATGGGTGCTCTGAGTAGTAATCTTCCATGTTAAGTATATCATGTCTTGTCTTCACTGTAGCAAAGATGCCCTTCCAAATGTTAAATTATGGGGTATTAACTTCTTCACAGCATCAGAAATAGGTGCAAGAGAGGTTTGAACTTGCCAGGTAGGTTGTACTGTCAGCTCTGAAGCCTAATGATGACACTTGAAATGTGAGAATTGATATCAATTGCTTTCAAATACTTATAACAGAAACTCTGAGCTTGTGTACTTTCCCATGTTTGAGTAACAGGTAGTTGCAATAGACAGTTCTGGAGAGAGGGAGCAGAAAAATAGCTGATACTGCCCAACATGTAGGTACTGCCTTGTTTATGGCTCTGATTCTAGGCCTAAAAGGAGTGGGAAAACAGACTGGTTAAAGGTAGTTTGGGGATGGAATTTTATACATTATAATACATAAAATACATGAAAGTCCTTCAAGTTGGCTTTTTGCCATCACTGCTTATAATCCAATATCTTCAACATACAATATATGGACTCCACATAATGCTTATATTCAGTTGCTTCTACTCTTTGTGCTTCCTCTCTGCAATTCTAGTCCTCTGAGATATCCCTTTATGGTTGTGTTGGACATTTTTCAGTGGAAGTGATCATTACTTCCCTTTCTCAGGCTTTCACCTCACACATTTTGTGTCTCACAACCTGGCAACATCCCTGCATTGCTCTGGACTTATGCTACAGGTGCTACAACTGTAAAAGTGATGTTGGTTGGAATAAAGGAGAGATGGTCCAGAGCAAGAAAGACTTTAGGGGAGACTCAGAAGCACACTGGTCTGCAGCTTAGGCTCTTGCCTTCTGATAAGCTCTGGGGAAAATTCACCTGGCACGGTCTGGGCAAGCCACACTGCTTGGCATACCAGAGAAGAACTCCAGGTGTGGGGGGGACTCACCTGGTGGGGTCTGGATGGTCTGCACTTCCCTGGCATACTGAAAAAAGCTTCAGGGGGAAAACTGGAGTGGCACACCAGTTTCAGGGTCCGGGGAACATGTGCCCTGGGAGCCAGTGTTAATTTGTCTGGAGGAAGCCTGTGCAATTTAAAAGGAGGATGCCAAGAGAGGTTCAGCATTTGGCATCCAGGGGAACAAAGACTTCTAGTCCCATTAATTTTATAATCTTTGTTACACTGAGGTTCAGCTTCAATAGGATAGGAGGAGGGTATCTAATCTCAGCCTTGTCCATTGTCTAGTAGGGATAGGCTGTTGTAGTGTAAGAAGTTACCATTTAAGGTAAGAGTACATATGTAGGATTTCTGGTTACACTAAGCCATAATTATGTTGTAGAAAGCTAAGGTGCTGAAAAGTAGTGTCAGAGAACGGGAGCTCATGACCTCTAGATGACCTGATAAGAAAGAAAAAATAGAGAAAAAGATGCTGATTTAAAGAAGGGAGAATGAAAAGAGCTGTTGGAAAATTTGAGGATGAAAGTAAAAGGTCATAAATGAGATAGAGGTAACAAGAACAAAAGTGTAGGTGTGTAAATGTTGTGAAAAAAACAAGCAGAGATGAATGCAGAGAGAGAGAGAGAGAGAGAGAGAGAGAACTGGTATGAGATAGGGGAGTACTCAAATATAAATACAGGGGGTTGTTAAACCTATGCCTCATGGTGACTTACGGGAGCATGGGTTGCACATAATGCATTGCAACCTGTCAAGGGCAAGCTTCATTAAGTTGGTCCAACTGTTAATCAAAATGGTGTACTCTCTGAGGACACTAAGCCTTTCTGCATTTTCACCACCAAACACACATTCCGGTCATTTTTTGCTGTGTCACCTTTGGAATCTAATGAATTGCTTGCTAGCATCAGCTTTCCAGAACACACAGGTCCCAGCAGCCTGTATATCAAAAGCAACAGCAGCAAGATACTGGGGCTGTGTGAAGCTTTGGGTGCTGATTCAATTCAGAGGAGATTTGCCGATTCAATGGCCTAATCTGAATCAAATGAAGGGACCAGTTAAAAGGTCTGAATTGATCTGAAGCTCTCTGAATTGATTTGGAAGAGATTTGGAGAGCTTTGGGGATTTGGGCAGTCCCCGGTTGTTGCAGTAGGGAGCTGGACTTGGACTCCATACTGGTAAGTAGGGGCGGGGGAGGGAAGGTTGGAGGAGGGGAGAGGGGACCATGGAGGGACCCCTGCCAGGCCCCGTACCCTGCCTGATCCCCCAGGCCCCCTGAGCAGCCCCAGCCCCCACCTGCTATTCCAGCCCTCCCTAAAGCTGCCCCCACCCAGCCCCAGCTCCTGGCTTTAAAAAAACAGCCCCCATTCACTGGCTGCTGCCAGATGGGGGGGTGATCCCCACTGTCCCCCACTGCCCATGCCAAGTGGGAGGCTCTGCCATGAGCTCCCTCAACCCCCACCCCCCATTGGCTACCCTGCCTGCACCAATTCCTGGCTCTTTAGAAAAACAAAAACAAAACCCCAGCTCACTGGCAGCTGCAGTGGCCTTAGGGATTCTGGGGGCTCATGGCAGAGCCCCCCCACATACTGTGGGGCAGCAGGGATCACCCTCTACCTAGCAGTCACTGGTGACTGCTGGCTTTTTTTTTCAAAGAACTGGGAGCTGGGACCGGGTGGGGCTGGGAGAGTGGGCGGGGGATGGGGCCTGTGTGATTTGGAGATTTGGCTGATTTGGCAGCAGCCAAATCTCTGAATCAGATTCGGCTGAATTGGTTCAGGACAGTAATTTAATCAGTGAATCAAATCACTTTTCCCTGAATTGGCCTAATCCAAATCCAAAGTGAATACTAGCTGCTTCTTACAGGCCTACAAGATACTACCCAAAAAAGCTTTTTTCAGTATTACAGGCCTGTGCTTCAGAACAACAATATGGTACAATTAGACCATGTTAAAAGCACTTTAAATAAAAATGATCACATATTAAGACTTGTTAACAAGTGCTAAGTGCCCCCTAGGCATCTTAAAGTTTCACCACTTTGGGCAAGGATTATCTTTCAGCTGTGCTACCCAGCTTAAGTTAAGTTAACTTCTGGCTATTCAACTGAGATAAAACTATCAATCTGCCAGCCTCCAGTATCCTAGAAGAAACCACTTCCAGATGAACTAGAGCTGTTTTGGGAGATGTAGGTTTGGGTCCTTTGAGGCGCAGGAGGACATCAAGGTCAGGTTATTATTTAAAAGAAGGGGATTCTTTTAGAACGTCTTGAAGAGAAATTAGGATGCTTATCTTGCTGGGATGCTATGACCCCAGCTGACTTCCTGTCCTTCGGGCAGGGGGCTGGACTTGATTTTCCAAGATTCCTTCCAGCCATAAGGTCTATGAAATCTATGGATTATCTCTTTGCCTCAAGGGTATTTGTAACAGGGGGCTCTCAGGGCTGGTCTGCCATTGTCCCACCCACCTGTTTCTGGGCAGAAGTGCCTGCCTCCTCACCTGCCATGCTTTGATGACCATAATTATGATGTTAACTAGACAGGAGGCTTCCCATTCTTGTCCTGATGACAGGGGGTGCTATCTGTGGCTCTGTTCCTGCACCTACACTGCAGCCCAGGCCTCATAGATGGCATCCAGTGCTCCTGGCCTACAGCCAGACCAAGCTTAGCCCTAATTGTCAGGCCTCAGTCACACACACATTCATACCACCCTCCTCTCACTAGAGGGCTTTCATACTCCATCCCCTCTCACAGGGTCTCTTTCATGCATCGATAACTTATACCGCCTTGCAACTTCCCGGAGTGGGCCCCTTTGGCCATAGGCTTTATCTAGCTCATACCTTCAGTGGCAGATGTACCATCTTTTGAGCCTCTCCCATGGCTCTCACCAGGGTAATGGCCAGCCAATTATCCGACCCAGTCCAAGCTTGCCCTGGCCCCTCTCAGGGCAGCTCTATACACTTGCACACACATACTGGGCTCCCAGCTCTGTGGTTTCTCTCTCATTGGGGCTCCACATCTCCACCCCTTGACTGGGGCCAGGGGGCTCCCTTCCCCAGTGGGGGCTCAGGTGGCCTTAGCCATGCTTGGGCCCCTTGTACTCACAGTGTTGTGGGGGCTAGGGGTTAAGGTGACCCCAACCCACCTTTCACCAGGGTGGTAACTGGCCTGGTATTTCCTGGGGGCTCCCACACCACTGGGATCCCCACCAGGCCACCCACTCCTGGCAAGATGTGGTTTTAGGTCATGCCCAGGACCAGGAGCCTCCAAACCATCCCCATACCTCCAGGATGTTGCTTTTTTTTTTTTTTTTTTTAAACCTCCAGGATGTTGCCTACAGCCTTACAGCCAGGCAATGCTTCTACCTGGCCTGCCAGCAGCAAACTTCTCTGTTTATATAGGCGGCCAGAGTTATAAAATGGCTGCCATATCAAGCACCTGCTGGCTCTTTGGCTCAGCTCTTAAAGTGACAGGCACCAGTAGTGAATTCTTGTCCCTTGCTGCTCTAGCCTAGATGCTTAAGTTCCCAGAGGGGTATTGGAGTTCAGACATACCTGATGCTTAGTATTTCCTGTTAGCTACCTTTAGACAGCTCCTTCTTAAGTATGCAAGTTTTTGGACTGCCCTTCTGAGATGTCTTTCTGCAGGTACTGTATAGGAAGCCTAGGTGTCAGTATGGCTTGGGGCTTCACTGTAGGTGCCAGGTGCCTTAAAGTTAGATGTAGTTGCACTTAACTTGGAAGAACCTAAATGTTTTTTAGGATCTGCACTTCCTCAGTGCCATGCACTGGATTTCCCTAAAATGTGCTAATGTCGAGAGCACAATCAGCTCTCAACATTAGCTCTCAACCTGTAGGCTCTCTAACTCAGGTTTGTCTTTTGGTATATGGACCCTAAGGTGACTGCAGGTGCAGAGAGAGGGGGAGTGTGCTTCATGATGGAATCCTGGGTCATATAGAAAGCATTGTAGATGTATCTCATGTGGCCTGCCTAAGACTTAAACTGGGGTTTCCAGATCCTGGGCTAGTGTCATACCCCTTGTATAATTTTTTCTCTGTTTTATAGTTTAAATAGGCAATATACAAATTTCTCTATTAAAAACAAAACAAAACAAAAATCCACAAACTTTATTTAATATCATTTTTTTTAAAGGGCTCAAAAAGTGAGATTCTTACTTCAGTTAAAAAATAATGCTTTTAACTTCACATCAAACTTTGAACATCACATTATAGAGAAGTGTTTTAGGGAGACATTCTCTTAAGAGAAACTGGACGTGACTGAGGCATATTAAGAATAAACTTTTAAATTTCACAACCGGTGCCCAGCACTTTCAAAACATTGTTGATATAGAAGCTTATTAATTACCAGGATAGTCTTTGTAATTGCCTAGTCTAGAAATTGATGAACAAAGTCATTTCAGAAAGCAATCAATTTGAAATCTAATTTGTTGGCGAAATGAACCATATAAACAAAATGCCACTTGCAGTTTGACTAAAATGAGATGTGCTTAACGAGCCTATCATTATCTGTAATACTCATCATGATGGGTCACAGTTACATAAAATGTTATAAATCTGAACCAATGCACATAAAGCTGAAATATAATCTTGTATTCTGAAAAGAGTAAAACATAAAACAGATGGCTGCCCCATGGAAACAGCCTTAAATCTCAGTTTCTATTCATTGGCTTTTGGGCACCTCTGGGTAAGACACTGATCTTGTCCTAAAACTGCATAGATGAAAGATTACACAGGTGTGCTTCCTACACTTCACCTTACATTGTAAACCAAACTGAAGGTTAGAGATCTTAGAAGCCAAGGTCCTATCCTAGCATAATATAGCTACCTGCAATATTCTCTGCACCGTCTTTTCTCCTTCTAGTTGTTTCACAGCCCAGAGACCAACCAGCAGCTTTGTAACAGGGTGGCAAAGCTAATATCTGCAAATGAGGTAGAAATATAGGCAGTTGCAGGTTGTGGGTAGTGTGGCAGAAGCTCAGGGACTTGCCAAAATGTTTTTATATAATTAGTAGAAGTGATGAGTAAGAGTGATAGTTATAAGTAAGAATAATGACAAGGCTGGTGACTAAAAGAGACACTCAAGGGGCTAAGGGACTGTTATGACTGATAACAAGAAGCATAGTTTCTCTCTCATACATCTTCCATACTGAGATCAGCAAACAGTGTGTCTCCTAGCTTCTGGCTCATGACCTTGTCTTTCTTTTGAATGACAAAAACAAAACCCCCCCTGTACTTAACAGTTTTATATACTAATATTGAATGCTTGGATATTGCCCAATAAACCTTTTTTCAGAGATTTATTTATGGAAAGGGTAGTAGTCTCCAAATAACATACATTTATTTCTTACACTTAGTTTTAGAGCAGAGTGCAGGATTCATCAAAAAAGACGGAGGGTTCTAATTGTGAGCACGATATACTGTTTTTTGAGTTTACAGTCGTACAAGATTTCAATTTTTGGAGTAAATGTTTAGCAAAATACAGGTTTCCCTCGCTCTATGCTGTACATACAGTCCTGGAAAATGGTGCATAACTCAAATTTGCATAAAGAGAACCCACTTTACAGTGAAACAGATAGGGATATGTTCCAAGACCTTGACTGTACTGACCCCAAGACCCATTTCTCCCCCTTTAGGAGACAATTTTGATACTCACCAACAGCAGACAGTACACACAAGCACAGGGCACTATCATAGTGGGGATGGCAAGTACAGAAACACTTGCCACAGACAACGAGCGAGGAGCACAGATCTACACAGAAGACTATATTTTGTCTGCATGTCACTCCCACAATGCTCTGCACAAAGCAGCTGACTGTGGGCTTCCACCGTACTGATTGCATAAGAGTGATTTTACCTCACATATAACAAATTTTTGGTATAAAAAGGGTCATCACATAAGAGTGAATTCACACATATAGGACCCACATAAAGCGAGGGAAATCTGTAGCTCCACTTTTAACTTTTGTGGAAAACTACTCACATCTGAAAATGCTCATTTGTAAATAATGAAGGGATACAAAACTTGTGTACAGAGAAACTTTTCAGCTTTGTGTATGCTTCAGTGCAAATTATTTTTATTCTTAAGAAAATGTTATGAAAAAGGAGAAATCTCAGGGGTGGAAAGTCATGCAGAGTATATTAGCTAAAAATGATGTTCAAAAGCACAGTATGTTCTTGGCCTTAATGGGAAAATAGACAAGTAAAGGAAAGGGAGAAAATAGGGAAACAGATTGTGATATTTTTTGTCAGAAACATAACAATAGATTAATTTAGCACATGTATTTTGCCGGTTCATGTATATTGATATGGATCTTTTTGTTTAAGCAATATTTTATTCCTTGATTCTGCAGGAATTTTCCAGGGTAAAATAGATATATTTAAGTGTGTGTGTATGTGTATAAAGCATAACTATATGATAAGCTTACAAATTATTTGGATAACATAATTACTGATTAAACAGACCTCAAAATTAATCTGTAAATAGGAGAGGGATATAGCATTTTTTTTTTAAACTTCATATTCTCTTTGAACCCATCATATTTTGGGTTAGGACAACAAAGGAAGCATATTAGAAGGTTGAGGCCTGATTTTGCTTTCATTTATAGTAGTATAATTACTGAATCAGTTTTGATCAACTCCCTGTATTTGAGAGAATCAGGCCTCTCTACAATCTCTAAAATCTCCCTGAGCGTTTGCAGGAGTTATATTCTGCTGACTACAGTGAGAGGAGAATGTTTTGAAATGGGATGTGTATGGGAGAGAAACAGGCAAACAGAGAACTGATTAAAAGATCAGCACAGAATAGAGAGGGTAAGTACAAAAATGTTGTTACCCAAACTTTGTTTAAAAAAAGTTTATTGAAAAAGTCCTAAATTTTCAATAGGTTGTTACATGTGCTCTCACCAGACCTCACAAAAGTCAGGCTGACTTTTAACTATGGAACACAGCAATAGAAAAGTAGTTGGGAGAAGGACAAGGGGATAACTGAAGAAGCAAGTTTGTTTGAATACATTACATTGTTGAATGGGAAGATACTACCAAACAGGCAGAGTAAGAAGAGAGACAGTGTAAGGTATTACTTAGAAATGGGACTTCACTATCAAGATTGTTTTCCCAAATATACTTAAAAAACCTAAAGTTTAGGAAAAATCTGTACTCTAATTTGGAAAAGACCCACCTCTAATGACGAAAGGGAAGTTTTTATTTTAGAGACGCCTTTCTGTGGACAATGACAAGGTGATTCAGAGAAGGTGAGAAATTGTAAGTTCTCTGTCTAGGGACAGAAATTACACATAACTTGGTATAAGTGATAGGAAACAAGTCTAAACCTGTAACAGAACAGAAGCTGAGTGCACATAGACTGGTTTCAAAATGGCCAAACCTGGTTTAAGATAGATCTGGAGGGTTGTAGTATCTGCCACTAAGGGATAGCAACGGGATCTTGCACATCCTCTACCAGCAGGGAGGTGTCACCATCCCCCGCATAGGAGACCTCTGCAACATCGCAGTGGTCACCTATGCCTTCTGCCTCCTGACCTGTCCGGACACCATGGTAAGTATCATCGCTGCCAGTGCCCTCGAGGAGACCACCCACAAGAGTATCACTAGATAGCCGACCGGACATGAGTTGACCACCTTCCTCAGCGGCTCTGTGGAGGGTGAGTTCAGCAGAGATGGCGGGGACTTTGCCTCACTGTGGAGCCAAGCCCGAAATGCCACACGCTGCCTTGGGAAAAGCATTGTGGACCTGGACCGAGGAGCACCGGGAGCTGGGAGTTTCCCTGTAACCAGCCCCACACGCTGACTGTGTCACCATGACGCCCCACATGAGGATCTTTCTGGAGAGATTCCTGAAGGACGCTGTCCAAAACAAGTATGCCGGTGACCTGAGGGCCAAATCTGACCAGGGCAAGGTCTTTGACGTTACCTCAAAGTGGGACTCCAGCAACCACTTCATGCCCAGTAGGAGCTTCACATGCTTCATGGACTGGTGCTTCCTCCACTGCACCTGCCTCAATTGCTTACTTCTGAACAGGGCCGGCTGCTTTGGCCACTGGGACAAGACGTGCTGACGGTGCGGCTTTGCGGTGGAGACCCTCCCCCATGTGTTGTGCAGCTACAAGCTGCATGCCAGAGCCTGCAGCTCCGCCACAGCGCTGTCCAGGACTGCCTGGTGAGGGCCATCCTGGCTGCAGCAGGGGAGATCTCAGTGAACTGCACCATCCTGGGCTCCGAGAGCCAGATGTGACCCAACATCATCATCATGAATGAAGAGGCCAAGAAGGTCATGATCATGGTTGTAATCATCCCCTTTGAGAACTGGCACTGAGCCTTCACCGACACCCGGGCTCATAAGGGGGAGAAGTACACCCTGCTAGCTGACATCCTGAGGGGCTGTGGCTATGACGTGATGGTCAACGTGCTCATCATGGGAACGCTTGGAGCCTGGGACCCGAGCAACAAGAGCCTCCTGCATGCCTGCCACATCTTCCGCCACTACGCCAAGCTGATGTGCTGCCTCATGGTGTCTGACACCATCCGCTGGTCCTGTGACAGCTACATGGAACACATCATGTGCCACCACCAGTATTCCAACCCCACCAGACAAACCACTGCCAGACTGGACCCAGAGGGGACTACCTGAACCCCTCCTCTGCACCAGATGGACTTCACTTCAAGAGGATTCTTCAGCAACAGACGACCTCACTCCACCCGAAGAGGACCCCCACGATGAGACTTTATATGGAATGAGACACTTTCTTTGACCTACTTCCTCCACCACTGTGGACCATTGTATGGGTTTGTGTGCATCTATCTCCTTTCTCTCTCAGCATCGCAAACTCCCTCCCTCACCTTTCCCCTTCCCCTAGGCTTAGTTGGCTAACATTGTATTTTCTGTAACCTAGTTGTGTTCCCCTCCTCCCCCCCATCCCTCTAATGTTAGTCCCTCACTCGGGCAATTTGTATTTCTTTTTTGTCATCTTTTTTGGGTTCACAATCCTAAATATTTACTAATAAAATTGAATCAGATTGAACCACTTCAGGTTAGACAGGTCTTGTGAACTTCTGTCTCAGATCCTCTCCCAACTCAAGTTACCTCACAATTCACTGGCATCCCAAGATGCTATATGGCTCCCTGCTAGCCCCCACACTCAGGGCAGCCCTCTGGAATGTGGCTCACACTCCATTGCTCCAGCGCAGTGCCTAGCTGGCCCCACCCCAGGGCTGTCACAGAGCTGAGGCCACAAATCCTTTGCCTCTGCTCCCCAGCCTGCTTTGTGGCTGCATCTATCAGCCCTGTGGGAAAGTGGGCAGAGGAGGCATGGGAATGAGCCCCCCCCCCCCCCAGCCTGGGTTTCCTCAGCCCTTGGTCTGTCTTGCAACCGGAGCAGAGGGGGAGTCCTCTCACTCCTTCCCCCACACAATAGGGCCATGGCTTAGCCCTGCCCCCACAGGTGGGAGTGGGGGAGCAGTCCCCCAGGCTGGTGCTGGTCCCATCTGCCCATGTTGGGGGAGCTCCACACCTCAGGGGTTTACCTCCACCCTGGCCTGGGGTTCTCCAATCTCTGGTCTGCTCTGCCAGACCAAGGCATTGGAAACCCCCTGAAGCATGGGGCTCCCTCCACATAGGCAGATGCCCAGCTCAGAGTGGGGAATGGCACTGGCTCAGAGGACTGCTACTGTCTCCCACCTGCAGGGGTGGGGCTGAGCCATGGCCCAAACTACATGGGGGATGGGGTGGGGGGAAGAACCCTTTTCTGCTCATGCAGCAGGGCAGACCAGGGCTCAGGGGACCCTGGGCAGGGACAGGGAAACTTTGAGGTGTGGAGCTCCCCTCACATGGGCAGATGACCAGCTATGGGGGTCTATACCAGCCTGGGGGACTTCTCCTCAGCTCCCACCTGGGGTTGAGCTGCAGCCTGAGAGGGTGGAGGGGAAGCCCCCTCTTCTCCCACAGCAGGACAGACCAGGATTTGGGGGACCGTGGGTGGGGGCAGGGAAAGCCCCCCCCCCCCATAGGGTCTGGGACTTC
The DNA here is from genome assembly GCF_001723895.1 of Crocodylus porosus. NCBI lineage: Eukaryota > Metazoa > Chordata > Crocodylia > Crocodylidae > Crocodylus > Crocodylus porosus. The sequence goes on from NW_017728948.1 coordinate 29,948,355, forward strand.
TCCCACATGGGCTGATACTCAGCTGTGGATGGAGGCACTTTAATCACCTGTGGGGAACAGGAGGGGATTTGGGGCATGTGCTGGGCAGCCAGTCAGCGATGTCTTCTGCTCAGCTTCGTTCGGAAGTAGTCTGTAGGCTAGGAGGCATGCTCTAGCTCCCCCACCTTCTGGCCTGGGCCAGCACAGGCATCTGGTTGTCTTTCCCAACTGAAAAGTGAATGTGAGTTAATTTTGTAATCAATTCCACCTCAGGCTTTTTGACTGTCTGTACATAGCCTCTGGGTCTTGTTCCAGAAAAAGAACAGGTAAGAAAATAGGGGCATGACAATATGGTGGTGGCAAGTGGCATTTTTGAGAGACCAATGACATTTTCTCAAACTGTCTTGACTCTGCTCTGATTTGAGATTGTAAATGAAGAATGGACGCAAGGCTTTTGCTTCATAGATGGTTAAAAGCCTCCTGTACATGTTCTTTCTCCATCTATCAGGAAAGAAGAGAGATCTCTACATCTTCTAAAAGGTTCTAATTCAGTTAAAATCTCATGGAATATGTGATTATGACGACAATTTTTTTCAGATATATAATCCATTCATTCCAGAGTGCACTTGTTTATCATCTGTTTCATATTTAGCTTTCTCTTTATGGTTGGTGACTTTAGAGGTGACGAAGCATATGAGCAGCCTCATCTAAAACACCATGCAGGTGGAAAAGTTAATAAGCAGCAGTGAAATGGTGAACTTTGGTAAGGATATTTACTATAACAACATTATATTGTAGTCTAGAAGAATGTCTATTAATGTGAAGTAGTTACTGTGCATTAGTTTAGTATTTGCTTAATGAAGTAGAAACTAAATGCACAGTTACTACAGTTAGTGCCAGCACATAGTTTTTTAATGATGCCTACTATGCAGTAGCCTAATACTACTGCACAGTAGCATATTAGCACAGTTTTTGCCCGGCATGCTATCGCACAGTGTTATTAGGCTATTGCACATTAGGCGCCTCATGTAGACGTGTCTTGGGTGTTACAGAAATGACTTAGGAGAATTGATTTTAAACATAAAGAGACATTTTAAAATGCAGGTTGTCAGGTGAGTCTCTTTTATGTTTAAAGATTTAATACAAAGCTTTCATACTTTACCTGCTTTCATCTCTTCCAAATGTTAACAGAACTCCCTTGAAGATAGGAATGGTAAAGCATCTCGAGATTTTCACAACCAAGTCAGAGTTAATCAAATGTCATTTTAAACTCAAACAGTTTGTAAATGCCAAATGCAAAAAAAGATAAAACAGTACAAAAATACCCACACTCTCACATTAATGATTAATACCCTAGGAACTGAGTTTGATTTGTAGATTAGCTATTTAATGGTGTGCTGGAAAGCCACTGAAGTTAGCGAAAGTCTATTTAATACAAGAACTTTAGATCAGACCCTTATAAATTACTTTCCTGGCAACTGGGGATGTTTATACATGTTCTCCAGAGGGGGGAGGGCATGCTTTAATTAGAGTGGCTCCAAAAGGGGGTACTTTAACTAAAGTTTGTCAAACAAGTTAAAGTGCCTCCACCACTATTTTTCAGTGTGGGGATGCTGATATACATGATGCCGCAGTCTGCTGGCGTCTGGTAATTGCCATGTTCCAAAAGACTCAGTTGATTCAGCTCCTATGTGCTGTAATTACTGTGTGCTGGAGCAGCCTCGATGCATGTGTATAGGCACCTGGGGATATTCTAATAAACAGTATGCAGGTATTATAAGCTCTATGGCTAGGGACAGAAATTACACATAAACTGGTATAAATGATCAGAAAGTGGTTCACATTTATAATACAACAGTAGTTCAGTACACATAAGCCACTTTCAAAATGAGCAAAACTGGTTTAAGATAAACCTGGATGGATGTAGTATCAAATTTAACTGTTTTAGGTAAAATTGCTTTATTGAACTTCTGTCCCAGATCCCCTCCAGATTCAAGTTACACAGTCCCCCAGTATCAGGGTGGGCAGGCTAGACTTGGCCCAAGCTGTCTGCTCCAGCAGAGCGTGGAGGCATGGTCTCATGATGTCTGGCTTCTGACCTGTGCCACTACAGGCATGTGGCTGTATTTCTGGAATCAAAAGTCTGTTCACTTGCTTATTGGTTCAATCTACACAGCTTAGACTAAACTGTGAAGATTGATTAATTCAGCCTCAGGGTTTTTGACTGTCTGTATGTAGCCCATGGGGAATGAGGAAAGATATTTTCAGTAAATCTGTTTAACCTAGAAATCTATGCCATAGTTGACCTCGCAAAGCCCAAGTTATTTTTCCTTACTACATGACGTTCAAGGTGGTTTGTCACTACTTACTCTGTGCTTTGCTTGAAGGAACTGGCTTGACTGGGTTGAATTTCACTACAATTTGAGAGAAGTAGTTAGCTCTGTTAGTCTGAAGTCAGGCAGAAGATGGGAGAGGGTGGCATGTTGGAGACTAACTCGTTTAGAAAGCCATAAGTTTTCATAGGTGACAGAGAGACTGTTTGACAAAGTATTCGGTCACCTATGGTGGGGTACATGCAGTTAGTGTCTAAGGCCCCTTGCAGCCAATATAATAGCATGATTGGGATCAGAGGAATTTTATGTCTGATCCCAGTCATGCCAGATGTGCATGCATGGGACATAAAATTATTCCAAATCCTAATTGCCTGACTGCCAACATGGGCATGTGAGGATCAAGGAGGTTCCTGGTTTACAGCTGCACATACCAGGGGACCAGGGTCTGCCTCTGTGGATCAAGCAGGGGGTGGTGGGTCCTGGACCCAAGACTTGAGTCTGCCTTTGGGGATTAGGCAAGGAGTGACCAGTCGAGTTAGTTGGGATGCCATGTATCCAATCCCAATGGTCAGGACATGTGCCACACCAGAGTTAGGTTGATTTAAATACCCAATCATGTAGGCATTCATAGGGGTTAATTCAGCCAGAAGATTGCAGGCCAGATCTAAGTTCATTCATCTCAGGAGAGGCACTAATTTAGACTGAGAATAATTAGTTAACCCAATCTAAGAAAGGTATAATCTGATCTCCTAAATTCCTGTAGGCATTCACAACAGTCTGGGACTGGAAATGTCCAGACACTTGCCCCAGTCCCTGGGCTTCCTATTCCTACTCTCTCCAGCCCTGACTAGGTGATTTTTAGTCCACCAGTCCTCCCATCCTGACTTGCGTAATACCTCTTCTTCTCCTGCTCTGACCCACCAAACTCCCCTATTGACCTGCCAGCCCCTACCTGGACCTGCCAGCCCCCCTGCAGACCCACAAGCCCACCCCAATTCTGTGAACCCATGCCCTCACCCCAAGTTACTTAAATCAGGCTTCCTGCACCACTTGCGGCAGTAGTGAATGGCTATATATGCTGCTTCTGGTCTATGTTCTGGGGAGCTTAAAGCCATGTTACTAACACAGAATGGGTTCAGTGAATGGCCCTATGTACCCTGATGTTCCAAATAACAGTTCTACTGCTGTAACATTCAGTTTGGAGTTGGGTGTGTGCAGTCTTGGCTATACTATATACCCTATTTTGTAGGGTCTTGAAGGTTGCAGCGGTTTTATGTCCCCAGGAGGAAGGAAAATTTTTCCTGTTATAACTTCTGTTTTTCCTCTCACTCTTTGCACTGATGACTGACCTCTGAAGAAATTGTAACTTTTTTCTCAGAGCACTGACATGAGATAGGAATAAATAAGGAAGTAATGATGTAATCATGCACAGTAGGGCTGAGTGAAGAGGACCCCACCTGAGGAGGTGCATCAACATAATTTGAGACCCACAGATTTATCAGGGCTTGAGACGAGTTTTGAAGAGAAGAATTGGCAGGCTTTACGAAGTGATCCTTCATTTTTACAGCCCCATGATCTGTGTGTGTCCTCCTGCAGGTACATCCAGCTTTTTAGCTACAGATCCCCAAAGCAAGTAGGAGGCAGCTGAAGGCTTAACAGATGTCCAACCAAAAAATAAGCAGTTTTATTTATTTATCTATTCATATATTTATTTATTCATTCATTTGATTTACATGCTGCCATACCCAACAAAGGCTCAGGGTGGCTTACAATAAGAAAACAGAATAATTTAAAAAGACAGTGACAAGAGGTCCAAGACAACTTAAAAGGGGACTATAATGTCAAGACATCAGGCTATCAAACAGAGATCCCTTAAACAATATTTCATCCTAGTTTTGTATTGTTTGGTAAATCCCTGCCAAATAGGAAGGTCTCACAGTGCTTCTGAAAGGTGTCTGGGCTTGAGTTGAGACAGCCTCAAGCAAGAGAGTTCCAAAGCGGAAGCAAAACGGTGACGAATGACCTCCCGAGAGTTTTTGCCAAGTGGACTTGATGCACTAATGGTACTTGTAGGAGGTAGCTCTCAGCTGACCTTAGGGATGGTGATCGTGATGGAGCATAAGGGAAAAGGTGTTCCCTTAGGTACATAGGGCCCATACCATTTAGGGATTTATAGTTCAAAACCGGCACCTTGACTTGAACCCATAAAGCTATTGGTAGCCAGTGCAGAAGTTGGTTTTTGGAATTGTGTGCTCTTGGTGACCCAACCTCATCAGAAGGCAACCTACCACATTCTGCTCTAGCTGTATTTTCTGCATGGTTTTTAAGGGGAGCCCTACATGGTTTTACATTGTTACAGCAAAAAAGTCCTTTCTGTTTAGTTTTATATACAATAAACATGTTAGGCATTGCTGCTTGGCCAAGCAAGCTAATACTACTTAGTAGAACGAATATGTGAAATAAATAGTGCTACTGTGTTTTCATGTTTTAACTCTAGTGTTATGAGGGTTTATAAAAATATTAAAAGTGACAGGTAGATGTATTATTTTATATTCCCCTAATGCCCCTAGAAAGGAATCTTTAATAAATAAAACTACAGTCTAGCAGTAGGAATATAATTATACTCATTGCTGAACTCATACTTCTTGGGCAAGTTTTCCCTCAATTTCCAAGCAATAATATACTGAAATAATGTCTTGCATGGGATGGTTCATAATTATAACAACTGTGGAAATAAACAGCACTATTTAATTTTTTTTATGTGTGCAAGGACATCAATGGTAGAAAGACACATACCAGAGGAACACCATCCAGCCCAGTTCAGACAATTAATGCTTTTCTGAAAATAGCTACACTAAAGTACTTTATGTGCATTAGCCCATCCTTTCTTAATTTAAATTTTATGATCCTTGTAATATCAAGATATATGAATTTCAGGGATTATGAATGTCCTTGAATCTAGTTTCTCTATGTTCAATGAAGTGTAACAATTAATTATAATAAATAATGCTCATGGAAATCATGGCACATGTCTGGATCAGTAGGTGAACAAAATTAGCAAGGCTATACTTAACATATTTTACTATGTAGAAATATAAGAATCTTGGCCTCATCTCAGTGGATTATGGATCCATCAATGTAGTTTAGTGCCCTGTCTCTGCTAGCAGCCAGCACCTCGTGCCATCAAAGAAAGGTATAAGCCTCTTCACAATGCCTTTATCCAATGGTGCAGTATTATACCTGAGGGGAAATTTTAATTTTCAGCAGTTCAGTTTTAATATAACTTGCCTTGCAAACAGGTCATCTTGCAAGAGTATGTGACTTAAAGATCTGAAAAATATTAGGTTAACTAAGAGCTTCAGAAAAGTTGTATTTCCCATTAAGGAATATTTTCTATCCTCTACAAGCAGACCTAAATTTTTTTGATGTAAAAAAATAAAGTGCTCATGTAGAGGCTGTACAAAGAACTCAGTATGTAAGTGACTTTCATATGCCCCCTGAACTAACTGGAGCAACAAAGGTTGTTTTTTTTGGACTTGCTTTATAGGTACAGATATATGTATTATAAGGGGTCAGTATGGGCAGCAGGGGTTAACTGATTTCTAAAGAGCTTGTGTCTCAAAGTCACACAAGGTTCCCAGCCTTCAGAAGCAGACAGAGTGTCTAACCCAAGCAGGAAAACAGCAAGGCCACACATCCTGGGTAACTGAAGACATCCAAACTTTATTTTCATAATAGAGATAGGCCTGGCTTCAGGGCGGTAGTGCCTGCTTGCAAAAAGCCTTAAGCTTTCCGGTTTTGAGGAAACAAACCAAATTAGGACAACACCAATAAAGTCCTAAATTAGAAGGGAGACAAATGATAGGTTTGTGAAAATGGGGTTTTATCTGACAACATGGGATGTGTCGCTGTGTGACCAACCAGCGACAGCCACAGATCAAGAATCATCAGAAGTCAGTAGGAGAAGAAAGAATACAAAAGAAGGAGTTTTAAAAACAGAAGAAGAAGCAGTTGGTGTCAGCTCCGACCTCCAAGGCTGCTGACGGTGGTCACTTAAGCAAAGGACCTTACTTACGTACTGGCCAGATAGACCACTCTCCTTGTGTATATTCTGGGACTGGGAAATTTGGGTAATGTATACTGTATTTTCTTTGCCTGCATTGCTTTTACTTCCTGTCACTGTATATTAATAAACTCACCTATTATCAACTGGCAGGTGTTGTGATCAGTCTGAGGGTTGTGCCTGTCCAGAACAAAAGGGGCTGGGCTCCTAAAATGCAGTGTCAACACACACCATGGGTTTTAATCCTCATTAAATTAAATAGGTTTATAAAATTTAAACTTGTTTATTTTGGAGTGTCACATCAGTGTTTGCATGCACTAGGTTTTTGAATGAATTAAACTTTGGAGTTTTCCACCAGTGTTTTCATGCACCAGGTTTTCAAACAAATTAAGCTTCCCCCTGGCCTGGGACCCCCACCCTATGCCCATGGCCTGCCATGCAGCTGTGGAAGCAGGGAGCTGGCAAGCCTCACAAGAAAAAAAAAAAAGCAAAGCAGTTCAAAGAGATGAACTACAAAAATGTTACAGCACCATCTGGTGGACAAATAGGCTCATTACATCTCTTTGAGTGCCTTTATGTTTACACACACAGTGAATCCATGGATGCAACACTTTAATTCCTGGCAATCCAAACTAAACTATGTCTGAGAAGTTTTAGTTTAATGCACTAGAAAGACTGCTAAAGCATTTGGAAATCCCACTCGTGAAAACGGTCATGCAGTTGCAGTGCAAGAAAGGGCAAAAAACATGGCATGTATAAAAGCCCATAATGCCAAGTTGTGCCAAACCTTATGGTATTTGTTGGTGTTTTAGTAATTTGACTTTCCATAGGCTTCATACAGTACAAAAGAGCACCATCAGGGTGCTCACTGGTTAGTGAGCTGCTGCAGGCTATGGAGGATCCTGTGTGGTGAGCAGCAGGGAGACCCCCTGCCCACCATGGTAGCTATTTTAAGGGGGAAGTTGTGTGGCAGAGCACCTTTGGTGCTTGCCACTTTAAGGGCAAGAGCAGGTAGCAGGGCAACCGGCAAGTGTGGCCAGCTCTGATGAGGTGGTCATGTGGCCACTGGATGGGCCATGTGATTAGAGGAGAGGACTGAGCAGCCTCCATTTTAGCTTAGGCATCTGGGGTGAGCCAGCAGTCTGCTGCTGACAGCCAGAACAACAACATGTGCCTGAGCTCCTGTTCAAAACACCTTGCAGATAAGGGAGGAACTATAGGATGGCAGGAGGTTCCTGGGGGCCCAGTAGGGTCCTAAGCCCCAGGAAGAAGGCTTGGACTTAGAGAGAGAAAGGCCTGGCCTAGAAAGAGGGCTTACAATTTGTGGGCCTACACAGAGGCTAGGCAGGCCCTGATTAGATAGGGCAAGGGTAAAGTCAGGGGGCTCAGGTGAGCCCAGTGGAACTAGGTCTCATCCAACTTTGTGGGGCACAAGGTCAGCCTGGCTTGAGATGATGGCTCTATGGTGGAGGCTAGAGGAGGATCCCTTCTGGAGTATGGAAAGCAGCAGCTGCCATGCTGACTTTCTGATCCCTCAACAGGTCAACATGAGGGGGCCAGGGCTACAAGGCCGAAGGGCAATTGAGCCCACCACAAGGGGCAAGCCAGGGTTGTGGAGAGCCATCTGGCACCCTGACTGGCCTGGAGGCGGGGCCAGAGCCTGTATAGGCTCAAGGTCCTCTAAAGGCTGGGACATCACAGCCAACAGAGGGTAGAGGTCAGTCAGTATGCTGGCTGTGATGGAGGATTCAGTACAGGGTCTGGAGGGAGGGTTCTAAAAGGGTTCACTGTTAGAGATGGGCCCAGGAGATAGAGCAGCCCAACAACTACATTCAGGTCCCCAGAGGGAGAATTAAACCAAAGGCAGGTAGGCCTACATTGGTCCTGGATAAGACCTAAAACTGCACCCTGCTGGGGAAGGATGGCCTGGTGGAGCTGCCTGTGGTGGGGTAGCTCCCCAGAAATGCCAGGCCAGTTGTCTCCCCAGTGAGAGGTGAGTAGAGGCGCCTTATAACCCCAGCTCCCACCATCCAGTAGGTAATTAAGTGCAGGGTGCCAGGCATGCCCATGGATACCTGAGTCCATGGGGCATCAGACCTGAGCCCAGGGAGGGGCATGGAGTTGGTCCCCCTGAGGGGACTGGAAGGTGCCAGGTATGTCTGCATGATGCCTGAGTCCCATGGAGGTGTAAGACCATGGTGGCCCCTGGAAAGGGGAACTGAATAGTCCAGAGTGGGGCTAGAGGCTGAGTTCATCCCAGTGGCTACAGGTCTGGTAGACACTTAGAGTAGGGCTGCAGGGGTACCGGTCTCAGTGAGAGTAGGTAAATTTGGAGGCCTGTGTGGAGTGTAAGGCATGGAGCAGGGTGGGTTGAGAGTGGCCCAGTGAGGGGCAGTATGAGAGTGGCCCAGTGAGAGTGGGTGGTATGAATGAGGCCTGATGAAGGACAGAATGCCAGGAGAAATGACAGAGACCCAGCAAGGGATAGAGTTTGGCTGGCCTTGGGCTTGTACTAGGAACAACTTATGATGACATCAGCAAGAAAAGGGAAGGTTGGAGCCGTGAGTAAAGCCCTAGTCATCAGGACATTAAATGGGTAGTCTCACACATTATTACAATGAATATCATAACAAGGTGTAGCAAGTGAGACTAGAGAGGCTGCTCTAGACAGGTGGGCGGGCTGGTACTGTGACCGGGCCCTGGAGCTAGCCCCCTATCACAACAAGAACAGCCAGCTTTCACTGAGTAAAAATCTGAAGGGGATTTAAGTAACATTACTTAGAGGTCAAAGTCTCTAATAAATTGTCATCAGCCCTCTTAAACTTAATCCCTTAGTTCAATGGTGCTTAATCTTTTGGCTTACATGGGCCAAATGAGTGGCACAGAGCCAGTCTGTGGGCCAGAGTGGATCCCATTCCTGATGATCGGGCCTGTACGCTTGCATCCAGATTATGCTGCCCCCCTCCAACCCCAGTGGCAGATTTGAGCCCTAGGAATCAATGCCACATCTGCCCAGCTGCCCATGGTCAGACTGGGAACCTAGAACTCCACGCTGCCTTTGCCCAGGACCCCATGCTGCCTTTGCCTGGCCCTGCATGCAGGACTTGGGTTCCAAGTCCCCATGCTGCCTCTTCCTGCCCCCATGTGCTGGGATCAGGCCCCACTCCACCCTGTATACTGTATCTACTGCATAGGGCTATGAGCCATGTGGCTTCTTACTGACCAGTGGGGAGCCTGCGGCCTGGATAGCAAGGCACCAGGGGCTGGATTTGACCTGTTGGCTGTGGGTTGAGCACCCCGGCTGTAGCCCATCCAGTCCCCTAATTTTAAAGTTATAATTCCATGGAATTCCATGTCACTTGGACATCAGCCTCTAAGTCCAGGTTATTTCATAGATTTCATAGACATCAGGGCTGGAAGGGACCTCGGGAGATCATTGAGTCCTGCTCCCCTATTGGAGATGCTGAGTGTATTTAGAACACCTGGTACTCCATCTCACTCACAGAAACTCATATTATTATATTATTTATACAGTAGCTGTCAGAGACTCCAGTCAGATTGAGGTGCTGCATTCTTATTCCTTGTTCCTGACTGTGAGGTTCATGAGCCAATGTCTGAATCACGCCTTCCTACCAAAGATGAGAAATAATAGATGAAATCACCTAATACAATAATTTAAAATATTATACAGCGTCTCCTTCATGTCTAGTTACCAGGGACTAGAATTTTTATACTAAGATTAAAACACATTGTCTTACCCTATTATTATGAAAATTTCCTGAATATTAAAGTCACTTAAAGGCCTGTCCTTTCCTTTAAATAAGAACTGATTCTATCCACCTTTGATGTCCAGTCTTTGCTGACCTCACTCAAAGCTCTTTTTGAGGAAACATCTAATTGTTGGCACAGTAATGGGACACAGAGCTTGTGAATTCTAATTCTAGTTTTGCTTTTTGTCCTGCATTTTGATACTGCAGAAACCATTTTAACTTACTTCATCTTCATGTGTCATTCCTGTAATGGAGATTGTTATTCACTATATTATCTCTGTGACGCTAAATTAAGGAATACTTGTATAGAACTTTGAGCTCTCTGAATCAGATTCACTATATAAGTAAAAAGAGCTGATATTCCACTTAGAGGTTTCACCAACCTGTCCTTAATTCACATGTATAAATATTACATTTAATGCTTTTGAAGTTGGCAATGCTATATGTTTGCATGTTCTATATAGAGAGAAAATAAAACTTGGAAGTGCTGCTTTCTGACACATATTAGGCTTCGGAGACTAACATTCTAGACTCCCCCAACAAAGAAGCAGTCTATTGATCTCAAATCCTCTTCCTAAGCCTGATTTTTCACTTGCCAAAGCACAGCCACTGGTCTGTTTTATTTCTAGACTCTAGGCAAGACCAAAAAATACCATTCAAGGAAAAAAAAAATTCTATAAATATTTGATTAATTTTCCCTGTCTTCCAAGCCTCAGTATTTGTTCCCTGAACATATTCATAGGGGCCATATTTATATTCATATTGGGGTCTATTTTGAGCATAGGAAGATGCACAATTTCTGTTTGTATGAGCAAAGCTCATACACCCATGCAACAGTGAAGCTGGACCTGAGTTGCAAAATCTGGAACCAAGCTTTGCTGAAGTTTGAGAGTCTTCAAACCTAGCTTATTGTAGAGGGAGAGAGAGAGGTACAGATTTCAAATCTGAATCTAAGCGTTCTCAGAATTCAAAAGCATTCATATCTGTACATTTGGGTTGGGTGTGATGATACCTAAGAAGATAAAAGACAAGTCAATAGTCAATCTCAGTGTTTGTGAAAAATGTGCACATGTTGAGAGCTATTCCTTCCCCAACCAGAAGTCAGTTTCTGCACTTGGGACTTGACTCCTTTGTTAGCTGGATTCCTAGAGTCCTGGATGATGCCTGGATAAGTTGGGAGTTGGGTGAATTACATTTCATGATGACTCTTTCTTTTTTTTCCAGTTTACCTCTGAATTGGGTTCTTCTGCATGCAGGTGTTTGTGCAGGCAGCAGGAGGTAAGTAAGTTGGGGTGCTGATGGGTTTGGGAGTGGGTCCATGAGGGGGGATTCTATCCAGTCTGGTGATGTGCTTGCTGGAGGGCTTAAAAATAGTCCAATCAGGGTCAGTGTAGCAGGCTGCATACCTCAGGGCCTGCAACCCAGCTGCAGGCAGTAAGAAAGAGATTGGAAACCTACCTAGGAGGACTGGGTTGGGCAATGAGAAAAATTGGCTAGCCTAGAGGAAGTTAAAGGCTCCCAGGGAAGAGAGCTGACGGAGACAGAGAAAGCTGTGAGGCAGAGTCTATAACACTGAGCCAAAGCACCCTCTCTGGGTCTGGAAAGGGGACTGCAGAGTGTGAGTTAACTCTTTACTGTTTATGTCTTTGTTGATTTGATGATTGGCTGTGGAGGCTATGGAGAATGTTGAGTATTCCCAGCCCCTGGGCTGTGGTGGAGATGCATGTAAGTGTTCATTAGGCTGGGTTAACTCCTTTTAGATTGGGTTAACTCAAGCTCATCTAAAGTTAGTTCTTGTCAGATGAGATTGGGCTTTCTATTTTTAGGGCACTTTAAGCCTTGTGAATGCTTGCACACTCAGCTATTTAGATCCCCCTAAACTCAGTTAGGGTGTGCTAAATGTAAGGCTTGTCGCACCTACAGTCTAATTTAAAGCTGGTTCTCCCTAATGTGCCTTAACACTAAATACTACTGCATATGTAGCCAATTACTTTTCTCCTTCAAAGATAATTCAAAGTATACAGCAGTTAATCTCTCATAAACATTTCATAAAGAAGGGAAGAAACTAGTCTTTCAGTGAAAAATTAAACATAGTAAAGAGGGATGATTTGACATTTTGCTATTTATTTTAATCATTCCAGGATAAGTTTCTTGTTTGATTTAATATGAGGCATGCAATGGTTTCAACATTAGTTCCTAGATTTTACCAGCTGTCCATTTTCTTTGAAAATATGTTCCACGGCTTATTAATTGGTTTGGTTGATGTACCTATATAGTATTTTAAAATCTGTTCTTCTCCCCACTTACTACAGATGCAAGTGAATACATTTACTCTGACCACATTTAGCAGATAATAGACTTGACATGATGTCCTTAAGTTGATGTTCAGAGTTAGTTATTCAACAACACGACCTTATAAACACCATTAGAAAGCAACATTTTTATCCCAGTTGAGCATGCACTCACAATTTAGAACGTTTTTGGTACAAATGCTAATGCTAGACTTCAATAATCTGACATGGTAAGGCTTTCAGTAACTCTGCTTATGTAACATTGTTAACCCTGGGATTCATTTGTCTGGAATTTGTAAAATGTTTTATAAACATAATTGTAAATTGGATTCCTACAGTCAGCCTTTAATGAGGCTGATGTTATCAATCACTTTTATACAACACATAAACAAGTAAAATTTTGCATTTCCCAGCGTGTCATTATTTTGGAATCAAAGATTCATGAATGGAAGTATTTTCTACCTCAACTCAGTACTAATGCAGGATTTTTATTGAGCAGTTTGTCTAGTCTAAATAGAAATACTTGCATTGATGATAAAATGTTTGCCGTGTACAGTTTAATTAATCCTGTTGCATTTTATTCAAGTGAGATGTTACTCTGAAAAGTGTCTGTGTAAAGAGGACCCTCTCGTTGGGTCTGTCTACAATGCAATTCAGAAGTATTGCACTAGACTGTGTAGACCTACCCAAGCTAGCTTAACACTAGCTAGTCCAGATACTGATGATCAGATAGCCATGGTATCAGATTCGGAATACTTACAATGTGGGTGGTCTTGTACAGCCTGTGTTTCTGTGGCTAGTCTGTTAGTTTAATGCTAGTGTGGCTATATATATACAAGCTGTAGTCTTTTTGGATTGCAATGAGAAATAGCAGACAATTCCCTTTGTATGTGCATGCATGGATATGTATGCTTATATAATATGCATGCATAATATATACATTGCATGCAATATTTTATGTTGTTACATAGATATCCATACACACACACACATACATATGTGTTACATAGATATCCACACACCATGTACACACACACACACACATTATATATAGGCAATATGTATACACACACATATAAGTGCAAGAAGTCATATTTATTTAGAGAAAATAATAAGATTGTATTACTTGTAACTTCTGTTGGCTAATACAGATATAAGCAACTGAGATGGAATCTGTTCCGGCTTTCTCCTCATCAGTAGGTTGTTAGTTGAGCATGCCTATAAGTGTTACTGTGAATGTAAATACAGTGAGATGGCACAGAAAAGAGCAGGATGTAATGAACAGGATCTTTGCTACTTGTGTTGTTGTATGAGGCAGAAAAAGCACAAAGAGATTAAATGAGTGATTGGATGCTTTAGTAAGTGAAATGAGAATTGACATGCATGTGCTTACACTGTGTGATGCTGTACATGCAGTGACTGAACTTCACAATGAATAAGTAGAACATTTGCCAAACTGGTGCCTGGTGTGTGGGAGACGGTTTTATTTAGGGTAGAATGGGTTTGGAAAGCTAAGGTGTGAATTCCCTAGTTCTTTCTCATTTGTGCTCCTGACCTGCACTCCTTTCCAGCTTGTGATCTCAGCATGAAAAATAGGCCCTAGGCAGAAGACTTGGCATTTTCTTGTCTGGTTCTTCTTTACAGTTGTTTCTTTAGATTCTTGTATGACTCCCATGTCTGTAAGAGTCATTTTGATGAAGTTTCTGTAGGTCCTACTCGTTTTCAATGCATTTATCCTTTTTTTTTCAGAATACTCACTTTTGTTCTCCTTTCTCTTCTTTTCCCCGAGTTTTCATTAACTTATCCATGTGCTTTCCTTTCCTCTCTGTCCTTTTTTCACTTTATCCTTTGTTTTTAATTTCTCTTTTCACCTTCCTACATTCCTTAGCGATGCTTATTCAGTCCTCATCCACTCACTTGATTGTCTTAATTTTTTCCTCACAACAGTACTCACCAACTTCCATAGTTTCTTTTTACTCACAAATTCTGTTTCTTTCCTGTCACTTTCATTCCTTAGTAACTCATTAATAATTTCAGGGCCATTCGCCTTCTGGACAGAGCACCTGATCCAGAAGCAGGAGACCTGGATTCTAAGCCCTCCTCACCGCCTTGCCTCAGAAGGCGCACATGTCCCACTTCCCAGCAAAGTAACTTTGAGGCTATGGGCTAGGCGCTATCCAGAATATGTCTTAGTCTGTATCTTGAAGCTGGTCCAGTGAGCAGCCAAGATGTATGAAGATAAGACAAGAGCAAGGCAGAATAGCGTGTTGTTTTTTTTCCTGTAAAATTGCTGTCTTAGAAGGATACTAGTACTAATAAGCTAGCAGATGCACTGCAAAATTGAGTATATTTGTGAACCAATTTCTGTACTTGTCCAGGCTATATTTAAATAATCATAGCAGTTAACTATTATAAAATAATCCATTTGTAGAAAAGATAACATTTGATAAAATGAAGTAATGTATGTAGAAGTTCCTTGTATATTCATTTTGTTTCCGTGTTGTAGAAATAATCCTGGTCACTAGATGGCAGAGTTCCCATTCCAACGTGAATTACATTTTTACACTGCCGCACACAAAATAACAGAATACTTCCCCTCAACTTTCCTTATTTTTATGGCTATGTATGCAGCATTTCTGATCCAAATTTCTCTCTAATTCCACAAAAGCATGGTAATTCATTAAATAATTTTCTTCTATTTTCACTCTCCTC
The DNA here is from genome assembly GCF_001723895.1 of Crocodylus porosus. Taxonomy (NCBI): domain Eukaryota; kingdom Metazoa; phylum Chordata; order Crocodylia; family Crocodylidae; genus Crocodylus; species Crocodylus porosus. The sequence continues at coordinate 29,963,503 of NW_017728948.1, forward strand.
TGCCTTGTTGAGCTGTCCTGCAGCACTATGTCAATTTCTTTTTTACAAACACACATTTGAACCTATTGGGAAATGATTTGAAACTTAAGTATGTTCCTGTAGCATATTCAGTCAACTGTTTTGTTTCAGTAGCTTTAGAAAGATAGAGGAGGCAAATAAACCACCTGAAATTTGGACCATGACAGAAAACATTCAGGGGCACTCTGTGTTGGTCTAACATTGCTTCCAATTAAGCAGTGCCTTCCACTCTTGTGATTTTTATTGCAGGATTCATAATACTTGATGGTTTTCATAACACTCCAGGTGCTGGTTTCATGTCATTTTGTCAGACCAGTTTAAATAAAAAGTTTATAGAAAAATTCTATTTCTTATATTTAAAGGGAAAAACTTGAAAATATGAACTTTAAAGGATAAAAATCAGAAAGCGAACAAAAAGAATAACACTTTTTTAAATGTTAAGGCTCTTGTTACTTTAAAGTAATCTGACTTTTTGTGATTTCTCCCAAGATTTTTTGAAAGCTTTGCATTGAAAGCTCCATAGAAAACTATGGGAGTTTTACCATTGATTCTGGTTGAATTTGTCAAAGTTGATTGTTTTTGGAAATCCCACTTCTAGGTACAAGAGTAGCAGAAATCGTTCTGCCTCACATTTATGTGCTCATTTGAATAAAAAAAATTACATTAGTACGTGTTGAGAAGTATCAACACTTCAGAGCTTTTTGTCTTTATAAAAGGTCATGGCCATTCTCAAGTTACCCCTAGGTTAAAACAAAAAATGGCTAGGAAATTTTGGTTATGTGGAGGCTATAAGAAAAATTCCACTGAATATTGAAAGTAAAAAATGATGAACAATCTCTTCTCCCCAGGTTTTTAATACTATAAATCAGGGGTTCTCAATACCTGGGCCATGGCCTGGTGCTGGGCTGCAGCAGGTCAGCTACCAGCCCGCAGCACATTTGGCTGCTAGACCGGAAGCGGCTGTGGAATGACAAACCGCAGCCCCTCCAAAGCCAGGCAGAGAGGCCGTGGCTCTTTGTGTAAGTCCCGTGGCAGTGCAGGGTTTGGCTGCCCCGACCCCCACCCTGGGGGGGTGCGGTGTATCCTTACCTGTCTGCCGGCTGGAAATTCCAGCCACGGTTGGCTGTGACTGCTGAGCTGTGGCTACTTCCGGGCTGCGGTTTGCCAGGCCGTGGCATAAAAACTTTGAGAACCGCTGCTATAAATGACTGTATGACTCAGATGGTCCTGATTTATAAAATTACAAAGAAGAAAGCTAAATTTATAGAGGAACACACCACTTGCCTCTATCAACTTCACCATGCAATAATGTGCTATAATTCAAAAATATCCTTCTGGCTGGTCTCTTGACATGTAGCATTTTAATGTATCTGGAGGTTTATGACTGGCTGCATACTCTTACTGTATCATAAGGTATTTCAGTTCAAGAGAGCTGTGTGCATGGTTAATTACCATAAATGACAAACCAACACTTTTATAAAGATGAATTCCCTTATGTAAACTATTCAAAGTGAATACAATATCCTTTGATGTACTGTAGAGTAATTCCATGCGGTTAATACTTTTTAATAAAGTAGGTGAGCTGCTAAGAAAAGTGAAAATGATCTCTCTTTTTCACAGCTCCTTTCAGATTATTTTTACGTTATGGTTTTGTGCATATAAAAAAGTGCTTTCAAGAAGCACAAAAAGAAATTCACACACAACCTATGTATCAACAACATTCTCACATTTCCAATCAGCAATTTGAACCTTGCATATGTGAATCAAAGGGAACCCTTTATGCACTGAAACTTTAGCCCAAGTTTTAATTCCAGTGGTTGACTGCTAACTCAGAACCTCACTAAACAACTGTTTTATCATTTTGGCACATTATCTCTTCCTGTGAAGAATGGGTAACTATTAGCTGCTAGTCAGGTAATCGATTCTGAATTTGTTTACTGATGAATGCCTCTGGCTGAAGACCCAAAACAGAGACAAGGTCCCTTGCATCCATTGCTGACTAATCCTTTTGTTTTCAAGCCCTAATATCATAATTCATTTCACCCACTTGTCAACTGCAACAGTAAGTCCTTCTACAAAAGCTAACGTTTGCCAATAGCTAGCACAATAGTATCTGAGATGCTACGGTTTTCCATTATTCTTAGGATACAAATTACATGCACTATCCTGCCCAGAAAGCTCCCTTAAAAAAATCAAGTTTTTGCTTACAGAGGGCACAAACAAACTAATTGGGCTTTGACTGATGAGTCTATCTCCACCACTCTTATAATACTGGTTTTTTTGGAAGTGTACTGCTAAAACATTCTTGGCACAGGAATTTCAAAACTTGAGATATATTCTAAATAGTTACCTATAATTTTGCCTTTTTGATAAATGCCTTAAAGTTAATACAGTAGGATAGATATAATCTATTACAGGAAAAATAGCTTGCTTAACATTTTTTACCGTATCCTGTGCTACTGTAGATCTTTTTCTTTTACATAAATAAATAGAGCTGTATGTCTATGTGCACATACACACATGCACTATAAAACAAGGGCCAAAAGAGATTTGCACTGAGATTGTATAGCTTTGAATCTGTTTTACCACTGTAGTCTACATCATTCCAACAGAAAAATAGTCAGAAGACCAATTTTGAGAGGTGTATCTGTATGAGGCCATAACTTTCGTCCTCAGTAGCTTTAATATGTTGTGATGATGCTTTAAATTAGCTTCTTACCTTTTCCACCTGCATTCCATATCACTTATTAGGATGTGGCTAAACATAAAATCAACTGCTGTGGAATGTTTCTCAAGAAATCACTTATTTCCCAATTATAATAAATGGCAAAGAATGCTGCTTTATTGGGGTGCTAGTTCTTCTTAATTCAGATGCCCATAGATGATTAAGTCAAGACACGTGGAAATCAAATGTTTGCAAGCCTAATGGTATCAAGTTCAAGGTTGCTTGTTCGCTCCTTTCCTGTCGGTTGGGGGAGGGTGTGTGTGTGGCTATTTCTTCCTTGCTGAAGAAGTAACAGTTTGGGAAACCTTATGATACCTAACTCGCTACTCATACCTTGTTTGTACTTAACAGAGCTTTCTAGGAGCTGGTTTAGGACAGTGCTGAAAACAAAGCAGTCAAGGGTGAATTCAGTGGGAGTGTTTGTGGTAGGCATAAAGATGTGTGAGCTGTTTCTTTAAAACTGTATCAGGAGGTTAGAAAGCAGAAAGGAGAGTAAGATTCTAGGCAAAAATTGTGCAGTGCAACAGAGAAAGGAATTGCCATTCTAGAGCAGACTGATACTTCATCTGTTCAGTATCCTGTCTCTGGCAATGGTGAGTAGCAGATGCTTCAGAGGAAGGTGCAAAAAACCCTACATTGGCCACATCTACATGGGATGCTTCTGCACAGTCATTAGTGAATGTTTATGTAGTACTTTTACAAACAAGTACTAAACTTGAGTTACTGCACGGTAGTGCTGGCGAATGCCTTTTTTGTGACACTACTGTGCAATAGCCTAATACTACTGTGCAGTAGCATCACATCATGGTTTTTGCAATGTGGTGCTACTGTGAAGTAGTATCAGGCTACTGTGAAGTCAGAATCTTGTGCAGACATACCCAGTGAACGGTTATGAAATATTTTGCCCATTGGAAGTTTCTTCCTAGTCCATGTCAGTAGTTACAGATTTATATCTAAAGCATAAAGACCTGTGATTTAAGTACGCAGGGTGTGAACAAGAGTTCTCCGCACCCTGCCTAGGTTTAGCCAGCTTGCTTTAAGCTGCTTAGACCTTGACTGGGAGTGGCATGTGCAGCAGTTCACTGCTTCTGAGAGCAGCATGTACAGTTGTTTTCCACTCTTGGGAACCATCAGGGGAAACTTGTGTAAGTAATTTTGGGTGGGGGGAGAGGAAGATGGGGTCGGGAAGGCTAATAGATCTGTATGGAGATTTGGCAGGTCCAGGGGGCAGATGGTGGGATGGGCGGGGGGAGGAGAGAGGGGATTGGCAGGTTGGGAGTCAGGGCTGGTGGGTGTGTGATAAGGGGTACTTGGTTGGGGAAGAGGCCAGGGAGCTAAAAATAGCTTAGTCAGGATCAGGAGGGTGGAAACAGCATAGCCCTAGAGCTGGGGTGAGTGGCTGAGCTTTCCCAGCCCAAGGACTTTGCTCAGAATGCATGCAGACATTGTCAAGATCAGGTTAACTTCTTTGTACAGTGGGTTAATGAGATCTTGATTCAAGTTAGTGCACTGTTATTTGGCCAATTAAAGCCTTCTGCATGCCTGTACGATTGGGCGTTTAGATCAACCTAACCCTTCTTTGGCATTATAAGCAACCACCTCTTTTTGTGATTCTCTAGAATTATCAGTGACAGCAGGCACTAGCCAAATGAAACTCAGTCATGGTAATTTAGTAGTGATTGGGTTTTTTGTACTGGTTGCCTAAAAAATGAGAAATAGAATCATACAATAAAAGGTCAAAAGAGGATGATCAGCTAACAGACTAAAGATCTTTCCAAAAATAGGCGTGTGTCTTTTTGGCTATTTTTAACTTTACAGCTTCCTGTCCTCTCCTCACAGTAATGTTAAGTCTTCTTAGTTTCTGTAAAGAACTTCTAGATCTCCAAGCTGTTTACTATGAGCTCCCACATTACTGATGAGGTAGGACTGCTTTATTTTTAACAAATGTTAGTGGTGGTGGCAGAGATCCTTCACAGTCGAGGGTGATCACTCTCACAGGTCAAGTAAAGGGTTGTAAACGAGTCCGTTGGTGGCTAAGAAGGCCAGCCTTAGAACCACAGACTCTCTGGCAAATGCTACGGGTGGTAGGTAAAGGGAGGGTTGGATCATGGATTTCTCGGTCTTGTTTCCTTTCCTTCCATTTCTGTCATTTTTCTGCCTCCAGAACAAGATGGTTTTCCTTAAAGTAAGATGTATCTTCTCTTACAAGGCATCGCTGTGTAGCCCTGTCCTGGGTTAGTCTTTTCCAATTTGTGGCATCAATGCCACACTTCCTAATGATCACCTTGATAGTATCCTTTGTCTTTGGCTGAGTTGGGAGTATAGCAGTTATTCTGGTAAAAGTACATCTGGCATGCATACACAGTAACCTGTTCACTGCAGCTGATGTTGAATAATCAAGGTTTCTGTGCTGGTGGTGTTAGCATCAGTGATGGTCCTTCCACTTTATGCCAAGGATCTTCCGGAGGTAGTGCTGACAACAGCATTCCAGGCTTCTCAGCTGGTCCCTGAGAAGCCATAGACTGGAATTCACACCCCACTCAGTTGTTCAATATTTCTGTTTTTTACTTTTATCATAATGTAATAATTTCACCAGTTCTTTTAGTCACCTTAGGCTATTCCATTGATGTCTACAGAAGTTAGAAAGATGGGAAAAGAAAATCCCTCATAAATAACTTCCAAGCTTTTGTTATGAAGGAAAAAAAAAGCAGATAAAAGATACACATCCATTCCCCCCCGCCATTTTAAATAACCTTTACAGCATGTTCAACTTCAGAAAAAGAACATTATTCCCCCCCCCCTTTTTGAACCGTCACAGGATGCTTTTTGTGACTGAAGGTCTAAAACTAAAAGTGGCCCCTGAGTAACCGAGACTGATTATTATAATAGCAATGCTAAGCTTCACAGTAGCATCCTGATTAGGAGGGTTTTGCTGTGTTTTGTCTGCATTTTGAAATTCCACCCTGCACTTTTTCAGGTACGAACTCAGTAACTCCCTACCTCAGTCTCAATGGATATTTAAATCTACCTAGAAGATCATACATCAACCCTGGAAATAATTTAGAGGAGCTGGATTTTGCCTGGTAATAACCAAATCATTCTTAGACTTTCAAACCTAGACTTCCAAAAAGCCTTTGATCTTGTATCCCATGAAGTCCTCACAAGAAAATTGGAGGATTGCAGGTTTAAATCCAAGACAGTCAGGTGGGCGAGAAATTGGCTGTAGGATAGGACCCAGAGAGTCATAGTGAATGGATCTGTGTCATCCTGGTGAGAAGTGGGCAGTGGTGTCCCGCAGGGGTTGGTGCTTGATCTAGTACTTTTCAACATCTTTATTAATGATTTGGATGTGGGGGTGAAGAGTCACTGGCCAAGTTCGTGGATGACACCAAGCCATGGGGGAATGTGATCATGCTTCTAGGCTACAGATACAGGCAGACCTAGACAGGCTGGCAAGTTGGGTGGATCAGAACCAAATGGAGTTCATGTTGAGAAATATAAAATTGTCCAGCTCAGGACAAGCAACCCCCAACACACCTATAGGCTTGGCATCACCAAACTGACTAGCACTACTAATGAAAGGGACTTGGGGGTAATAATAGACCACAGTATGAATATGAGCCGGCAGTGTGATGCTGTAGCCAGTAGCGCAAATAATACTCTGGCATGTATCAATCGATGCATCTCCAGCAAAACCAAGAAGGTGATTCTTCAACTGTACTCAGCGTTGGTGAGACTGCATCTGGAGTACTGCGTCCAGTTCTGGGCACCACACTTTAACAAGGAAGCGGACAAGCTTGAGAGAGTCCAAAGAAGAGCCACCCGTATGATCAGAGTCTTGAAAGGCAAGCCAAATGAGGAAAGGCAGAGGGATCTGGGACTCTTCAGCCCAAGGAAAAGAAGGCTGAAAGGGGACCTGGTAGCAGCTTACTGCTACACTAGGGGAGTACATCAAGGGCTCAGTGAGCAACTGTTCACCAGGGTACCTGAGGGGAAAGCCGGAAGTAATGGCCACAAATTCCTGGAAGATTGCTTCAGGCTCAACATTTGGAAAAGCTACTTCACAGTCAGGGTGTCCAGACTGTGGAATAAGCTCTCTCCAGAAGTGGTGCAATCACCTATCCCGGAAATCTTCAAGAGCAGACTAGGCAGTCACTTTGCTGGGGTCACCTGACCTCCAGTTATCTTTCCTGCTTGGTGCAGGGGGCTGGACCTGATGATCTTTTGAGGTCCCTACGGCCTTACAATTTGAATCTATGAAAATTCAAAATTTGTAAAAGGAGCAAGATATCCAGAGCCACATGTAAAGTTTACTCATCTGAGGTTTAGGTCAAGCTCTTTACTCAGTATATACTTGATGGCAGAAAAAACATTTAAATATACTGGAGCTCTGCGAGTAAGGGAATGGCAAAGAGCTTTAGGAACAGTAGAATGGCAATGGGTGGCACGAGTCCCAGGCACTGCCTAGGAGAGGGTGAGGTGGGGGGCACTGGAATGGAAATTAGGGTGCACCTTTCTTTCCTGCCTTTCCCCCCAACACTGTCTATTCCCTGAAGCAACTCACATGTGATGAGCAACTGGAGGCTTGCTGTTGGGAGGAGATGTCGCCTCCCTTTTAGCTGCTGAAAACTGGTGTTTAAATGGCTGCTTGACATGCATGTCAGTAACAAAAACCAGAGATGACATCCTAGCAAGAGCAAACCTCTGACTTCTAGTGCACTGTGTGCCTCCACCACCCAGGGTGTAGAACCGGCCAGTTATGCCTCTATTGAAGAAATGTAGCAGGGAGCAGAATCAGTTTCAGCATTTTTGGCTGGCTTTATCAGGCATGAGAATTTTTTGTCTGCTTCAAAATATCTCATAAAACCCAGCAATGTTGCTATTTTAAAGGTTTGGGGAGGCAAGGATATAAATTAATAATAGCCCTTCAGTTGTAAGGCACGTATTATTTCCATGAGGATACCCAGCTCCTGGAGACTTAAGGTATGTAGTAATAATACAGTTCTACTATTGCAACATATTTGGAGAAGTTGGACAGAGAAGATCTTCAGGAAGATCAGTTAGTTGCCCAGGCGTCCAAAAGCATTTACACACATATGCCAGCTTTTTAAGTAGTGTGCATTTGTGTGTGTATGAGTTATAAATGATGGAGTGACAAGAGGTAAGATGACGTTAAATAAGGAATAGGCCAACGACAGCAGCAGATGGCTGATGAGCCAGCTGGTAATGCCTACTGCATTTCTTAGGGAAATTTGGATGCTGCTGGAGTTGTAAAACTGAGCCTGATGCCCATTATATCCAGCATGAATCTGCCGCTGTTCCCAAGGGATTATTGACTCCAGTTTCCAGACTCATGGAACTCACACAGTTCGAACAAAGTTCAGATAACAGCCCAACTTTTGGGTGTTTATTCAAACATGGTCTGAATTTCTTCCTACTTGTTAGCAGCATTTTGTCAATAGGGTAAGAGATTCTAAGGACTATTTGAACAATACTGGGACAAATTTTCAGTTTCAGCACCCTTGGTAAGTTTGCAGATGACAACAAACTGTGGGGAGGGGACCACTGGAGGATAGGATTCAGAGACACCTTGACAAATTGGAGGATTGGACCAAAAGAGGTCTCAGTAAGGACAAGTGCAAAATCCTGCATTTGGGATGGAACAATTGCATGCGCTGGTACAGACTGGGGACTAACTGGCTAAGCAGCAGCTCTGCAGACAAGAACCTGAGGTTACAGTGGGCAATCAGATGAATATGAGCCAGCAGTGTGCCCTCGTTACCAAGAAGGTTAACAGCATACTGGGCTGCATTAGTAGGAGCATTGCCAAGGGATTGAGGGAAGTGATTCTTCCCTTTATTCAGCACTGGTGAGGCCACATCTGGAGTACTGTGTCCAGTTTTGGACCCCCCCACTCCAGAAAGGATGTGGACAAGTTGGAGAGAGTCCAGTGGAGGACAACAAAAATGGTTTGGGGGCTGGGGCACAAGACTTTTGAGGAGAGGCTGAGGGAACTGGGCTTATTTAGTCTGGAGAAGAGAAGACTGAGGAGGGAGGTGATAGCAGCCTTTAACTACCTGGGTGGTTCCAAAGAGGATGGGGCTGGACTGTTCTCAATGGTGGCAGATGACAGAGCAAGGACCAGTGGTCTCAAGTTGCAGCAAGGGAAGTTGAGGTTATATTAGGAAAAACTTTCTCACTAAGAGGGTAGTAAAGCATTGGAACACTTTACCCAGAGAGGTTGCGGACTCTCCATCCTGGGAGGTTTTTAAGACCTGGCTAGACAAAGCCTTGGCTGGGATGTTATAGTTGGGGATGGTTCTGCTTTGAGCAGGGCGTTGGACTAGATGACCTTATGGGTCCCTTCTTACCCTTATTTTCTATGATTCTAAGATGATTAATTTTAAACAGCTGGTGGGAGAAAAGATACTGAGTTATATCTGCTGGTATAAATTTATATCAGTAAAAGATGTGGCCAACATAATGTGCTCTCTCCTATTCAATTACTCTCAGTCTTAAAGTAGAAAAAAAAATCCCTTTAAAATTATTCTCCAGTACAGTGGTATAGGTATAGGATGGTTGTTGAACTATTATTGATAATGTATGGAAAATTCTTAGATGATGCGCATATATATTTTATGCAGTGCACTCAACTTAATTGGGAATTCCACTTAATCAGGGCATCTCCCTAGGAACCCATATAAGTCTGACGATAACAAATGGCAATAACAACTGTTTAATTAAGAGGCCTCCAGGTGAAATTGCAGATTCAATTTACTTTATTTATTTTGATTCATACAAAAAGATTTATATCAAAATCTCAAGGCAGAAATACAATTTATAAAATACATTAAAAAAGCCACTACTACTGATATGCACATTCATTCCTGCTTAATAAACCTCATGCTCAAGCTCGCTCTCCATTCATACTTTCATCCTTCCCTTCTATGAGGAGAATCCTGAGAATAAATGAACCAGGATTCATGGCCTGTAGATCAAAAGATATTGGCCTTATCTACATTCAAAGTTTTCCTAGCAGAACTCTAATTTTGCTGGCAAAACGTTGAGGACATTCACACTCTAAGCAACTTTGAAGCAGCAGCACTCTCTTTTCTGCCAACAGAGTTATTTCACCTCTGCTGGGTGGAATGAGGCTTCTGCTGCCATTCAGCAGCTGGTGCCTTTCCAAGGTACGTGTTGTGGTCTTGCAGCTCAGCTGTGGTGTGGAGCAGTGCATGATTGTAGTGGCTGTTGTCCACTTCCAGAACTTCTGGTAGCAGAGTAAGGTAATGTAGCCAGGGTTATAGACTCCACTGAAACAGTTTGGGCATTCAAAGGCCATTATGTGAAAGCAGCTGTCCTGTTTTAAATCTGGGGCTATCAGCCAAAGAACCTGGACAGGTCTAAATTGCTACAGTCCAACCAAGTTAATATCTTGAGTTGCATGTGGAAATGGAGTGCAAGCCAATACAAGTTACAGAGCACTGGAGCAAAGTGTTTTTGCAGGACTTATTGATAAGTTAGCAGACTCCCTTCTGAATTTGTCCAATGGAGTGATGGACTTGCTTCAGCTCCCTGCACTATCATAAATCGTAACCATTTCTCCTGTCAAATTTGCGCATACATTCGAGCAGGACAAAAGGCTGTTTCACCAGTATATCTTTATTGAGTAAATTCTGCCATGTTATAATACTCACCACATTTTTTCTTTCTACTCAGGTGCAATGGTTTACCTCAAAGGTTGCAAGGTATCATCCAAGAGAGCTAGGGAAAAGCATTGCAATAAGTAAGTAAAATTAAGATCCTTATTCTAGAAAAGGCTTCTTTTCTTGGCTCTTTGAATGATCTCATTTGAATAAACTTTGAAAGTATAAGAACAGTTGGAATATCTATCTTGCATGATAGATGGCTGGATTACAAATCAATCTATAATATATATATCAGTGTACTGATAATCATGGGTAAGTAATGAATGAGAATTTTAGCTTTGATTCACTCTTGAGTGAAATACGGTGATATGTTTTTTCTTTATTTCTCCAAAATCTCTGACAGCACAGAAATAAGATCAGAGGTATAATATGGAATGTGTTGATTAGAAGATACAAGCCAGAGAAACATTTTTATAAAAACCATTGCAATCATAGTAAATGCTGGATCTAATTTATAAGAAATATGATTCAATTTAAACATAGTTAGATGTCAAAAGAAGGTTCTTCATGTTAGGGTACTGTTTTAATCCAGTGAAGCAAAAACAAGTACATGATTTTATTACTGTTTCCAAGAAAAGAAAATCTGTTGTTTTTTTTTCATATTCTTTCTTACTATTTATGTGATTAATGTTGGCTTGGAAATGTTCTTCTTTTCTGTAGTCTGCTTCCTTGTCCTATCAGCCATATATAGAAGAGATTGCTATAAGCATATGCAAAGTAAAGATTAACTATAAAAGGAGGTGTTCTAGTGCAATATTACAAAAATTAGTATATCACAGTCTAAGTCCTTTTTATGTATTATAATTATGTTGCTAGCAAATCTAAATTACCTGATTTTGACAAAAGCTCTAAGACAAAAATAGTTATTTTTCAGAATGATTTGCTTATCTTTACAGCGCTCATCCAGATGACGCATGTAACTGAATTTTTCTTTTTTATGCTGAATTCAGTGCTGTTGTACAGAAAAGAACCCAAACATTTGAAACAATATTGGACATTGACATAAAGTGTTGTAATTGCTAATCCATCATGTCCTAGCCATGTGATCTCTGGAACATCAAGTAAAAAGGCCTTTGCTACTGCCATAGTGATAAATATCTTCAAAACGTTCTGCTTCATTTTCTATTCATTATGTAAATCAAATCATATTTGCATGAATGGAGGTTTATTCCTCTATTGTTCAGATTCCCCCACCCCTTAACATGGCTAAAACCATGTCAGCCAACCCCTAAATGACACTTTTCAACAATCATCATTAACTGTGGCTTCATTTTCAATGTCCTTATTGCAGACTTCCCAAGGACACTGCTATCACAAATACAAAAAGTCTGGCAGATCTATAAACCTGACTCACTTTTCAAAGGCAATTATTGAACTGATATCTCAGTCTTCTCTTGGTGACTTGGTTCATGATGGCTAGCTAAGAAGAATGCATAGCATTGCATGTAGATGTACCAGGAGAACAGAGTTCAGGCTTTGGTCTGTACTACTGTACTGGAGAAGAATTATCTAGAACAAGGGTAATTATCCATGTTGTATATAAAAGAAAATATCTTTGCCTAGAAAAAATTCTGGTACTTGCTTACACAAAGACCTGATACTTCAGTTTTTCAAGGACAACTATTCACCATCTGGAAAAATAGGCTCAATTTTGAAATGGGTATAACTCAACTATGGCTGTTTGCGGACATTAACTCCCCCCACTCCCAAAGTCATGCTTTTTTACTGGAAGAAGCAGTGCATTACTTTGACCTGGCTTTGCAGCATTTGTATAGATTGGGCCCTTCAGTGCCCTTTTTGGCACTTTTAGCTAAGGTTGATTCAATCAGTTATTAGATAAAATCACCACCCCCTCCCCGCCCCCCAGTGACGTGCCCAATCTATACCGACATCAGGCAAGCTGGGTCCAACTAATGCACTGCCTCTTCTGGGCGTGTGTGGGGCTTGGCATGGGAATGTGTTGTGTTTAAAGTAAAGCACTGCCTGTTTCTTTTTAAAGTCTGCAAGCAGCCAATGACTTAAAAACTGTGATGTGAATACTTACACTGGCACTTAACCCTCCAAAATACTCTCTGGGGACTGCAGGTATTTAGGTCTTTATTGACCCTCTGTGTTTCTGCATACAATTGATTAGAAGCAAGGACACTTTTGGAGGACAGAGCCTGGTTGGTTTTCTGAGCTGAGTGGCAGGAAGAGGGCAAAGAATGAAAGGGTGCTAAATCCCATCTTCTTGTAGGGTGCAAATGTACATGGGGCCAGCTCTGACTGTCCTAATACTGCCAATTTGAATGAAAGCTTGTCAGCTTGAAGAATACCAACCATATAAGCTGCCTTGAGCAAAATGTTGTGTATTTTGTATGTATAAAGTGACATAACTTATTTTCTGGGGGTATTTTTCTCTTCCTTTCTCAAATGTATATGACAGCTGAATTCCTCTCCTGCCTGTCTTTACATTAAATAGCAGAATGCACAACTTCCTAACAATAAAATATTCAGGTAAGAAAGTATCAGTTTTTCTTAAATTCAATTGATAAACTGTGATATACTGTATTTCCTCACTAATGCATGAAAATCAACTCAGTGGGGAGTATCATAGACTGAAATAATGGACCAATGAAATGAACGAAACATTTAATGTAGCCTTAAAAATGATGTTTTAATATGTATTTCTTCACTCAGCTTTTCTGTTCTCTGATTATGCTTCCATAGAATGTAACCCTGGCTGTTTCTCCACTCTCAAAGGAGAGGCCTGCTTTTTTAGCTTAAATCCAATAAAGACATTAAAAAAAGTATTAAAAATCAGGTTTGTTTGAAGTTTAACTGAAGGCAACCCAGAAACCAAAAACTTCCTTCACTGGAAAGGATAAACTTGGGAACGGTGGACTCCCTTATGCATTTCTGATGTATGTTCTAGGAGAATATGTAATGGTGGTAACAACAGTTCTCATTTCTCTAGATCTAAGAGCATGTGCGAAGGCAGTGATATTACATGCACATCATAAATTCTAAATTATAATGTGGAGGGTAATATATTTATCATTGTCACACTGCACCTGTAGCACCACAATCATGGACCACAAATTAATTTAATTCAATTAGAGGAGAAAATAAATTAGGAGTCTTTTGTAATTAGCTTTTCCAAGGAAACAGTTTTCTTCAAAACTTTTACCTGATCCCACTCTTAGAAGGACAGCATAGAGGTCTGATCTGAATGTATTTACATAGATCAATAGCCAGCTTCTTTATTACAGTTGTCAGGGGCCCTAACAGGCAGCCCAGCCTAGGCTAATTGCCTAGTTGGCCACACTTGCCTGGGCTTTGACTGGCAGCCCTATCCCAGCTAATGATATAACTGGCCATTGTTAGGCTCTCCTGATTGGTTGCTGGAGAGAGCAGTTCTCCCATTTGGTTTCACCTGTAGTAGCAGGTTGCAGGCCAGACAACCATTTTTCTTAAGATTTGCTTTGGTAAGCCTCTATGATCCTGTGCCCTCTGTTCTTGGAATTTGGCTTTTTGGATTTCCTTTTGGATCTGGACATTCAATTTCTGACTCCAGAACCTTGACTCAGGTTGTGTTTTGGACTTTGCCTCTGTCTTCGGCCCTCTCAAGAGATCTAACCGCTAAGTGAAACCACCCACACCTCAGTCCTTACAAAAGCATTTCATTTCTTCTCCTGTAGCACAGAGGACTTCAAATGACATTTCAGTCATTTGAAGGGTTTAATAAAACTGGAATACTCTGCTGCAGGAATGAGCAACCTGTGGCCTGCATGGACATTTGATTTGGCCTGTGGACATGGGGGCTTTGGTCACATTCAACACTGATTGCTTTCATATGCCATTCTATGGCATTGGTTGGGTCTTAGCACCCACCTACCTGCTCACTTCTGATCTGTACTGGTTTATCCTGGGTTGTAGCCTTAAAATGTTGCTAACCACTGTTCAACTGTAATAAACCTTTAATAACTCTTCCCAGAAACATATTACTTGATAATAATCAGTGCAAGATGCAACTAGTAGATTTAAAAATAATTATAAACGCTTGTGAGACAAGCAAAGTCTATCCCATCAACAAGCAAAATCTATCCCATCTTGAGGAAAGGCAGCAAAAGGGCACAGCAGCCCCCCTGGCTCTGCAAGGAACTAACGGACCTCCT
>NW_017728948.1:29978122-30001887 GCF_001723895.1 Crocodylus porosus
GGACAAGTTGGAGAGAGTCCAGTGGAGGACAACAAAAATGGTTTGGGGGCTGGGGCACAAGACTTTTGAGGAGAGGCTGAGGGAACTGGGCTTATTTAGTCTGGAGAAGAGAAGACTGAGGAGGGAGGTGATAGCAGCCTTTAACTACCTGGGTGGTTCCAAAGAGGATGGGGCTGGACTGTTCTCAATGGTGGCAGATGACAGAGCAAGGACCAGTGGTCTCAAGTTGCAGCAAGGGAAGTTGAGGTTATATTAGGAAAAACTTTCTCACTAAGAGGGTAGTAAAGCATTGGAACACTTTACCCAGAGAGGTTGCGGACTCTCCATCCTGGGAGGTTTTTAAGACCTGGCTAGACAAAGCCTTGGCTGGGATGTTATAGTTGGGGATGGTTCTGCTTTGAGCAGGGCGTTGGACTAGATGACCTTATGGGTCCCTTCTTACCCTTATTTTCTATGATTCTAAGATGATTAATTTTAAACAGCTGGTGGGAGAAAAGATACTGAGTTATATCTGCTGGTATAAATTTATATCAGTAAAAGATGTGGCCAACATAATGTGCTCTCTCCTATTCAATTACTCTCAGTCTTAAAGTAGAAAAAAAAATCCCTTTAAAATTATTCTCCAGTACAGTGGTATAGGTATAGGATGGTTGTTGAACTATTATTGATAATGTATGGAAAATTCTTAGATGATGCGCATATATATTTTATGCAGTGCACTCAACTTAATTGGGAATTCCACTTAATCAGGGCATCTCCCTAGGAACCCATATAAGTCTGATGATAACAAATGGCAATAACAACTGTTTAATTAAGAGGCCTCCAGGTGAAATTGCAGATTCAATTTACTTTATTTATTTTGATTCATACAAAAAGATTTATATCAAAATCTCAAGGCAGAAATACAATTTATAAAATACATTAAAAAAGCCACTACTACTGATATGCACATTCATTCCTGCTTAATAAACCTCATGCTCAAGCTCGCTCTCCATTCATACTTTCATCCTTCCCTTCTATGAGGAGAATCCTGAGAATAAATGAACCAGGATTCATGGCCTGTAGATCAAAAGATATTGGCCTTATCTACATTCAAAGTTTTCCTAGCAGAACTCTAATTTTGCTGGCAAAACGTTGAGGACATTCACACTCTAAGCAACTTTGAAGCAGCAGCACTCTCTTTTCTGCCAACAGAGTTATTTCACCTCTGCTGGGTGGAATGAGGCTTCTGCTGCCATTCAGCAGCTGGTGCCTTTCCAAGGTACGTGTTGTGGTCTTGCAGCTCAGCTGTGGTGTGGAGCAGTGCATGATTGTAGTGGCTGTTGTCCACTTCCAGAACTTCTGGTAGCAGAGTAAGGTAATGTAGCCAGGGTTATAGACTCCACTGAAACAGTTTGGGCATTCAAAGGCCATTATGTGAAAGCAGCTGTCCTGTTTTAAATCTGGGGCTATCAGCCAAAGAACCTGGACAGGTCTAAATTGCTACAGTCCAACCAAGTTAATATCTTGAGTTGCATGTGGAAATGGAGTGCAAGCCAATACAAGTTACAGAGCACTGGAGCAAAGTGTTTTTGCAGGACTTATTGATAAGTTAGCAGACTCCCTTCTGAATTTGTCCAATGGAGTGATGGACTTGCTTCAGCTCCCTGCACTATCATAAATCGTAACCATTTCTCCTGTCAAATTTGCGCATACATTCGAGCAGGACAAAAGGCTGTTTCACCAGTATATCTTTATTGAGTAAATTCTGCCATGTTATAATACTCACCACATTTTTTCTTTCTACTCAGGTGCAATGGTTTACCTCAAAGGTTGCAAGGTATCATCCAAGAGAGCTAGGGAAAAGCATTGCAATAAGTAAGTAAAATTAAGATCCTTATTCTAGAAAAGGCTTCTTTTCTTGGCTCTTTGAATGATCTCATTTGAATAAACTTTGAAAGTATAAGAACAGTTGGAATATCTATCTTGCATGATAGATGGCTGGATTACAAATCAATCTATAATATATATATCAGTGTACTGATAATCATGGGTAAGTAATGAATGAGAATTTTAGCTTTGATTCACTCTTGAGTGAAATACGGTGATATGTTTTTTCTTTATTTCTCCAAAATCTCTGACAGCACAGAAATAAGATCAGAGGTATAATATGGAATGTGTTGATTAGAAGATACAAGCCAGAGAAACATTTTTATAAAAACCATTGCAATCATAGTAAATGCTGGATCTAATTTATAAGAAATATGATTCAATTTAAACATAGTTAGATGTCAAAAGAAGGTTCTTCATGTTAGGGTACTGTTTTAATCCAGTGAAGCAAAAACAAGTACATGATTTTATTACTGTTTCCAAGAAAAGAAAATCTGTTGTTTTTTTTTCATATTCTTTCTTACTATTTATGTGATTAATGTTGGCTTGGAAATGTTCTTCTTTTCTGTAGTCTGCTTCCTTGTCCTATCAGCCATATATAGAAGAGATTGCTATAAGCATATGCAAAGTAAAGATTAACTATAAAAGGAGGTGTTCTAGTGCAATATTACAAAAATTAGTATATCACAGTCTAAGTCCTTTTTATGTATTATAATTATGTTGCTAGCAAATCTAGATTACCTGATTTTGACAAAAGCTCTAAGACAAAAATAGTTATTTTTCAGAATGATTTGCTTATCTTTACAGCGCTCATCCAGATGACGCATGTAACTGAATTTTTCTTTTTTATGCTGAATTCAGTGCTGTTGTACAGAAAAGAACCCAAACATTTGAAACAATATTGGACATTGACATAAAGTGTTGTAATTGCTAATCCATCATGTCCTAGCCATGTGATCTCTGGAACATCAAGTAAAAAGGCCTTTGCTACTGCCATAGTGATAAATATCTTCAAAACGTTCTGCTTCATTTTCTATTCATTATGTAAATCAAATCATATTTGCATGAATGGAGGTTTATTCCTCTATTGTTCAGATTCCCCCACCCCTTAACATGGCTAAAACCATGTCAGCCAACCCCTAAATGACACTTTTCAACAATCATCATTAACTGTGGCTTCATTTTCAATGTCCTTATTGCAGACTTCCCAAGGACACTGCTATCACAAATACAAAAAGTCTGGCAGATCTATAAACCTGACTCACTTTTCAAAGGCAATTATTGAACTGATATCTCAGTCTTCTCTTGGTGACTTGGTTCATGATGGCTAGCTAAGAAGAATGCATAGCATTGCATGTAGATGTACCAGGAGAACAGAGTTCAGGCTTTGGTCTGTACTACTGTACTGGAGAAGAATTATCTAGAACAAGGGTAATTATCCATGTTGTATATAAAAGAAAATATCTTTGCCTAGAAAAAATTCTGGTACTTGCTTACACAAAGACCTGATACTTCAGTTTTTCAAGGACAACTATTCACCATCTGGAAAAATAGGCTCAATTTTGAAATGGGTATAACTCAACTATGGCTGTTTGCGGACATTAACTCCCCCCACTCCCAAAGTCATGCTTTTTTACTGGAAGAAGCAGTGCATTACTTTGACCTGGCTTTGCAGCATTTGTATAGATTGGGCCCTTCAGTGCCCTTTTTGGCACTTTTAGCTAAGGTTGATTCAATCAGTTATTAGATAAAATCACCACCCCCTCCCCGCCCCCCAGTGACGTGCCCAATCTATACCGACATCAGGCAAGCTGGGTCCAACTAATGCACTGCCTCTTCTGGGCGTGTGTGGGGCTTGGCATGGGAATGTGTTGTGTTTAAAGTAAAGCACTGCCTGTTTCTTTTTAAAGTCTGCAAGCAGCCAATGACTTAAAAACTGTGATGTGAATACTTACACTGGCACTTAACCCTCCAAAATACTCTCTGGGGACTGCAGGTATTTAGGTCTTTATTGACCCTCTGTGTTTCTGCATACAATTGATTAGAAGCAAGGACACTTTTGGAGGACAGAGCCTGGTTGGTTTTCTGAGCTGAGTGGCAGGAAGAGGGCAAAGAATGAAAGGGTGCTAAATCCCATCTTCTTGTAGGGTGCAAATGTACATGGGGCCAGCTCTGACTGTCCTAATACTGCCAATTTGAATGAAAGCTTGTCAGCTTGAAGAATACCAACCATATAAGCTGCCTTGAGCAAAATGTTGTGTATTTTGTATGTATAAAGTGACATAACTTATTTTCTGGGGGTATTTTTCTCTTCCTTTCTCAAATGTATATGACAGCTGAATTCCTCTCCTGCCTGTCTTTACATTAAATAGCAGAATGCACAACTTCCTAACAATAAAATATTCAGGTAAGAAAGTATCAGTTTTTCTTAAATTCAATTGATAAACTGTGATATACTGTATTTCCTCACTAATGCATGAAAATCAACTCAGTGGGGAGTATCATAGACTGAAATAATGGACCAATGAAATGAACGAAACATTTAATGTAGCCTTAAAAATGATGTTTTAATATGTATTTCTTCACTCAGCTTTTCTGTTCTCTGATTATGCTTCCATAGAATGTAACCCTGGCTGTTTCTCCACTCTCAAAGGAGAGGCCTGCTTTTTTAGCTTAAATCCAATAAAGACATTAAAAAAAGTATTAAAAATCAGGTTTGTTTGAAGTTTAACTGAAGGCAACCCAGAAACCAAAAACTTCCTTCACTGGAAAGGATAAACTTGGGAACGGTGGACTCCCTTATGCATTTCTGATGTATGTTCTAGGAGAATATGTAATGGTGGTAACAACAGTTCTCATTTCTCTAGATCTAAGAGCATGTGCGAAGGCAGTGATATTACATGCACATCATAAATTCTAAATTATAATGTGGAGGGTAATATATTTATCATTGTCACACTGCACCTGTAGCACCACAATCATGGACCACAAATTAATTTAATTCAATTAGAGGAGAAAATAAATTAGGAGTCTTTTGTAATTAGCTTTTCCAAGGAAACAGTTTTCTTCAAAACTTTTACCTGATCCCGCTCTTAGAAGGACAGCATAGAGGTCTGATCTGAATGTATTTACATAGATCAATAGCCAGCTTCTTTATTACAGTTGTCAGGGGCCCTAACAGGCAGCCCAGCCTAGGCTAATTGCCTAGTTGGCCACACTTGCCTGGGCTTTGACTGGCAGCCCTATCCCAGCTAATGATATAACTGGCCATTGTTAGGCTCTCCTGATTGGTTGCTGGAGAGAGCAGTTCTCCCATTTGGTTTCACCTGTAGTAGCAGGTTGCAGGCCAGACAACCATTTTTCTTAAGATTTGCTTTGGTAAGCCTCTATGATCCTGTGCCCTCTGTTCTTGGAATTTGGCTTTTTGGATTTCCTTTTGGATCTGGACATTCAATTTCTGACTCCAGAACCTTGACTCAGGTTGTGTTTTGGACTTTGCCTCTGTCTTCGGCCCTCTCAAGAGATCTAACCGCTAAGTGAAACCACCCACACCTCAGTCCTTACAAAAGCATTTCATTTCTTCTCCTGTAGCACAGAGGACTTCAAATGACATTTCAGTCATTTGAAGGGTTTAATAAAACTGGAATACTCTGCTGCAGGAATGAGCAACCTGTGGCCTGCATGGACATTTGATTTGGCCTGTGGACATGGGGGCTTTGGTCACATTCAACACTGATTGCTTTCATATGCCATTCTATGGCATTGGTTGGGTCTTAGCACCCACCTACCTGCTCACTTCTGATCTGTACTGGTTTATCCTGGGTTGTAGCCTTAAAATGTTGCTAACCACTGTTCAACTGTAATAAACCTTTAATAACTCTTCCCAGAAACATATTACTTGATAATAATCAGTGCAAGATGCAACTAGTAGATTTAAAAATAATTATAAACGCTTGTGAGACAAGCAAAGTCTATCCCATCAACAAGCAAAATCTATCCCATCTTGAGGAAAGGCAGCAAAAGGGCACAGCAGCCCCCCTGGCTCTGCAAGGAACTAACGGACCTCCTGCATCTGAAAAGAAAGGCCTACAAAGGATGGAGCGCAGGATCCACCTCCAAGGAGGAAAATTTTGCACTGGTCTGAACCTGCAGATAGGGAACCAGAAAAACTAAGGCTGCGACTGAATTCCAACTGGCTACAAGTATCAAGGACAATAAAAAGTCCTTTTTTAGATATGTGGGGAGCTGGAGGAAAAGCAAGGGCAACACTGGACCCCTGCTAAACCAGACAGGACAGTTGACAACTGACACCCAGGAAAAAGCCAACTTGCTAAATGGGTATTTTGCATCAATCTTTCACCAGTCTCATGGGATGCCGCTGCCCATTATGGGATGGGAAGGCCCAGGTGAGGGAGATTCCTTACCCTCTATCAATGCTGACCTTGTGAAGGAACACCTTGAGAGGCTGGATACCTTCAAGTCAGCCGGCCCTGACAGTTTACACCCCAGGGTACTCAGGGAACTGGCAAACACCATAGCTCAGCCCCTGGCATGGATCTTTGAGAACTGCTGGTGCTCTGGTACAGTGCCCGAAGACTGGAAGAAGGCCAATGTGGTGCCGATCTTCAAGAAAGAGAGGAAAGTAGATCTGGCAAACTACAGGCCCATCAGCCTGACCTCTATCCTCAGGTAGGTCTTAGAAAAGATTATCAAAGAGGCCATTCTTAACAGATTGGCTGATGGCAAAATCCTGAGGGATAGCCAGCACGGGTTTGTCGAGGGTAGGTCTTGCTTGACCAATCTTATTTCCTTTTATGACCAGGTGATCTGTCACCTGGACAAGGGAAAAGAGACTGATGTCATATATCTTGACTTCAAAAAAGCCTTTGATTTCGTATCCCATGATCACATTTTAGCAAAACTGGCCAACTGCGGCCTTGGCTTCACTATGGTCTGCTGGCTGGGGAATTGGCTCCATGGTCAGACCCTGAGGGTGATGGTTACTAGAAATCAGTTTCATGGTGTGCTGTGACCAGTGGGGTCCCTCAAGACTCTGTCCTTGGGCCTATATTTTTCAACCCCTTGATTAATGATGTGGACCTTGGCATCAGAAACGGACTGGCCAGGCTCGCTGATGACACCCAACTTAGGGGTAAAGTGTCCACACCTGAGGACAGGAGGGTGATCCAGGCTGACCTGGACAGGCTCAGCAAATGGGTGGATGAGAACCTGATGGCATTTAACACCAAAAAATGCAAGGTTCTTAACTTTGGGAAGAAAAACCCGCAGCATGCTTATAGGCTTGGGAGTGCTAAGCTGGCTAGCACTACGGACGAAAGGGACTTGGGGGTCACGATTGACCACAAGATGAACATGAGCTTTCAATGTGATGCTGCAGCTAGTAAAGCAAGCAAAATGCTGGCTTTCATCCATAGATGCTTCTCAAGCAAATCCCAGGATGTCATTCTCCTGCTGTACTCGGCCTTGGTGAGGCCGCAGCTGGAGTACTGCATCCAGTTTTGGGCTCCACAATTCAAAATGATGTGGAGAAGCTTGAGAGAGTCCAGAGGAGAGCCATGTGCATGATCAGGAAAACAGACCTTATGATGAGAAGCTGAGAGCTATGGGACTCTTCAGCCTGGAAAAGTGCAGGCTCATGGGTGATTTGGTGGCCACCTGTAAGTTTATTAGGGGTGTTCACCAGGATCTGGGGGAACATCTGTTCACCAGAGCACCCCAAGGGATGACAAGTTAGAATGGTCACAAACTCCTCCATGACCATTTCAGGTTGGACATAAGGAAGAACTTTATTGTCTGAGCCCCCAAGGTTTGGAATAGATTGCCACCAGAGGTGGTTCAAGCACCTACTTTGAATGCCTTTAAGAGACATTTGAATGCTTATCTTGCTGAGATCCTATGACCCCCTGCTGACTTCCTGCCTCTGGGGCATGGGGCTGGACTCTAAGATCTTCTGAGGTCCCTTCCAGGCTTAATGTCTACGACATGTATGAAATATAATGTTGCCTTTTCTCACAGCAAAAGCAGTGACAATATTTGGGAGAACACATTAGAAGAAATACAATAGATTTTTGATTTGTTTGCTATTTATTTCAAAACCAAGACTAACAATGACTTCTTTTGAGATTCATTTGGTTTGGCTTTGGATATGATATTTTTGTTGCGGGATTCTAGTGTAAATGACAAAATGTTTCATGTTAATTGTTAAGCCAAGATGTGAACATACTTTCTTTTTAGCATTATTCAACACTGGCATGAGAAGGTTTAGAGCTATCTGTGTTTGCATATAGATACACTATTGTAGGTAAGATGAATGCATTGTTTTGTCCATTTTCAAATCTAAAAATTGTCTGAAACTTCCCACCCCTCCCCAAACTGTTCTGTGGTGCATATGGTGGACCTAGCTGTCTGGTGTACTGCTGCACTACAACTCACTTTATCATGCTGCAAATGTCATCTTCCCACAAACTGAGATCTTACACTACTTTCCACACTGCTGGTGACCAAACAGGAAAAAGAAGATATGGCAATTTGCAGGCTTGCTTGTCTGATTGTCATGTACCATATTGCTCTTGTATTGGAGTTTTAGCCCTTTGTGGACCTCTGCAATCAGTTTAGGTTAGAATAGCTTGTTGCTGCACACACGCTGAGGCCAGTTCAAATGAGTTACAGAGCATTACATATGGGTTGGCATAACTCTGAACTGTCCTAGCCTAATATGTTCATAAATATTTTGTGCAAATCTAAGATGCCTATAATCAGACTTCTATTTTTCTAACAACAAATATAGTGGGTTTCTGTAATGTATTACTAATATAAATACTTTTCATTCACTAGAACATGTTTTTATACATAAGGTCCTTTGGTTACTCAGTTTCAAATTTCAAATTTTCTGCTAAAAGGTGTTGAAAATATGGTGTATAACTAATCTATTAATGTTTTCAGTAAAGTGTCTGAGAACAGCTTTGATTGAATATTATAGATTATGCCCATATCTTTACCCAAAACCATATGAATTATTTTTCTTTAGAAACCTGTTGTATTTATGAAATAAGATATTTTTTCAGCCTCTCAAACACAATTGTAATAATTAGTCAAATTTGAAAAGATAGTTATTTTAAGAATTGAGAAATATATTGCATATGTAGATATGCAGTATATAGGTAGGGTTTATTTTATTTTAAAACAAGAATATTGTTATGAAGAGTATGAGGATAAGATATCATTAGTTAATGTTTGTTGGCCAAGAAGATGACTGAAATACTTATGGATGTAATCTTTTTGGCCTTCATAGGCTTACCTTTTATCATGATTTACAGGCACGAAAAATTTTAATTTTAATACTTATTTCATTTTACTAGTGTTGGTGGATTTACTGTCATGGAAAAGCAAGAGTGACATAAACATATTACATATTACTATGACTGTCTATGAATATTTTCCATGACTGTTGGATTCCATCTGGATTATAAAGATCATCTCTGCAAATGGGACAAGACCTGAGCAGCTGTGCTTGTGTTAAGTGGTTTAAATCCAAAAATAATCACACTGTTGCAGTACCACAGGGCATTAGTATTTCTTTTGTGTTTAAAGCTGTAGATTATAAAACTCAGTATGTCAAGTTTGTCATCGAGCAGTTTGGAACTTAAGAGATGGCAAGTTGTTTTAGAAATGGGATTTTTATTAATATTGGAAAATAGCCACATTGATTCAAGAAAAGCTTTATTGTCTTTTTCAGTTTGAAACAAGATGAAATATTTTGCTTCAAAGAGTTGAGAATGTAAATTGTCACATTGGCTTGCAATTAATGCCTTAAAAAGAATGAGCAAAAAGCTTGGTTTCTGGATCTGAAGATGTTGTGCTTGTTGCAAATGTTAGTTTACTAGTTTTGTGCTTTTTTGACATAAAATTCTAGTGGTATTGAGCTTTTTTGAAAAAAAAAATCTAGTAATCATATTATTTATAAGGATCCTTAGAGATGGGCTACACTATTGTGGAATGTAGAAGAAATCCTTGTACAGATTTCGAAGTATCTTTTAACTTTAGAATGGAAATGGATACAGAACTGCCAACAAATTATGTTGCATCAACAAGTGACAATTAAAATTAGCAATTCTCTTTTCAACACAATATTCTTAGGACTGTGTATACTATTTATAGATGCATTCTTACATACCTTATCTGAGTTCAGAATTTTGCTTAAGTAGGCAGTCTTGAATTATATCCTTAGGGTAAATTTCTGCAGAATGAAGATAAAAATCCTTTCAGAGGTTTTGTGAAGATTAATTGATGCTTGTACGTGGTCTTAAACACATAAAGTTTAACATTCATGCTTATTAGTATTAAGAAAATGAAAAAAGAAGAAAATAATAAATACAATAAAATAAAAATAAATAATAAATAGATGATGAAATAAAAATATTTTAAGAATAAAATGAATAAAATATTCATTTTATTTCATCATCTATTTATTATTATTCATTTTTTATTGCTCTGTTCATTTAAGCAAAATAATTGAACTGATTTCTAATAGTTTTTATTATTAGAAATAGTGCAGCTGACTAATAATGTAATTTTAAGATTAAGTTAATGTGTGCTGTAGCTTGAAGTGCACCAAATAGCGAACACTCCCTTGGGATACATAATGGGAAGTCATCACACACTTATTAATAGTTCAAGTTTAATGAAGAATTAGTGTACATAGAAGAAAGTTCTGATTTAAGTAAGAATTTGTATCATCACTGTTTAAACCTAAATATACACTGTAAGTGCTTTTGCAAATTGAAACCAGGGATGTATTTATAATACTTCACTAAACTGCTAATGTTCTCATTCAAGTGATAGTCTGTATCTAAAGTGTTTTATAAAGCGACATTTTAAATCAAGGCCCTTGTTCCAACACAGTTTAGGCTAAAACTGTTTATCTGACAGCATAGATAATGTCAATTAATACAGTTAATAAAAATTGTTTTTAAGTCTTAGTGACCTACTCTTAATCATGGAATATAAAGACAGTTTTGGGACAGTTTTTCTCATCAGTAATAGTTATCTAAAGAGTGCTAAAGCCATTTTATTTTGAAGCCATTTCCAGTAACATGGTTTTAATATAAGCATAGATGTCGTATATGATGTCTGGTCAGAAAACAACCACTATTACCAGTTATTTCATTTCTAAAGTACAGTAACATAGCAGAGGCAATTCAGTGAATCACAGAAGTAGCTTCAGGGAGCCCACAGGCCATAGAACTAATTTCACATTTCTTATTTACTCACAAGCTGAAAATATAGTTCCCACTTTCTCTGTGGAATCAGAACGACAAGGTCAATAGGCACAGATAACTGAACAGCCCAGATTTATAATATTGGTACTTGTTCCACATGGAGTAGAAATAAACAACGTGTCCCCAACCCTCACTTTACAGAGAGCTACATCAGTTATAAAACATCAGTACAATACTTCAGAGAAAAGCAACATCAGTTTCCTTTGTTTTAGTATGCAAATATTTTTAATCGTGCAAACAAACTAATTTTGAAATGCATCTCTTGGTAGTGGTTACAAAGACTGTGCTTTACATGTGATAGTTCATAATAGAGACAGTATTTAGGATTTGCAGTTACATTTCCCGGAAGGTATTCAGGGCAAAATTCCCCACAATTTTCCATTTGTGTCAGCACTGAACTGCCAATTTGATAAGAAATATTTCGAATCAACATAAGGAACAAAGTAGATAAAGCCAAGTGGACTGTCTAGCCAAATGGGCTGTTACCTACCAAAACCCAGTCCTGTAGCGTGCCTGTGTCAGTTTTTGCCTCATGACTGAGTTCCTTGGTGTGCTTAGATGAAATAGCTTTGGTAGACATTTTCCAGGCATGAAATTAGAACTTTTCTTTCTCTCTTTCTCTCTCTAAGAATTTGAATATTTTACTAGTATGTCCAAGATCAAATTTAGCCCCAATGTGTAATTTTATGGAAGCCATTGGGGATGAATAGTGTCCTCACTTACGCTACTGAATAAAATAATCTCATAATTATGAGTGGGTGAGCAGAGTACCAACTCCAGGCACTGATTTATTTACTTTTTTCGATGGGCCATCAGAATGGCAGCCTCTGGGGAGCCTGTGCTGTGGAGCAGCTGCCTGGGTCCTAAACATGTGCTCTGATCTGTTCTAATTAGTGTTGCATATAGACACATTGGAGCAGACTTGATTTATCATTTTAATTCGAATGCTTAAGTAGTGCACATACACACATACAGGCACGTGTGCTTGCAGCAGCTCAAATAGCAGCAGCACAAATTTGTGCTGGAGATTTATACCTCAGCACACATGGTGTGTGGCACATTGTGCTACTTGGGGCAAACTGACTCGGGCTGGCTCCTTCTGGATCTGCTGCCAGGGGGAGCTAGAGGTTGGGTCCAGCACCTGTGCTGGCCACAGCAGTACAAAAACCTGCCCTGAGTAGCTCAGGCCTACTTTCCTTCAGGAGCTTCTGAGGCTCAGCTAGTTGGTATCTGTGGACACTAGTCCCTTGTGCCATTTGGACTGCTGCAGCAGCCTTCACCTATAGTGGCCCCTGCATCCTCTACCCACTGCAGCAGTCTGGCAGTGGGGGCTGCTGCCTGGCTGTGACCTGCTGCCACCTCTGACAGCATTCACCCCCTTGGACCTGCAGCTCCATGGCTGCACACCTGCGAGACCCAGACGGGAACCACATGGCCACCTGGGCTGTGGCACTCAACAAAGCTGCCTGCACTTCTGGGCCAGCTACTAGTGCCCTACAGCCACTTCCTGTCCTGACTACCTGCATCCTGGCCTCAGCTTCATCCCAGCATCAGGACATGGGTCCAGCTGCAGCTGTTCTACCCACTGCTTTCTAGCTCTGAGCAGTACCAGCCCTTACTGTTCTGCTCCCTGTTCCCCAGCCCTAACGATCCCCATGCTGTTCCTGGGAGCCCTCAACTAGGGCTCAGGGATTGTGCTGGGCAAGCCCATTCCCTTCTAAGCTGGTCTCCACCTGCACAGGCTGCTTGGAGAGCAGGGGGGGGGCTCTAAGCTTGGCTCTGGTGGTCTCTCCTACCCAGAGCTCTCCCTTGCCCCGACCCACCTCTCACTCATTCACTCACATGCACGCATACCTTGTCCCCTTCTGCCACCTCCACCCTCAACCCATCACACCCCCCACAGACTGGGGCCCTATGTCCCAGCACCAGTGTGGGCATGGGGCAGGGCTACAGTGTGGCAATTGCCCCTGAAGCTGCGGCTCCTGCCAGCAAGTCCTGTCTTGTCTGGCAGCGGAGCACACAGAGTGTGGGAGGTTTGTGGGGGTGGTGTGGGGTTTGTGGGTGGGAATGTGGGTGTAGGGTTTGTGGGGATGGCTTGGGGGGTTGTGGGTGTGTGGGGACTGTGTGAGGTGGGGGAGATTGCTCAGGAGGGGTGGGTCCTCTGCTCCCGCACATGGCACACAGTCCCCTCGGACAGACCTCCCTTGCAGTGGTGGCTGCCATGGTGCTCATGCTTACTACTGGCATTGACTCCCAATGGCGTGGGGCCACCTCAGATCTGTGGCTGTACATTGTGCCAGCCTTGCCTGGCCAGTGCACTCTCAGACAGAATTGGCCCAACTCCTACTGTTACCTGTGGCTTCCGGCACCATATGCAGGGGCTGCAAACCCTCTATGTTCCCTGCATGCTATCAGGCTGCGATAGCTCCATGCAAACAGGACCCAGCCTGGTCCAAAGGTGTGCAGCCCCTGCATGCGGTGCCAGAAGCCACGGGTGATAGCAGGAGCTGGCTTGGCTCTGTCCAAGGGTGCATGGGCTGGGCTGGCACCATGTGCAGCCATTGGTCTGAGGCAGCCCCACACTGCTGGGGGTCTCTGCCAGGAGTGGGGATGAGCACCCTGATGGCTGCTGCGCCTTCTGCTGCTGCTGCAGGGGGCTGTGCACCATGTGGGGGAAGGGGGTGGGTGTGGGACCCACCCCTCTTGAGCAGCCTCCATGCCCCCACATCCCTACTTACCTGGGACAGTGCCTGGATCCAAGTCTCTGCTGCAGCCTAGTCTCACTCCCATTTGCCTCAGCATGCTAAGGTAGTGTGCTGGAGCTGCGGGAGAAGGTGGTAGGCATATAGATGCTTTAGCCAAGTGCCAAAGCATCTCTTTGGAGGGCCCAGCCTCTGCTTGCCTCAGGGAATGCTCCAGGAGTGTACCCTGCACCACTTTTTTCAGCATGGGGGTTTTTTTTGATACCAGGATTTCCTGGTATCAAAATTAGAGCCTGTGCTGCAAATATGCAGTGTGGGGAACATTTTCTTGTTCCCAGTGTGCCTCTTGCAGCATCTCAAACTGCTTTGAAATGCTGCAACAGGCACATGTTTGCTTGTTTAGACATGACCGTATGCTGCAGAGTCCTGCATATTCAGCATCCCACATTTCAAAATGGGGTGCTTTAACTAAAGCTCATTGAATGAGCCTTGATTAAAACATCTCCATGGCCATTTTGAAATGCAGTATACTGAATACATGTGACTCTGTGGCATTTTAACTAGAGTGGCTGTCTGGGAGCTGCTCTAATTAAAACACCTCCCCCACCTCTGAGCACATATATCTAAGGATTTTGTAGCATGGCGGCAGCAGTAGCAGCAATCCATGTGTGAGGGAATAAGGCTCTCAAGTGGTCAGCATCCTTCTTCTTCCATCCCATAGTGCCATAATTCCTAGGTTGGCCTCTTATTCAAAAATGAAGCACCCTGGACCACATTCAGATGAGTGCGGCTGTGTGGTATGTGGCACTACAGGCATGCCTACGATTCTACATGCTGCACATTCAGGTGTTCTCCAGGGGTCAAAAAAAAACATGGAAAAAATATGAAGTGGTACATGGGGGACAGCATGTGCTGTTCAAAACTGAAGCTAGGTTGGCCAGAGCCATGTTCTGGCTGCCAGCCTGGCTCTGCACATTTGGATTGCCACTGCTGTGGCCCCAGGAGTTCCCCAGGACCCCAGGTAAGGCTGCTGAGGCAAGCCCAGTGCTGGCCCCAGCCTCCCCTACCTGACCCAGAGTAACTTGTTGCGCACCGGTGTTCCCCAGGGACAACCACTGGTGGCATTAGGTGTGCTGCCTCTAGTTGTCCCTGGGGAACCAAACGTCCACACTTGTGGACATGGCCCTGGTGTCTATAGTGAGACTTTCCTCAGTATTAACACATTTTACAGCTTTTCCTTTGTTTATTTTAAGCTGTCTTAGGTGTAGCTGATATCTAACTAGGATACTCCCCCCAATTCTGCTGCACAATCTATGCAAGTTTTTATACTGTCCAGTTGTCATTTAGGACTTTGATAGCCAATAGATTTCGATGTGTGATTTTTCCTTCCTTTACTCTATTAAGTTGTCAAAGGAAATGTCATTTGAGATTTTACTCAGGGGAGCGCTTTTCAGTTATACTGTGTTTAGTTGTCAGCCTCTTAGCCATCATACAAAGGTCACTGCTCTTTCTGCAAGAGTCAGGTTCATTCAGACTGAAAAAATCTCCAAGCACCAAGGTCTGGTGCATGTGGTTGGTACTAATTGTGCCACTGTCTTCTATCACGTCTCAGATTGCGCCCCCTGGCCCTAGCCCCACAGCTCCCTAGTTTGTTACTCTTTCCTAAAACTGCCATCTATTCTCCTGTTCTTCCTGTTCTCTGTTCTCCCTGTGTAGAGGACTGTTACAATCTTATTTTTTTTTTGAATTGCAGTAATGCATAAAATGTTAAAAACATAACTGATCACAGGCTGTTTTCCCAACTGATTTTCTCCTTATCAGCTGACTCCTAAACCTTAAAAAATCAACAAAATGTTCACAGTGGAAAATGAAAAGAGATGTGTGAAGGCTTCTAGCAATGAGAAATAAACTGATAAAATATTTCACTGTTCAATATACCAGGAGATATGATAGCCAAACACCAAATCAGTAAGATTGGGTATGTTAAATATAGGTTGTGCGTCAAGTAAATCTGGGCTTTATATCATACCATTAATATCGTACTGAACTTTTCATTTATTTACACCACAAAACGCACAAACCACACTTAAGAAAAAGTACCTTTAATGATAGAGGCCAAAAACTTCTACCATGATTAATGATTTTGGGGACTGACTTCAGGCATTTTAAAGGGTTTATTTTTCCATTCTGAGAGACTGCCTTATGAAAATTAGGCCTCATTAAGATGTCTCAACTTGGGCACCACAAATCACTAGTCAGTGGGCCACAGATCATTTTAATTATCTTTCATACTGATGCTGGAGGCTAACATATGAATAGCTCAAGAGTTTCAATAAAAACATCAAACTCCTCGCCAAACAATCAACCAACTAACCAACACCCACCCAAATTAGAAGAGAACAACCACCTGATCAGTAACAGGGACAAACAAAATGCATTCAGAATGTTTAATTCATATAATGTCCTACAAGGGCTGGCAGTGATTGTCATTTCTTGTCACTAATTTCTCCAGGCAGCTATCAGGCACAAACCACACGCAAACAATATCTAGCTATCTACTTACGCTATGATCCCTCACACTCACTGTGGCAATGAAATCAAAAGATTAGGCTGTAATAAGTTACAACCTTCACACTCACCCTATTTTGCCTAAGTATAGGGCTGATAAGATCATTTAATTGCATTTCCCTTATGAAATCTTGTGAGAGGAATACATATTAGCACTGATTACCTTGCAAACCCATCATTAGTGCTTATGAGAAATCTTGTGATGGATTTGAAATGAACATCAATGCCACTACAGGATGTAGCTTACAGAGAAAAATAACCTTTCTACATGTCATATGATCTGAAAAATGTATTGTACACACATGGCATTTAATGATGTACAAGCTATGAGGAAATTAGCGTGGCATTTATAAATATTTATATTTTTAAATTATGTGCAGATTTGGTCCCTATGATACTGACAAGAGAATACTGCTGTAGTGCCAAGTGTTGAGATACGACTAGAGCATAGAGGAACTAGGGGGAAGAAATCCAGCCTGAATCCAGGGTCAGTGTACAGCACTGCTTAGATTTTTCACCATAACTGTTGTAGTCAATGGGCTGGAATAGCAACAGCGGCCCAAGCTAAACTAGCATTAGAGGTAACGTGGACTGTCATTTTTACAATGCTCTTACCTCATGGTAAATGTGAAGTAGGTTATGCCTCAATAAAAGTGAAGTAAATTAAATCGTGCAACCTTTCCAGTTCTTCAGTCAGGAGAATTGCTTGTCTTACACCTTATAATGATCAAGCATTATATAAAATATTTAAATACTGATGTCTGCAGAACAGGAGACAAAACAGTCGTTTGTACTTGTCTTCATATCTTGTGCTGCCTTGTTTGTGAAAGGACTATTGTCATATATTCTGACTCTTCTGCAGGCATTTAAACATGTAGCTGGAATCTTAAAGCTGATTACATTTGAAGGAGGAGATCTAATGTCCTTTACTTCCATGTGTCAAAGCAAAGCAGAGTTGATAATTAGTGCTAGCTGAAAAATGAAAATCTATGTTTACAAAAGATTTTACACTCCAAGGTTTTTTCCTCTTATTTGAAAGTGGATGAAAATGACTCGTTTTTAAAAAAAATTAAATCCTTTATATTTTTAAATGAGTATTTTTCTGTCATATCAAAGTGATTATCTAATTTTCAGTTTAATAAACTCAGTATGAAAAAGCTCCAGTAGTAGCATTTTGGATAACATTTTAATTAAAAACACTGAAAAAAGGAAACACCATTCATATCGAAAAGAAAAAAATTCCAACCAGCTTAATACTTAAAGAAATCATTTTCTAGAAAGGCTATTTTAAGTGAAAAGCTTTTTATTAAAAAAAAAAAATAGCTTGACAGCTTTATTCACAATTTTTTTTTATCCCTTCTCAGTTTAGTAAATAGACATTTTGCTGTATCAAAGAGCTGTAGGTGCCAATATTATGTTAATTTATGGGTAAAGCTAAATGGCAAAGTATTGTGCTTTGTAGGGATACCTGAGTTTTGAACACGCTGGCTCAGGTAATGGAAGTGGTATAGCCACTTTAGCAGTGCAATCCATCTGAAGTAAATTTCTCTGCTTCCAGGATTTGTAACAGGGACTTGTGATTTGTCTATGGCGTGGCCTTTTTTCAAGTATGTACCTTTTACTGTCTACAAGAAAATATGTCCAATTTTGGCCATGTAATAAGCTGTTCAAAAACCTGAAATGCACAAAATGAGAGAGAGGATTTGAAGCCCCAGCCCTCAGGGAGACTGGGCACCGTAATCCAGGATAGGGGAAGGCACTTATCTCTACTCAAGATTCATGGCTATAAACCCTCACCTGACATCTCATAAAAAGTATCATCCCTATTGGACTGCATGGCTTTCTAAGATGGATCTTTTTTATCAGAGCCATTCACTTTAATGTATATTATGCAATCTTTTTTTTAATATATCCCTCCATCATGCTAATTTAGGTAAAGGATAACAACCTACTCTTGCTATCATTTATTATGTTAGCTCCGCTTGTGGAAGTTTGTGTGGTAAACTAAAAATTTCCAATCCTGTCAATAAACTATGGATATGGACTGATACTCCACTATTTAGATTCTATTTTTTTCTGTTTTTTTTCAAATGTAGACTTACAGACAATGATTATATTAAAAGAACAATATTAAATTTGCAAAATCAAGCACTCAGAAATTAGGAAATGCCAGAATAAGATATTTGAATTTTTCTCCCTTTAATTCATTGATCATATGCCATTTTCCCGTAGTAGCATTGCATCATGAAGGGGAGATTATCAACCTGCAATTGATATAAGACATGGTCATGGACTGAAGAAGGTTTTCGTGTACAGGACCCTTTGTCTCATTTGTCTCAGAAGTTGGAAATTATGTAGTGAATGAGGGAGGCATTACAGAAGATATTATATTTAAGGCTTAAAAACTGCCCTGGAAAACTGTGTCCTATTCCTGCCTCTTCTATAGACCTGCTGTTTCATACCAAACAAGTCATTATAATCTGTTTTTCATAATGATATATTCCTCATTTTCTGTGCACTTTACGTGTGATGCTGGGGTCTGATGTGCAAAAATGATGATGGACACCTATCAGTTGAAGTTGGAACCCTCCTCTCAACATTTGTAGTGTTACCTAGCATTAAATATCCTGCAAAATATCCTAGACAAATTAGAGGATTGGGCCAAAAGAAATTTTATGAGGTTCAACAAGGACAAATGTGAAGTCCTGCACTTAGGAAAGAAAAATCCCAAGCACCAATACAGCCTGAGGACAGACTAAGCAGTAGCTCTGCAGGAAAGAACCTGGGGATTACAGTAGATGGTAAGATGGATATGAATCAGCAGTGTGCCCTTTTTGCCAAGAAAACTAACAGCATACTGGGGTGTATTAGTAGGAGTGTTGCCAGTAGATTGAGGGAAGTAATTATTCCATTCTATTCTGCACTGATGAGGCCACATCTGGAATAATGTATCCAGTTTTGGGCCCCTTACTGTGGAAAGGATGTAGACAAGTTGGAGAGAGTCCAGCACAGAGCAACAAAAATGGTTAGGGGGCTGGCACACATGACTTTTGAGGAGAGGCTGAAGGGACTGAGTTTATTTGGTCTGCAGAAGAGAACACAGAGGGGATTTGATAGCAGCATTTAACTACCTGAAGTGGAGTTTCAAAGAGACTGGAGTTAGACTGTTCTCAGTTGTGACAGATGACAGAGCAAGGAGCAATGGTCTCAAGTTACAGCAAGGAAAGTTTAAGTTAGAAATTAGGAGAAATTTTTTCACTAGGAGTGTGGTGAAGTATTGAAACAGGTTACCCAGAGATTTCTAGAAAAGAAAGACTGAGTCAATAATTTCAGTTGAGCTAAAATTTAGGGAAGGATATATACCACTCTATAATTTAAAAACCATAAGTAAAACATATAAAAATATATTTATCTTTAGTTCTAAAGAAATGGCCCAAGATGACAGAATCAATGAAATACTGCTATTACACGTGGTATATATTGTTCTGCCCTTAAGCATGAGTGAAGTGAAGATGTCCGTGGACATCCTACTAATTCTCTGTGTTTCAGGGCTTCACGGTGGGTAGGCTTTCAATCTACACCATTATAAAAGTGTCATCTTTCAATTAAAAAATGTTGGTTCTCATTTTAGCTTTGTTGTTCACCTTTAATGATGGTTCAGCAATCTGTGGCTGTGAAAACAGTTTTAAAAATTCACGTCTTGTTGATGTGAACACCTGAGGTCCCTTGAGTGTTCTGCAGTGGGAGTTAACTAACAAAGACGGGTGATTTGTAGTGTGGCTAACACACAGTTGGGTACCCCAGACATGTGTCTATTCCTTTCTTAAAGCTATTCACCAAGACTAGCATTTTGGTTAATAAACCAATAAAGTATTTCTCTAATGGAAAAACTGATGGAAAACCAAATATTTTTCTTGTTTTTCTATAGCATTAATAAGTGGATAGATAACATTTTAAAATTACAACTGACATGACCTTCCCTTCAAATTTAATAGTTAATGTACTTTCTCATAAAAAAGTCCAATTTAAAAATGCAAAACCCAATTTTCATTTACATTAAGGCATTTTTACTCTTCTCTGGAAGTAAAAACAGGCCTTAAATTGGCTTAAATGACATTTAAGTTCACCAGATCAGTTGAATTGTCCCTTCATATAAATGAAAAATAGGCCCAATATTTCTCTTGTATTCCAGTTGTTCACTTAGCTCTGCTGGGTGCAGAATGTTTCTTCCAACAGATCTGGCTCATGATCTGGGGAGTATATTGAGAGAAAGCTCTATAGTGTAGGAACTATTTTCCAGTTACAGTGAAAGAAGAGGTAAACAGAATAGTAAAATATAAATAAAATATAATAATGTAATAGAAAAAGATAGAGTAAATGTTTGAGGCAGAAGTATATTGAATTAAAAATGTATGGGAAAATGATTATAAAATAATTATCAATCAATATCAGTAGTGTAACCAGGGCACAGTGACCAGGGCAGTAGACTTAGGTGCTGTTTTGGAGGGGAGAAGGGCTGTAAAACTAACAGCAGCTAGTGCTGCCACACAGTCAGGACAGCCAGACGCATGAGGTAGCAGCATGGAAAATGGCACCTGGCTGCCTTGTTATGCCTTTGATCAGTTTTATGACCAAATAAGTCTGTTCCCTGTTGTTACAATAAAAAAGAGGAAACAAAAAAGGAAAAGAAATGAAAGGCTCTGGAAACGTTGAATAAACCAGTGAAATATCTAGGGTTTAAAAGCCTCTAAAGAGGAAGTCTGGTGGACCATGTTAAATGGATGCACTTGAATTCTAAAATCCTATACCAAGCCCAATACTGCCTTTACCTAGAGATTGTGAATAGACTTATCCCTTAGCATAATTGCCCAGAAAGGATATAACACAAATGCATCTGGAGCTGAAAATCTAAAGAGCTGAATATAACATTATATTGAATACAAGACACACATGCCTCAAACATTTATACTGATATGCATATCAGTGGTTGAGAAACAGTGTTAAAGAATAAACTAATATACATATGAATGACCTATATCTATTAATTACACTCCCCCCACACACCCACACACATGTGTATTGGGAGGGGAGGAGTTGTCTGCTGCTTGGGCAGGGAGACATTGGACTACGGAGTAATTATTGTGCAGGGACAGTCAACCAGGAGCAAATTTGTTCCCAGTCAGCTAGGCAGCAGTTGATTGATCCTTGCTACCAGGAGCTGCCTGCTACAAGGGTAGGTTCTGAGCTCAAAGCTGGGGCTGGGGGAATGTTCCCCAGCAACAGCAGCAGACAACTTCTGGTCCCAGCTCTGCGATTGGAGCAGGGACTGATAGATTGCTCCCTGCCCCTGGGAGCTGCCTGCTGCTGGGGTGGGCTCTAAGCTCACTGTTTGGCCGGAACAATGTCCCTCTGCCCTGGCAGCAGGCAACTCCCAGCTCTGTCTCTGATCTGGGCACAGGGCTGGGAAACAGCTGCAGGGGAGGGGACTCTTCTTAGCCCTTTTCCTCAATCACCTGATCAGGGCAGGGGGAGGCAACTCCCCCCTCAGAGCAGGGGAACTGGTTCAGACCCAATTGCCTGATCAGGAGGAGGAGACTCTTCATGGCCCCATGTCCCGATCACCTGATGGGGGTACAGGGCTGGGAAACAGCTGTGGGGGACACATATATGTATGTGTATGTAATTAATAGATATAGGTAATTCATATACGTAATATTGGTAATATATAGGTGATTAATAGTCTCCCTTCTTAAAATCCAGTAAAAAAATGTGTGCACATACATCCACCCACCCACCCACACAAGCTTCCTACTCCAGCAGAGCAGGGAGGCATGCTCTAGCACCCCCTGGCTTCTGGCCTGGGCCACTGCAGGCATGTGGCTGCATTTCAGGAATCACAAGTGAATGCCAGTTCATTTGCTTATTGGTTCAGTCTACATAACTTAGACTAACCTGCAAAGATTGAACCAATTTTGCCTTGGGCTTTTTGACTGTCTATATACTAAGCCTTAATGTTTACATATACTGTATATTAAATGAAATGTTATTCTAAAATTAAACCCATAACAGTGAGTTTCTAATGACAGAATATTGTGATGGAAGTACTTTTTAAAAAAAGAATTATTTCTATGGCAGTGATTCTCAGCCAGGGTATTGTGGCACACTGGGGTACTGTGAGATGCATTGAGGGGTGCCAAATTGGGCGGTAGCACACGCAGCTAGGCAGGGCCTTAAATGCCTATATACCAATGCTAATAGTATGGGGAATAAGCAGGAGGAACTCGCCCTCAGA
The DNA here is from genome assembly GCF_001723895.1 of Crocodylus porosus. Classification (NCBI taxonomy): domain Eukaryota; kingdom Metazoa; phylum Chordata; order Crocodylia; family Crocodylidae; genus Crocodylus; species Crocodylus porosus. The sequence continues at coordinate 30,000,853 of NW_017728948.1, forward strand.
ATAGCCATTTCAGACCCAGACATAATACGGCTTATAGAAACTTGGTGAGATTTGTCCCACAACTGGGCAGTTAGCATTAGGGGCTATAGGCTTTACAGGTGGGATAGAGAAAGAAGGAAAGGCAGGGGTGTGGCGCTGTATGTCAAGGAGCAATACACATCCTCTGCCAGCAAAATGAGGTCAGAGGAGCAAGCAGAAGTGCTCTGGATCAAGATACAAGGGGGCCATGGGGAGAGGGATCTAACGGTGGGGGTCTACTACAGACCCCCCAACCAAGGGGAGGAGCTGGACCAGGAATTTTTGGGACAGCTTGCAGAGGCACTTAAGACAAGGGATGTAGTTGTCATGGGAGATTTAAATTACCCAGACATCTGCTGGGAGGAAAAGGCAGCCAGGTTGGACCATTCCAACCATTCAGGAGGTTTCTGGCCGAGATACAGGACCTCCACTTAATTCAGGAGGTGCACAGTCCCACCAGAGCAAATGCCCTGTTGGACCTGGTCCTGGCCACAGGCGATGACCTGGTAAGGGGCCTCCAGCTCCTTGACCACCTGGGTGACAGCGATCGTTACTTGCTGGAATTCACCATCCAGCACAGGGTGTCAAGGGCCTGCAGCAAGGCGGTAGCCCTAGACTTCAAGAGGGCCAACTTCGATGAGTTGAGGAGATTAGTGGGAGAGGCGCTGGGGTTCTTAGAGCAGGGGAGCTCAGTGTCCAAGATGAGTGGTCGTTCCTTAAGGAGACAATACTCCAGGCCCAAGAGTTGACCATCCCAACAAGAAGCAAGGGGGGCAGGAGTGCCCGTAAGCCCCCCTGGCTCACCAAGGCTGCATGGGAATGCCTGATTGCCAAAAAGGTGGCGTACAAACAGTGGAAAGGGGGTGCTATCTCCAAAGAGGAGTATACCTCCTCTGCTTGGGCCTGTAGGGCAGCTGTCAGGAAAGCTAACGCAGACATAGAGCTAGGACTTGCATCCAAAATCAAAGATAACAAAAAGTCCTTTTTCAAATATATAGGGAGGATGAAGCAAGCACC
>NW_017728948.1:30001987-30105647 GCF_001723895.1 Crocodylus porosus
CAGTTAGGGTGGCTAGGATCTGGAACCAACTTCCAAGGGAAGTGGTGCTGGCTCCTACCCTGGGGGTCTTTAAGAGGAGGCTTGATGCCTACCTAGCTGGGTAGGAGGCCATTTGAGCCCAGTTTTTTCTCCTGCCCAGGCAGGGGGTTGGACTTGAAGATCTACAAGGTCCCTTCTGATGCTATTTCTATGATTCTATGATGTCCAGCTCCTCTGAGAGGAGGCAAGCACTGGGTCCTCAAGACACCAGACACCCTGAGCCTGCCCCAGTATCTTTGAAGCTCTTCCCAAGGATCCTTGCATCAGCTCCCAAAACATAGAAGGAGGAGGGGAATGAGGCAAGTAGACAAGCACAGCCCCTGTGCCAACCACCACTGTGCTCCAAGCATCATGTTGTGCTGTGGGAGGGTAAAAATGGGGCCATGGTTTTTCAGTCTGTCTCCTTCCTCTGCTGCTCTCATGCTCCTGGAGATGGCATGAGGGCCTATGGGGAATGGTGACTCTGGGCACTGGCATTCACCTCTCCAGAGGAGCAGCTACAGCATCAGGGGCTGAAAATACCCCCTCAGGTATAGACTAGGGGCAGGAAGGGGCAGGCCATGGAAAAAGCATGGCATGGAAGGGTTCCTCACCTGTCACACACCAGTGTCCATTGTTACCCCCTTCTGCATCCTGCAGAGACAACTACTCCCTTTAGGGCTAGGGTTAGAAATTCAAAAAGCCTGAGTCTGAATTGATTCAGTTTGTGCAGGTTACTTTAACCTGGCTAGGCTGAACTGTTTTGCAATTGTACAGACATTTGCTCTGGATTGAAGAAATACAGGCACATGTCTGCAGTGGCTCAGGCTAGAAGCCAGGGACAATAGAGCAGCCCTCCCTTGCCTTCCAGAATGCTAAGCTGAGAGCATGTGTGGTCAGGCCCAGTAGGACACTCTGATTAGGGAGGGCTCCCTCCCTCCCCTTGCTGCTCTTGACAGGCGAGGCAGCCATCAGGAAGTTGATAACACAGTGTTAACACCCCATCAAGAAAACAAAAGCCTCTCTTATTAGTTCAAGCTCTTCTTAAACAGCTTTTTCCAAGGAAGGAACAATGGGGCATTACCAGCTGACTTGTTGATTAGCTCCAAAAAGTCCTGAGTGGGCACTGTTCTATCTGCCTTATACAGACACCACTCAGCATTAGCTAACATACCACATTCTGGCTATGGTCTGTGCTGTGGGAGGGGGGAGTACGGGGGGTGAATCCCTGCTTGAGCAGCGAGTGGTGGGGGTGGGGGGCCAGAGAGAAGCCAGGCAGACACGCCCTGCTCTGGAGCAGCAAGCCCTACCCAGGGCTGCAAAGCATCTGGGATGCTGGGGGACTCTGGTTTAAGTAAGATCAGGAATGTCTGTTCTGTTACAGGTTTCTGATCACTTAAATTGGTTTATGTGTAATGTCTGTCCCTAGCCTAGGGGTCTAATAATGAACATGAGCTACCACTATGAAGCTGTTGTCAATAGAGCTAATAGCATACTGGGATGCATTAGCTGATATGATGTGAGCGGGGCTAAGGAAGTGATAATTTTTCTCTACTTGACGTTGGTGAGACCCCAGCTGGAGTGCTGTATTCATTTTTGGGTGCAGTCCCCAACCTTGGAAGTCTTCAAGAGGAGACCTTACTGGTATTATTTGCACACAGCAGTGTCCCTGCCCAGAGTAGGGGGGTTGGACTTGATGATCTTTCGAGGTCCCTTCCAGACCTTAATTTTTATGTACCTATGAATGACCCCCCACACCAAGCTTCTGTCTGCTCTGCCTAGCAGCCTCTGCTTTACTTACCACGCACTTAGATTTGCCCTGCCTATCTTGCCACCCCATGAGATCCTTTAAAGGGTACTTAGGGGTATGGAAAGGCAAGTACTTTAGGCCATATGTAGACAAAACAAGAGGATTGTGTGCACGACACTTTAAAGCAGGCTAAATGTTTTTGCACTGACTTAATGGTGTCGGTGTTTACATGCCTCAGTGGTGTATTGTGCCTTAATTCCAGCTGCTGTAAGAAATTTGGTGGTGTAATGCTTATGAAATGGCTTGGGGTGCAGCAAACTAAAACTCCTTAAAGTAGTTTTAGTTTGTTGCCCCTACAGCCACAGAGTGAAACACTGGGCTCTGTGCAACTCCACAGCTCTGCAGGAAGCCCTGCAGGCAGCCTGACAGCAGCACAGAAAAGCAGCTCCACCCCCCAAAAATGGTGAGACTGTTCCACACCCCCCCATCCCTGGAGCCTGCCTGCCTGAGCTGTGCGGGGACCTGGTGCATCTGTCCACGGCTGCAGTGCCCCCTGGGACCACCTGAGTCAGGTGCCTGCGGGCGGGTGCTGCCTGGGGGTGGGGGTGGGTGCAGCTACTGTGGAGGGAAGCACCAGCTCCCTGCACCCCCTCCCCCTGCAGCCCAAGGGCAGCTACACCCACTGGCAGCTCACCCTCCGCTCCCTGTCAAAGAGGCAGGTAAGTCAGTGGGGCGTGTGCATGACATGGGGGTTTAATCAGCCCTAAATTGAAGCGGTGTTTTTTCAAACCCACCACTTCAATTTAGGGCTCCCATTTTGTCTACACATGCCCTTAGTCTTTAAATGGGGTTTCATTAAGTTCTGAAAAGTTATTGAGGGGTGCCTTGAGTTGTAAAAGGTTGAGAACCACTCTTGTATTGTAATGATGCCTAGAGGCCACTGATCATGATAACATTACACAAACTATGGTCCCTGCCTGAAAATGTTTACAGTTGAACCAAGTATATATGGGCCTTTTTCTGAGTCATCTTGCCAGTAGTCTTAAGCCAGGCAAACAGTTATACTCTGTTATACCATAGAAGTACTGCTGTGGGTGGGTAGCTATTTCTAAAAAATAAGCAGGCCAAATGTCAGAGATGGACTGAAGATATTTTGCACCTATTCAGTTAAATTTCCTAATTTTATTTGTTCAAAGCTGAGAAGTTGTGTGTGTAAACTGCATTTTCATTAGCCTGGAGAATGAGACCTCTAACTAGCTCTCACAAATGAGAGTTTCTTCAAAGTGCCTGTGCAAGTATTTGTGTGGGAGGAAAAAAACAAAGAAAAAGTCCTACATATCCAATAGTAAATTTGTTAACCCACCCTGAGAAGGTATTAGTGACTATGTTATTGACTGCAATGCACTGTGAGTTCAACCAGTTCAGTAGAATTCATAGCTGAAGTGAAAAAGGAAATATTTTCACACCTGCTCTACCATATAGGGGACCTGTCACTTTTGGACTAGCAAATGCCTATACAGACGGATAGAAGCAATTACACTTATGGTACTTCATGATGGGTGTTACAATGGAGTGGTTATATATACTACCTAAAGAATCTGAAAAGGAAGGATGAAAGCCCCCCTGCCCTCTCAACAAAATTATTATTGCTGACAGTATCTAAGGATTAAAGTAAGAAAAGTGGCCCTAGATACCTGTAGCATTCAGTTTCTCTGCACAGGTTTACCTGTTATCAACCTTTAAAAATGGACTTTAGAGTGTCTGTTTTGACTGCTCCATTAAGGACCTTGTATGAAGCCTTAGTGCTTAGCCCATAAGGCTGAACATTAGCTCTGCTGAAATTTGGCTAGAGCCCAGGCCTCTTTCAGATAGTTTATTCATAGTGTTTTTATCTCCAAATAACTATTTTCTTCCATAAAGGGGAAAAAAAAACCCAAAAGAAGAAAAGGGAGCAGGAAAGGGAAAAATAAAATGGGGTGGGGGGGGAAATTCAATAAATCACTTTCAATAAAAGTAAAACAAACACCATACTTTCTCACATGCTGCATGCCTCTAAAAAAAAGACACACACCTTGTTTTTGTGAAAGCTGATGAGGAATTGTGTAGATTATGTTATGCTGTCTGCATATATCTTTATGATTTTGGTCATGGTTTAATCAAAGGAACTGAAGAATGCATAATTAAGGAAGAAAGCATGTGTAATGGCTAAATCTTTCTTGCTAATGATACTAAGGCAAGAATGACTGCCATTCCCAATCAAAAATAGAAGGGTCTGCTAGTGGGATGGGCACCCAATGAAAAAAACAACTGCACAATAAAAAAGGACTCAGAGAAACGACCCATTAGCCACAGGTGTGCAAGGTGTCTCAGGGAGGCAACAAATTCAAGAAGGATCCCATGACTCCGGAGTGATTGGGACCAGAGAATTATAGAATAACAGAAAGTTAGGGTTGGAAGGGAACCCAGGAGGTCATTTAGTCCAACCCCCTGCTCAAAGCAGGACCATCCCCAACTAGATCATCCCAGCCAAAGCTTTGTCTAGCCAGGTCTTGAAAACCTCCAAAGATGGAGATTCCATCACCTCTCTGGGTAACCTGCTCGAGTGTTTTACTACCCTCCTAGTGAGAAAATTCTTCCTAATATCTAGCCTGAACTTCCCTTGCTACAACTTGAGACTATTGTTCCTTGTTCTGGCATCTGCCACCACCAAGAATAGTCTAGCTCTATCCTCTTTTGGACCCCCCTTCAGATAGGTGAAGGCTGCTATCAAATCTCCCCTCAGTGTCCTCTTTTCTAGATTAAATAAGACCAGTTTCCACAGCCTGATCTCATAAGTCATGTGTTCCAGCCCACTCACAATTTTTGTGGCCCTCTCCTGGATTCTCTCCAATTTGTCCACATCCTTTTTGTAGCAGGGGGCCCCAAAACTGAACACAGTACTCCAGTTCTGGCCTCACCAATGCTGAATAAAGGGGAATAATCACTTTCCTTGACCTACTAGCAACACATCTACCAATGCGGCCCATGATGCCATTAGCCTTCTTGGCAGCAAGGGCACACTGCTGGCTCATATTCTGCTTATTGTCCAGTGTAACCCCCAGGTCCTTTTTTGCAGAGCTCTGTCCAGCCAGTCAGCTTCCCGCCTGTACTGTGCATGGGATTGTTCTGTCCTAAGTGCAGGACTTTCACTTGTCCTTGTTGAACCACATGAGCTATTTTGGCCCAGTTCTCCAATTTGTCTAGGTCGCTCTGAATCCTAGCCCTACCATCCAGCATATATTACTCCCCCCAGCTTGGTGTCATCTGCAGACTTGCTGAGGGTGAACTCTATGCCATCTTACAGGTTGTTGATTAGACACTGAACAAAACCAGCCCCAGGACTGACCCCTGGGCACTCCACTTGATACCAGCTGCCAGCTAGACATCAAGCTACCCTCTGAGCCCAATGCTCCAGCCAGTTTTCTATCCACCTATAGTCCATTCATCCACTTCCGTAGCTTGCCTGGAAGAATGTTGTGGGAGACCTTATCAAAAGCCTCGCTAAAATCAAGGTACACCAGTCTCCCCACATCCATAGAGCCAGCCACCTCATCCTAGAAGGCAATCAGGTTGGTCAGACATGACTTATCCCGGTGAGTCCATGCTGACTGTTCCTAATCACCTTTTTCTCCTCCAAGTGCTTAGAAATGGATTCTTTGAGGATCTTCTCCATGATTTTGTCAGGGACTGCGATAAGGCTGATTTGTCTGTAGTTCCCTGGATCTTCCCTTTCTTAAATATGAGCACCATGTTTGCCCTTCTCCAATCATCTGGGACCTCTCCTTATAGCCATGAGTTCTCAAAGGTGATGGCCAATGGCTCTGCAATTGCATCAGCCAACATCTTGAGCACCATTGGGTGTATCCCCCATCCATAGATTAGTACATGTCCAACTTTTCTAAGTAGTTCCTAGCCTGTTCTTTCACCTCTGCAGGCTGCTAATCTCCACCCAAAACTGTGTTGCCCAGTGAAGTAGTCTGGGAGCTGACCTTGTCTGTGAAGACTGAGGCAAAAAAGACATTGAGTACTTCAGCCTTTTCTGCATCCTCTGTCACAAGGCTGCCTCCCCCATACAGTAAGGGACCCACACTTTCCGTGATCCTCCTTTTGCTATCGACCTACTTGTAGAAAACCTTATTGTTACCCTTCACATCCCTTGCTAGCTCCAACACCAATTGTGCTCTGGCCTTCCTGACTTCATCCCTGTGTACCTAAGCAATGCTCTTATATTCTTCCCTAGTTATTTGTCCAAGTTTTCAGTTATTATAAGCTTCCTTTTTGTGATTTAACTTACTGAAAATTTTCCTGATAAGCCAAGCTGGTTTTCTGCCATACTTGCTAGTCTTCCTGTACATCAGGATTATTTGTTTCTGCACTCTCAGTAAGGCTTCGGTGAGGTCCAGCCAGCTCTCCTGGACTCCTCTTCCACTCAGACTGGCTTCTCAGGGGATCCTGCCCGTGAGTTCCCTGAGTGAGTTGAAGTCCAAGGGCCTTACTTTGCTGCTCTCCATGTTTCCTTTTCGCAGGATCCTGAACTCTATCATCTTGTGGTTGCTGCTGCCCAAGTTGCCATCCACTGCTACATTCCCTACCAATTCTTCCCTGTTCATGAGCAGCAGGTCAAGAAGAGCATGGCCCCTAGTTGGCTGCTGCAGCACTTGCACCAGGAAATTGCCTGAAATACTCTTTAAAACTTCTGGGATTGCCTGTGCAGTGCTGTATTGCCCTCCTAGCAGATGTCAGGTTGATTGAAGTCTCCCTTGAGAGCCAGGCCTAGTGATCCAGAAACTTCCGTTACCTGTTTGAAGAAAGCCACATCCTTGGTCACCTCACCTCCTGGTCTGGTGGTCTATAGCAGACCTCCACCACAATATCACCCTTGTTGCTCTCCCTATGAACGTAACCCAGAGACTCTCAACAGGCCTTTGTCCAGTTTTATACTGGAGCTCTCACCAATCATATGGCTGTTTTATATAAATTGAAACTCCTTCTCCTCTCCTGTGCCCATCTTTCCTGAACAGTTTGTACCCATCTATGACAGTGCTTTAGTTATGTGATCCATCCCAACGAGTCTCTATTTTTCCAGTAACATCATAGTTCTGTGACTGTGCGAGGACTTCTAATTCTTCCTGTTTGTTTCACAGCTCTATGCATTTGTGTACAGGCACCTGAGGCAATTAGTTGGTTGCCCTGATTTCTCAGGAAGTATAAGAGCACCTCCATTGTTGGCTCCTTCTGCTTGCTCTTCCTCCAGGTCTCCCACTTCCTCACTTACCTCAGGGCTTTGGTCTTTATTTCTTGGTGAACCTAGTTTAAAGTCTTCTTCATTAAGTTAGCAAGCTTGTCTGTGAAGACACTTTTCTCTTTGTGATGAAAAGGTGAGCGGTGGGCTGGCTTGAAGATATATTAAGGTAGCCAGGGTTTTTAGAATTTCTTTGTCTTCAGAGAAGTCTAGGTCCCCAGCATTCAGGGTATTCAGGATCAGCAGGAAATATTATCTCTTAAAATACTGGGAGGTCTCTCTGAAGGAATAGCTAGTATTCAGATTGGAAGGTGAGAAACTTTACTTGTCTTTTCATTCTGTCGTCAAATGATATATGGTCAGTTTTTCTTGTATAATTCTTTTCTCCCATATAATAAATCCTTATGTTATTTTGTCTCCATTGCTTGTCAAGAGGAATGATCTCTGGACAAATGATATTCCAGACTAAATGCATTTGATGGAAAGGAGGACCTAAATTTTCTTTCACAAGCCAAAGGGTTCACACCTACAGCTGGCAAAGATTACTCTGTTGCAGTTGTGAGGCCTGGATAGTGGAGCTGAGGCTTATGAAGATAAGGACTCTCATTGCAAGCAGTTGGCTTTAAACTTTGGGTGGAGTAGGTGTAGCCCTGTGGTGTCAGGCCAACTCTCAGGATCTCAATATTGCACTGTTAGACAGGAATGTGTGACACAATTGCACATATACAAACACACAAATCAATTAAGTGCACACACACACACACACTACCAGCTCGGGCACATATACATCCAAACCAGCCTAGGCACATGCATACCTATCACCAGTTAAAGAACATACATTATACACACCAAAAGTTAGACAAAAATCAATTGTCCATACCCACACACTCAGTACATAAACAGATCACTAATTCATATATTATACACACAATGACGTATATATATACACATATAGACATACACATACACTCAGCAGTTCACACACATACAACCCACCTACACATAGGTAAGTTCCTAACTTGGATGGCATGGTATGTATGTGTGTGCTTGGGGTACCTGGGAGAAGGTTAAAGTGAGAGAGACAGCATTAGAGTGTAGGGAGTGAAAGTTGCCAGAACTGAGATTAGAATCAGTGGACTAGAGAGAAGTTGGCTGAGGAACTGAGGCTTGGAGTTACTTAAGGTAGACTCGGGCTGGAAACTGAGGTAGACAGCTGAGATGTTGGTGGGGGGCAGGTAAGTGGTGGCAAGGAGGAGACAGCCAGGAAAGAGAGAGAGAGAGGGAGAAACCTGGGAGATTGGGGCTGGAAACAGGCTGACAGCTTAGAGACTGGGGAGGGGGGCGCCGATAAGTGGTGGCAAGGAGGAAGCAGCCAGAAAACAGACAAAAACCCAACTTGGGTTTTCAAAATAACAGGTTTATTAAACAGACAACATACTACAGAGCCCCATGAAGTTATTGGTACACACACAGACACAAGCACTCACAATGGCAGCAGGAGAAAGAGACTCAGTGGAAGGGTTGGAGTCCAGGTGGGGAAGAGAAGCAGAGTCCAAGTCCTTGGTTGAAGAGGGGTACGAGGTGATACTACCTATCCAGGCTGGAAAGGGGTCCTTGTCCAGTAGGTGTTATCCAGCAGGGCCTCTGGGTGGATAAATGGTGTGGCATGGTGCTGGTCCAGATGGAGAGGGCGTCCCAAAGAGTCAGTCTTCACTACCGCTTTTTATGGACAGAATACCTCTGATCTCTTAACCATCACTAATACTGTATTCTAGAAAATATGACTATGCCAGCCTAAAAGAAGAAATGGCTCTAGTCTTACAAAAAGGCCTTTAGGACTTATGCAAAAACATTTTTGAAAAACAGACTTATGTTTCATTTGGAAAAATGCATGGGCTTCCATGCAATTAAATCTATCCATTACATGTGCAACCTCATCAGTTGTACAGATGTATACCTGTTTGTGGGAGTGATTAACTGGTTTGTGAATGCACATGTGTGTCTGTTTCTATTTGGACCCTGACTTTTTTTCAGATTCAAATAGTATCTGTAATGACTAGGAGTAGTTAGAATGTTTGATTTATATTACATTTGAAAGACACCACCTCCAACAGCGCCTCCTAGCACCATGCTGGGTCATTGGACTAGAGTCAGTATCGACTCAGAGGGAAGCATGCCAGTTATTGAGTCACCAGGACTAATTCCTGTAGCATCTGGTTTTGCTTGGGGTTCTCCTCTCAAAGGCCTGATGTTGCTTAGTTTATGAAATGTGACAAGACCAGAGCCTAAGATGGTATGGCTACAGGCCTGTTTCCTATTATTTAGACCTTGTGGTGGACAGAGGTTTCTTAACACAGAGGGAGACTTTCAAAGGCACAAATGGCAATTAGGGCCCAGTTCTTACTGAGAGTGAATAGGCACTAGATGCCTTAATATAATTCAAACCTTTGAAAGTCTGCTGCATAGAAGACAATTCTTTTCAACTTAAATGAGTTCTGCTAGTGTCTTAATGCTAAAATGGTTACGATGAAATAGGAACAAGGTTTTGATTAAAACAAAACGGGCTGTATTCGATTCAAATTTGGATTCAGCCTGAATCAGGGACAGTGATTTGAATCACTGTTCCTGATTTGCTTAGGTCAAATCCGAATCTGAAGACTTGATGCTGATTCGGAGAATCAGCGATTTGACCACACAGCTTTAAATGTTTTTTCTATATACCTTGAGGTACCAGGTATGGCTCATGAATGTGGTGATGCTGGGGTAGATGGAGTGTCCCAAAGGAGTGGTGGTGGGGGGGAAGGGTCTTGCATGCTTGGTGGCAAACCCGGAAGTGGACTGGTTCACTTCTGGGTTTGCCAGGGAGTGCACTGGGGGCCCCCTCCTTGCGCCCCCCCAGCTCAGCTATTGGATGTGGGGGGACCCCAGGAGGCACTAGTTGCTGAGCCAGGGTGGAGAATGGGGGGGGCTCCCTGTGCACTCCCCGGTGGACCTGGAAGTGGACCAGAAGTTCTTCAGTCTACTTCCAGGTCTGCTGCTGAGTGTGCTGGGGAGCCCCCTGCACTCCAGTGGGATGCTCCATCCACCCCACTATCTTGGCATTTATGGGCTGCCTGGTAGCTTGAGGTATTTAGAAAAAACATTTAAAGCTGTGTCTCTGTCTGAATCACTGAATCTGTCCAAATCTCTCTGAATAGTTTGGGGGCTTCACTTTGATTCATAGAGATTAAAGGGTGTCCCGATTCAATTTGGATATGGAGATGTTGCCACTGAATCAGGCCAAATCTCCACAGAATTGAATCAGGGACCAAAGCATCGCATAGCCCTAATGAGTAGCTACTGTGAAAAAAACCAAAACTACCAGGCTGAGGGAAGGGCTGATTTGAATATGATTACTATGGAATAATTGCCTTTGATTTTACTCAAGAGTAAGGAATGGACACACATGACAATCAGCCCTCCTAAGGTAACACACATGGGTGCTGTTACAGTGCATGGCAACTAGGTGGTGAGGGAGCTGGCATTGGCTGCTGTGGGATAAAATTAACAAAGGGAGCTGACACATAACTGGTACATTTATATAATTTCTACCAGTATATAGTTACTGCTCACTTTCTGAAGTCTTACTTTCTCCCGGAGTAGAGTTACTTACACTGCTGTCAAGGTGTATGTCCTGGTCTGGTTCACTTTTATGCCCGAGTCAAATCAAGTTATTCTGGTATAAACTTGTTGTGTGTTCGCATCTTTAGTACTGTTACACCTTTGCAGAATCTTAAATGTTTAGGTGTGTTTCCCATTGAAAAAAACAATTGGTGACAGTTATGATATTTTCAAAAGTCAGACTATTCACAAAATATACACAAAGCCTGTATCCCTGATTGAAGATGCCACAAACTGGTAACAGGTAATTCTCTCTTGTAGATAACATGGCTAAAGCACCCTATTTGCTAAAAGCTATTGTTCTGGAACTCCATTCTCTTCTCTCTCCCTCAGATTCTCCTGGATACTATTTGCTTATCTCAATGTGTTCCATACTTGCCTCAACTGTAACATCTTATTTAGATGACCCTTAACCTCAGACAGACCCCTTAAGACCACATAGCTTTCAAAGGTGAAGCTCATTATTTTTTCTTCTCTAGTGCAGCTGAGTTAAAAGACTTGTGGACCTTAGAAAAGTTTCACATTTACAAAATGTTTTAACAACAACACTAAAAGAATGGAATATTTTGCTTGTAAAGAATTTGACCTATACAGCCTTAAAATTAGGCATACATTTTTATAATTTGTAAACTTTCTTGGATTATACTGACTAGCATTGTATTGTCTCCAAATGTATCTGAATGTCTGCTGGAATGCTTAATTGTATCTTTCACACTGTAAACACGAATGCAGACAGAAGTACAGCTTCCAGCTGTAACTCAATGATTTCTGTAAAGCATTCTGAGTTACAGTGTTAACCCAGACCAAACAGAAGTTCACTGTTGGTTTCAGGGGGGAGGAAAATCTAGCTGCCAGCTCAGAACCTGCAGTCAGGTTCCCAGGCTCTCTGCCAGTGCTGGCTGCTTTCAGACTGGGACAGGGGGAAAGCCAGCAGAGGGAGGTCACTCTTGGGGCTCCCCAGCCAGTGGGATGGGTGAATTGGAGCCTCCCCACTTGGGGGCGGGTCTCCAATACACCCACTCCACACTCTACGGGGGGCTGAAAAAACCCCAGACTGAACTCCCTCCACTCCCTTTTCCCCTTTCTATTCTGAAAACAGTGACAGGCTGGGAGCTCTGCAGACACAAGTTACAGAAGATGCTACATTTTGAAATGTCTTTATATGATACCTCAGGCAATAGGAAATCAGGTTTTCACCTGATGAGCCATTATTGAAGGTGTTTGCAGCTGTGCAAACACAGCTATAAACTGCTTTCCCTGGTCAGATCAGGCAAATATTGTTACTTCTATCTGCCGACGTCTTATTTGAGGTAATCCTAAATGTTCTGAGTTTTGACCTGCACCAAAACAGGAGTAACACAGCCATTTACACATGTATCCTTTTCAAGTTCCATTGCTTCTCCTTTGCCAGTTGGTGGCTATTGAGAGCTTCCCCATCATAAGATAACTTTTCCATGTGTAAGTACTGATGCCTATTGATCCCTTCAGCCTGACAGGCTGTCCCTGGAATGTCCCTTAATTAACTTAGAGATGCATTGCACACAGTGATTGCCAGGGAATAATTGTTAGCACACTTTATTTCACATACTTCACAGGTACTTAAAGTGGGACAATAGACTTGTACATTTGTAGGACCCCAGAATAAAAGGATTTCTTACAGAAGAAATGGGACATCTGTTTACAGTCTAAGAAGCATAGGATTGATAGAATCAAAGAAAAGTTATGAAGTATACTATGAACACTTTAAGTGATGTAGGGAAAATCATCTTGAATTTGCTTTGGCTTTAACAAATATTTATTAAACAATGGAAATTTACAAATAAGAAACATTCATGGGGGCAGCTGATTATTCCTTATAATTGCACAGTAGTTTGCAGTACTGAACTAAACAAAAGCAGCAATTTTCTTAAATACTAAGCAATTCAGTGAGTGGCAGTATCCAAGTGATAAAAGAGAAGTGAAAAAGAAATTGCAGACAGAAAAAAGAGAATGTTTGTTTTCAGTTTTCAAGGCTAGATACAATTTTGTTCATCAGAGAGAGCACCACTATAATTTTGCTTTAATGGGAATTTGTTTAAACACTTATATATAAAAAAACAAAGCAAGAAAAGGATAAAACAAAATGTGAACTCATGGGTTGTAATTAGACACATGATATTTATAAGTGAAGCCTTAATAAAAAAAAAAAAAATCAGTCAGTTTTATTTTTGGTGCTGTTTTGGATTTGGTTCCATAAAGATTAATTAAAGGTGAACTACTAAAAGATAAAAGTGAAATAAGACAACGAACTATTAATAGCCCTAGTTCTGCTAATCATGCCATTAAGACTAGTGTAGAAATATACATTTGTGAAATACCAATAGTTTAATAGTTACATTTTGCTCTTAAGACCTATACTTATATTAAGGACTATATCTGTTCTGGGGGAGAGATATATATAAAAAGTCTCTGTTTCCAAGGGAGGTCATTTTATTCTAGACTAAAAGGCAAAGTTCAGCTCTGACATTCCATGAAATTTATTCTCAGTTTCATCACCTCAAGTCTGGTGATGGTGGCATTAGAATAGGGATGAATTAGGTCTGAAGGGCCCTGGGTACACCTTCCTATTTTATTTTTGAAGGACAGTAACTTATTGTGAATGAGTCTAGGAACAGATAATATTTTTTTTCTAAATATTTCCAATTTGGACTGACGTGAATAGCTCCATGACATATTTTCTCATTTGTCTTTCTGTTTTGTCACACCTTCTTTCAGGCCTAGTGAATAGAAGTTTTGTTTAGGTTCTCTCAGAATCATCACTCTTACTTTTGCATCTTTGATGCTCAGAAGTGCAGGATCAAATATCTATATGCTAGACACATCTGCACATGTAGTTAGTACCTCTGAAGAAACTTTAGTGCAGTTCTCTCCAGAGTCAGGTGTTTCCTGGTGCAGTGTCTTCACATGTGCCTGGGTTCACAGCAATTCAAGTTGGGGTGGAGCATCCCTGGGCTGGAAGGGGATTTGAGGGGGCAGCCCTGGTCTCTGGGAGGTGGCGTCAGCCAGGAGAGGGGCTGGCTGGGGCTTGAGGGTCCTACAGTGCAGGGCTAGTTAACAGGCTGCCCCTGCACTGTAGCACCCTTGTACATTAGCCAGCCCTCGTCATCATCTACATGTGTGTTTTGGTGCACTTCATGATATTGTAGGATAGTATTCGGCAGAGGTAATTAATTTACTGTGTCCTAATATTGGCTCACGTGTAAATGGTGACACTTTATTGTGGATCTAATTAGTCAACTACACACAGTAAAGTGCACATGTAGGTACACCCACTGCTAATGATCAGGTCCAAGTCCATGTGCATGTGGCTTTAGCTGTCAGAGCTAGATGTGCCACTAACCCTGGCACATGTGCATGGCCTGGGGGCTTGGGTATGCTCTCCGCTCACTTGGAGCTGAGCTGCCTCTGGCTGTGGTCCAGCAGCACCAGCCCTGCACATGCTGCTGACTGACCCTGCAACCCCTGGGTGCACCCCATGCCTTTTTCTGTGCTCCCTGGCCAGGAATGTGCTCATTGTTCACACTGCCCCTGGCCACTTTCCTAGTGCAGCACCTGCCCACAACATGCCTGTGCATGTGGGGGGCTGCCCAGTCCACACTGCAAATGTGTTAACCCAGCAAGCTACGTTAAAGTGCCTTAAGGTGTGCACATGTAGAAACACACCTAAATTACCTTAATGAACCTTGGGCTAAGGTGCATTAAATTTAGGTGTGCATAAATTCATGTGAAGACATGCCCAAACATACCACCAGTGGAGCCAGCAAAGTGAAAGGCCTCCCAATCATAACATGAATTTTCCATGTGTAAGTATATATTGATCTCTTCAATAAGTGGAACAAATTAAATTTCCGTGACCTCAAATTTTAAGTCTTGCTTTCTAGCTCCTTTTGAACTCTTTCTGTCTTATTATGCCAGAGTTTTTTTGCTTCCAGGCACAGGCTCAAATGCATGTTTGTGTGCAGCACATGGAACCCAGTGGGAGCATCCTGGGTTGGCAGGGGTCCTTGTGCTTCATGTGCTGTGGAGGGGCTGGCTTGTGCATGAATGTACTTCAGTGCAGAGGCTGTTCATGCCCTATCACCATCTACATATGTGTTTAAGCGCAGTCATTTACTGCCCCATTGTATAGTATTTGTAGCTGACTGGACTATCCAACAGCACAGTAAATTAGTCCACACTGGTCTAATTGCTACACACATATAGGTGGTAACACTTTATTGTATAGTAAATTAGTCTATAGTGCAGTAAAGTGCATATGTAGACGCACCCATAGGGATTGCATTAAATCTTTTCCAACTGTCAGTTTATGTTGAGGTGACTATCTGTGATGACTCAAAGTCCTTCCCTGAATCATAGAATCATAGAGAAGTAGGGCTGAAAGGGACCTCCAGAGGTCATCTAGGCCAACCTCCTGCCTGAAGCAAGATGATCCCTATTCAAACCATCCCATACAACCATAACCTAAACTCTACATAAAACTACCCTCAATCCTGACACAACATAGACATAAAACCCTAACCTGTCACAGGTGAAGCAGGAGAACCATGGAAGCCAATGTCCCGCTTCTATAAAATGTTGATAACGTATGCTCAAGAAGTCCTGGGTAGATGACCATGTCCCCCCATCCCCCTGAATACAGAGGAAGACAAAAAACCCCACATTGGGTGCATTTACATGTGAAATTAAACCAAAGCAATAAACTCTCAAGCTGTTTGAGCTGGAGTAAACTGCTCCCAGGTGCAATGTCTATATATGCACCCAGGACAATAGCAATTTGAGCTAAAGCAGAGCAGAGTTGGCTTGGTAGGGAGCAGGGGGTGAGGGGGGACAGTTCTGGGCTCTGGGTGGCAGCATTGGGCAGTGGAGGGTCTGGCTAGAACATGAGGGTGCTAAGCCTGTGGAGTTGTATGCCTAGATGGCAGGTAGGAATCTGGCATCTGTCTGGTCACTGACTATATGTGTGTTTCAGCATAGTAAATAACCCCATTGTAAGATAGTACTGTTCCTGACAGTACTATCTTATGGTAGAGTTAATTAGTTTACTGCATCCTAATACTGGTGCATGTGTAAACAGTGAGGTTTTACTGTGGTGCTAATAAGTCCACTCTGCAGTAAAGCACATATGTAGATGCACCCAGTCTGTTCCAATCTGACCCCTAATATGGTGATTGGTCCCCTGAGGGGAGGGGCAAGACCCTTTTGCCAGGAAACTGGCTTTGGTCCCAGAAGGAGCAGTGGCACACCCCTGTCAAAATCCCCAGCCTTGGCTGTAGCCAATACCTATGCCTCTGGCAAGGATTTAAAAAACCCTGACATATACAGTAGAAGAGTGGGGGTGGAGACAACCAGCAAAACTCCGAAGCAGGGGAAATATCCCTTGTAGAATATAGGCATAGCTAAGCCTATATCATCCCCAACCCACCTCTTTGTGAATACCTCCAGTGATGGTGAGCCCACAACTTCCCTAGGCAATGTAGCTTACTGCCTCACAGTTCTAACAGTGAAGAAGTTTTTCTAGATAATCAATCTAAACTTACTTTGCTGCAGCTTCCAGTCATTTTTCTGCATTCTTCTCTCTTCAGGAAGAAAGAAAAGGTGTTTCCCTCTTTTTTATGGCAGCCATTCAAGTATTTAAAGACTGCTATTATGTACCCTCTTAAATGCCTTTTCCACAAGCTGAACATGCCTAGCTCCTTCAGCCTCTCCTGATATGATTAGCCTTCGAAGCCCTTTATCATCTTTTTTGCCTGCCTTTGGACCCTCTGTAACTTCTCTATGTCCTTTTTAAAATGTGGAGCTCAGAACTGCACACGGTACTCAAGATGAGTCCTAACCAGTGACAAGTAGAGAGGCACTATCGCCTCCTGTGTCTTGTACCTAATAGGTGTTCATACATGGGCTCTAATTAAAATGCTGAAATGTCATGTGTATTTAGTATCCTACATTTCAGAATGGCCACAGGGGCACTTTAACTAAAGGTCATTCAATGAGTTTTAGTTAAAGTACTTTCACCACTATTTTGAAATGCAAGATGTTGAATGCACCTGATTCATAGATTCACAGATGTTTGAGTTGGAAGGGACCTCAGCAGATCATCGAGTCTGACCCCCTACCCTAGGCAGGAAAGAGTGCTGGGGTCAGATGACCTCAGCCATGTGCATGTCTAGCCTCCTCCTAAAGACCCCCAAGGTAGGGGAAGCACCACCTCCCTTGGAAGCCCATTCCAGATTCTGGCAACTCTCACCATAAAGAAGTTCTTCCTGATGTCTAACCTAAATCTGTTCTCTGTCAGTTTGTGGCTGTTGTTCCTAGGGGTACCCTGGTAAACAGAGCCTCTCCTTTTCCTTGCTGCTCTCCCCCGCTCCCCTCGCAATGAATCTGTAGGCAGCCACAAGATTTGTAGGCAGCCTTCTCTTGAGGAGGCTGGAGAGATCCAGGGCCCTCAACCTCTCCTCGTAGGGCTTTGCCTGCAGGCCCCTAACCATACAAATGGACCTCCTCTGAACCTTCGAGGTTGTCCACATCCCTCTTGAAGTGCAGTGCCCAAAACTGGATGCTGTACAACAACTGTGACCTGACCAATGCTGCATAGAGGGGAAGTATCACCTCACTGGTCCCGTTTGTCATGCACCTGCTAATACAGTGCGGTTAGCTTTACTGATTGCTTTATCACATTGACGACTCATGTTCATCTTGGTATCAACAATGACTCCAAGGTCCCTTTCTACTGCAGTGCTTCTGAGAAGGTCATCCCCCAGCATGATTCCTTCTCCCTAGGTGTAGCACATTGCATTTGTCCTTGTAGAACTGCATCATATTCTGTTCTGTCAACATTTCCAACCTGTCCAGATCTGCCTGGACTCATTCCCTACCCTATGGTGTGTTAACTTTACCCCACAATTTGGTATCATCAGTGAATTTGGACAGAGTGTTCTCCACACCCTCATCCAAGTCACTGATGAAGATATTGAACAGCACCAGTCCAAGAACGGAGCCCTGTGGGACTCCACTGCCCACATCTTTCCAGGTCAATACCGACCCATCCACCACCACTCTCTGGGTGCGACCCCACCTGACCATGTTTGCCAATTTGCCACCCAGCAATCATCTACATCACAGCCTCTCAGTTTATCAGTGAGAATAGGATGAGATACCATATCAAAGGCTTTTTTAAAATCCAAGTAGATAGCATCTACCTCGATTCCTGTATCTAAACATTTTGTGGCCTGCTCATAAAAACAAACAAGGTTAGTCAGGAAAGATCTACCTGCTATGAATCTGTGCTGGTTGCCCTTCAGCATTGCTTTTCTCTCTGGACTCCCAAAAATGCGATCCTTAATAATTTTTTCAAAGGTTTTCCTGAGGATAGAGGTGAAACTAATCTATGTAGTTACCCAGATCCTCCTTCCTCTCCTTCTTGAAAATAGGGACCACATTGGCCCTTTTCCAGTCCTCTGGAACCTGACCTGAGTACCAAGAGTGCTTTAACAGCCATGCTAGTGGCTCTGTTATGACACTAGCCAATACAATTAGCACCTTTGGGTGTTCATCCAGGCCTGCTGACTTAAACACGTCCAGTCCTTCCAAGTGTCCCTTCACTAGGTCAGTGCTAACAGTTGGTGGGCTGGTTTCCCTTTTGTGCCTGTATATGATCCAATTGGGAGATTTGTCCTGATTCACATTCAGGAATACAGAGGCAAAAAACTCATTGAAGGGCTCAGCCTTGTTCCCCCTATCTGTCACTAATTGCCCTAGTTTATCCTGTAGGGGTCCTATGCTACCCTGTGCCTTCTTTTTACTCCCCATATACCTGAAGAAGGACTTTTTGCAGCCTTTAATTTTTGTTGCCAGCTTAAATTCCATTTCTGCTTTGGCCTTTCTGACTGCATGTCTGCAAGTATGGGCCAAGTAGGTGTACTCTGCCTTTGCAGCTACCCCCTGTTTCCACAGCCTATATGTCTCTTTTTTTTTCTCCTAGGCTTTCCTGGATTTCCCTGTTCAGCCAGGAGGGTTTCTTGGCCCCTTTGCCCCCTTTCCTGTGCAATGGGATTGTCTCCATCTGTGCCTGTAGGATTGCTCCCTTTAGGAATGACCACCCTTCCTGGACTCTCATCTCACCAATGCTCCTATTTTTCAGTGCCTCACTAACTAATCTCCTGAGCACAGTGAAGTTAGCCCTTCTGAAGTCTAGCACTTCTGCTGTACTAGTTAGCTTTCCCACCCTATGCTGGATGGTGAATTCGATCAAGTGATGGTCACTTGATGCTGCAGCATGCTGGGGCATTCTAATTAGAACATGTCAGAGCATGTGTATAGGTACCCAGTGCTTCTATTGATGCATCCCAAAACTTCATTTACATTTTTAGTAGCTGCATCACACTGCAGACTCATATTGTGCCTGCGGTCTATTAGGCAGGACTCCCAAGTCCTTTTCCATAGAGCTGCTATCCAGCCAGTTATCTTCCATTCTGTATTTGTGTTTTTGATTGTTCCTCCTGAGGTGTAGCATCTTGCATTTATCCGCACTGAATGCATTTATCCTCTTAGCTATAGCCCAACTTTCCAATCTAGTGAGATCTTTCTGAACAGTCATTGCTTTCTGGGACAGTCTCGCATCCTGTAGGCCAGGAGTGTCAAACATATAGGCCATGGACTGGATTTAACCCATGGAACCATTCTATCCAGCCTGCCTGTAGTTTGGCAAACTACTGGATATCAAGGGGCAAGGACTGCCACAGGATTTTGGTACCGGGTCCAGACTGACATGACCATTGGCAGCAGCCCCACAGACCCATGCTACCTCCCAAATGTGGGACTTTACCACCATGTGTCCATGACTCATGCTGCCACCTGAATACTGCTCCACACTGTCACCTAGCCTCAGATCCACCACGGTTGCTGCTGGCTCAGTGGATCTGGCCCAGAAGGAGCCCCTGAAGTGTGGATCCAGTGTTGGTATAACTAGACAGAAACAACTGACATTTGTACACTGTTGAAAACCTCTACAATAAAATGGAGCAATTAAAACTCCTGATGTGGTAGAATATTAGTCATGACTGGAATTTGGGAACTGAAGGGTATAAGCCATTTAGAAAAGACAGAAATTGGGGTGTAATTTTGTATAAATGAGCATTATAAAGAAATAAAAATGAGGGAACAAGCAGGATGAACTTGCACTCCTGCCTGCAAATAAAGAATTCAATCTGATTGGGCCAACAGAAGCCTGGTGGGATCCTATCCATGACCAGGCAATGGGCATTGAGGGCTACAGGCTGTACAGACAGGACAGAGTGGGGAAAGAAGTGGGGAGTTGCTCTCTATGTTAAGGAAGAATATACATCTTCCGTAGTCAAGTTGGGACAAGAAGGGCAAATTGAGGTATTATGGGTCAGATTTCAGGGGGGGTCAGGGGGAAAGAGACCTAATAGTAGGGGTCTGTTACAGACCCCCACACCACAGGGATGAGTTAGACTTAGAATTCCCGAGGCAGCTCTCAGAGGCAGTGTGCTCATAGGACCTGGTTGTCATGGGGGACTTAAAGCAGGCAGCCAGTTCTGCCCATTCATGTAAGTTTTTAACCTCCTTAGAGGACCTTCACCTATCATAGGGGTACACATCTCTACCAGGGGTAATGCCTTGCTAGACTTGGTTCTGGCCACAGGAGATGACTTGGTGGGGGATATGCAGGTACAAGGTAACTTAGGGGGTAGTGACCACCTATTGATAGGGTTCACTATCTGGTAAAAGGTGGGGAAGATAACTAGTAGGGCAGAAGTGCTGGACTTCAGGAAGGCCAACTTTGGTAAACTCAGGAAATTAGTTAGGGAGGGCCTGCCTGGTAATAGCCTCACAGAGGTGGGAGTCCAGGAAGTGTGGGTGTGTCTCAAGGGACTAATCCTGCAGGCATAAAAAAAGAGACTATCCCAGTCCACATAAAGTGGGGCAAAAAAGCAAAGAAACCCTCTTGGCTGAGCAGGGAAATCCAGGAGAGCTTGGTAAGGAAAAAAAAAGATCTATAGGCTGTGGAAGAAGGGGACAGTCACCAAGGAGAAGTTCACCTGCTTGGATCAAGCCTGCAGGGAAACAGTGAGGAGAGCCAAAGCGGAGATGGAGCTTAAGCTGGCAACAAAAGTCAAGGATAACAAAAAGTCATTTTTTAAGTACATAGGCAGAAAAAAGAAAGTGCAGGACTTAGGACCACTTCAGGATGTACAAGGACAACTGGTAACATATAGGATGGCTAAAGCAGAGAGTCTAAATGAATTTTTTGCATCCATGTTCCTGAACACGAATACGAATATATATCCCATTAGGACTTTAGGCAAGCCCAGGATAGATACCAACCCACCAGCTGTTCATGCAGACCCAATAAGGGGGCATCTGGAGGGGCTGAATGTATTTAAGTCAACAGGCCCTGATGATCTTCACCCTAGGGTACTTAGGGAATTAGCTGGAGTTATAGCAGACCTTTTGGCACAACTGTTCGAGTACTCGCAGTGCTCAGAACAAGTCCCAGAAGATTGAAAAAGGGCCAATGTGGTCCCTATTTTCAAGAAGGGGAGGAAGGAGGAACCAGGTAACTATAGGCCAGTTAGCCTCACCTCTGTTCTTGGCAAGACCTTTGAGAAAATAAAGATCACATTTGTGGGGGGCCAGCAGGTAAAGTAATGCTAAGGGGCAATCAGCATGGCTTCATAACAGGAAAATCCTGTCTGACCAACCTAGTTTCATTTTACAACTGGGCCACAAAATACTTGGATGAGGGAACAGAGGTAGATGTTGTTTACCTAGACTTTAAAAAGGCCTTTGACACAGTATCACACCCAATTCTTATAAATAAACTAAAAAACTGCAATGTAGATTTTTACACAGTCCGGTGGGTGGAAAATTGGCTTATGGGACACACCCCGAGAGTGGTGGTTGATGAGTCCGTTTCTACCTGGAGAAACGTAGGCAGCAGAGTCCCCCAAGGGGACCAGTCCTGGGACCAGTACTATTCAATATTTTCATCAGTGACTTGGATGAGGGAGTGGTAAGCACCCTGTCCAAGTTTGCTGATGACACAAAACTATGGGAGGAGGTAAAACACACTAGAGGGCAGGGAGCAAATCCAAGCAGAATTGGACAGGCTGGGAAGGTGGGAGGAACAGACTAGGATGCAGTTTAACAAGGGTAAGTGTCATGTGTTGCACCTGGGGGGGAAGACTCATCAGCACTCCTACAGCCTGGGAGGCACCACTCTAAGCAGCACAACTGCAGAAAGGGACCTCGGCATCATAATCGACTCCAAAATGAACATGAGTCACCAATGTGATGAGGTAATAAGTAAA
Source organism: Crocodylus porosus (assembly GCF_001723895.1). Lineage (NCBI taxonomy): Eukaryota > Metazoa > Chordata > Crocodylia > Crocodylidae > Crocodylus > Crocodylus porosus. The sequence goes on from NW_017728948.1 coordinate 30,024,066, forward strand.
GCTAACTGCACTCTTTCTTGTATAAGTAGGTGCATTACAAACAGATCTAGGGAGGTAATACTTCTCTTCTGTGCAGCATTGGTCAGACCACAGCTGGAGTACTGTGTCCAGTTGTGGTTGCCGCACTTCAGGAGGGATGTGGATAACCTGGAAAGGGTTCAGAGGAGGGCCACCCATCTGGTTAAAGACCCACAGAAAAAACCCTATGTGGACCGATTGGGAGACCTGAACCTCTTTAACCTCCACAAGAGGAGGCTGAGAGGTGATTTTGTAGCCACCTACGAACTCATCGGGGGGGTCAGCAGGAAGTGTGGGATACGATGTTTACCAGGGTGACAGTTGGGGTAACTAGAAACAATGGACACAAGTTAAGAGAGAACAAATTCAGGCTGGCCATGAGGAAAGAGTTCTTTACAGTGAGGGTTGCCAAAATATGAAATAGGCTTCCAAGGGAGGTGGTGTTGCCCCCTTCTTTGGAAATATTCAAAAGGAGATTGGACAGACACCTGGCTGGGGTCATCTGACCCCAGTGCTCTTTCCTGCCCTGGGCAGAGGGTCGGAATCGATGATCTAATAGGCCCCTTCTGACCCTAATAACTATAACTATGGATAGACAAAGCAAAATCTGTTTATGACATCCACTTGGGAAGGGACAGTAAAAATGGCCCCATAGAGAGTTTGGTAAGGAATTGCATATAGATGGAGACCTTTATAAGATTATGGGAGCAGTTAGTAACTGAGAAAATTGTGTAATTAGGAGATATTTACTGTCCATATAAAGACAACATAACAAACACTGCCAATAATAGGACAGAGATACTCTTGGATGAGCTAGAGAAACCTGTTCTTTATCAAATAGTTATTGATCCAATGAGAGGCAATGATACTTCAGAAATGGTTCAGCTAAGTAGCGAGGATTTTATAGAAGAGCTGGTTGTGGTAGAAGAGTGAATATTTGATGCCTCAAACTAGGCAATACTGTAGAAAATGCTCCGGATGGGACAGTTCTACAGTGACAGGGAGATGGACTGCGTTATCCATAAGAGTGTAATGGTTCCACTGGAATACATCATGATTCAGTGTAAGTAAGAAGGAAAAAAGAAATCCACAAAGTATTAACAATATGATTTGTAAGCAGACAAAAGAGTAATTAGCAAGAGAAGATGCTTCATTGCAGATGCATTAGCTCTGTTATTTTTATGTCATTCCATGGAAGAGAGGGGGAGCTCTAGCTCTCCTTTAATATTTATTAGTTGGACTAAGCTAGCTTTTGTGCCAGAGTGCTACACATGAAAGCTAGGGGGACTATTTTCCTATGCCAAAGGACACTGGGGTAATTGCTCTGCAGTTTTCTCACGCAGTATCTGTAATATCTGCAATATTTCCTCCTTGCTTCCTATTCTCTAACCCATTTTATTCTTTTTATGATGTTGCCAATCTATCTCCTCCTTTTAAAATACTTCCCCCCTTTCTGTTCAGTTATTCCTTTATTATAATAGAGATAGTGGGCCAAAATTTATCCCTAATACAAGGCCAGTGACGTAAATGAAATTGTGCCAAGAATGAATTTGGTCCACTGTCCTTAGAAAAGACTGAAGAAAGCCTAAGTTCATTTTAAAAGCAGAGGTTGAGGGTAGACACAGATTCCTAAAATCCTTGCAAATGAAGAAGACATGAGTGCCAACTGAGTTTCAATCCAGTACACACAGCCTGAATACAAAGGATCATAAAAAGGTTTATTCAAAAATGTTATAAATTAGACACTACCTTGGATTCCTTCAGTCTCCCTTTCTTGTCTTTTCTCTCTTGTCCTGACATTCAGTCTGAAGTATTTCCTCCAACAGTAAGGAGAGATTTTTCCAAACTCAAGAGCCTAATTAGGAGAGAGGTTCTCTTGCCTTTCACCCCTGCATTATAAGTGCTGGTTCTCTCCACAGCACCATCTACAATGGAGGCATTTATAACTGAGAGTGTCACAGTAGGGAACTGTACTCATTTATTGTATGGAAAAATGAAAAACTACAGACTGAAAACAGGCATTGCTGAAGTGCTGTAGTGTACCTGCTTTGTATCCCTTTTGTGACTGTGGTAGTATCTAACAGCTGCAGGAGAAGAACAGACTAGAGATGGTCTGAAAGGATTAGGAAAATGTAGGGTACTGTGTATCTAAACTGGCCACTTCCAATGGACACTATAGTTATAAATGTTCATTCTAATTTGCAGTGAGGAATTATCAGGGTAGCATTTGCTTTAAAGATCCTCTTTGCTTCTGAAGCTGCCCCTTTTTCAGAACTTTTGGTAACTGGCAGCACTGAATTCATTATGCACAATAATCACAACACAAAAATGCAAGTTCATTCACAGCTATTAGGTCTCCCATTTGGTTTCAGATTTTACTGTTGTTATTATTATTATTACAGTTATTTGACATTATGGGTCTTTCTTTCTATGTTTTGTTGTTGTTTACTCATGGGTGACTTTCTACTAAATAAACACATGTGAAGAAAACCCAGCAGGGGGCAAAACGTGTATGTGTGTGAGGCTTTTTGTTTGTTTGTTTGGGTTTTTTTTGCTTGGGGATTAAAAAAAAATTCAGGAAACTTTAAAAGAGTTTTGAGGTGGACTGTATCCCTCAGGAAGAATCATTATTGCACTGTATTGTTAGAACAAATTGCTCTGCAGACCTCCTGAAAGACAAGCAGTGCTTCACATATAACAGTGTGATAGCTATATTTCTCTGTTTCACTAAAATTAAGTAGTAAGCCTGCAACCATTAAGCGACTGGTATTACCTTATAGCTATTATGAAGCTGAAACAATACAAAGTCCTTTATAAACAATCACTGATAATTAGATAAACAATTAGTTTATGTAAAAAAAGAAAAGAAAGGGCAACATTAAAAAGGCCTGTTTAAAAAACATATATCTTGGGAACTGGCCTTTTGTTGTGGACAAAATGAAAATGGTGCTATACATATGGCCCTTTTATTTTTGAGCCATTGGATCCTAGTCCAGTCCAGTCATTTCATCAGAGCTGCTCAAAATTGCACTGGCTGCACTACCCCGCAAAGGAGCATTTTGGGAACTTGGAGTTGCTGTGATACTTTTATCACTCATAATGTCCCTATGCTGGACACAATGCAGGTTGTTTAGCACTGCCTATGACAGCTTTGTAGAGTATGAATACCACTACTGTAAGGGAATTCTCAGTGGATTAGTTAAGGTAACTAACTTCTGGCTTTACACCATCAAAAAAAGTACAAAGAAAGCAGAACACTCAGAATCTGGTCCTATGTATTCTGGACCAAATTTATTACACAGAAGAGTACTGACTTTTAAAGGCATACCTATTAAAACAGACATATGAAGAGATTGTAATTTTATGCATTGCTACCTTTGTTATTTCAGTACATAACATTTTGGCTATTTAGATTCAGAATTAAGCATTAAGATTTAATGGATTAGGTAGGCTGTCTGTAGTCATGAAAATGCTTTAAAAATCATAGTATTTGCCTTCTAGTTTTTGAGCAGTTGTAGTTCCTATGTTTAAGCTTTTCTCTACACTATGAGGATTAGAAACTCATGTTTTAAAATGAAAAGTGAGAAGTTCAGGTATACTTTAACTCCAAGAGCTGAGGCTATAAGGGAAACACCAAAGTTTTTGAAACTTGTGCTAATATCACAATCTGCTTGTACATGCCACAGGGGTTTACTTCAGTTTAATTCTCCCTAAACTGAAGCAGTGGGTTTTTAAAGACACTGTTTCAATTTAGGGAGAATTAAACTGAAGTAAACCCCGTGGCATGTACACAAGATTTGAGCCTGATCCTTACCTGCCTCTCTTGCGGCAACAGGGAGGAGAGGCAAGCTGCTGGTGGGCTGAACAGTCCCTAAGCTGTGGAGGGAAGTGGTGCTTCCCTCCATGGTGATGGCGGTGCCCCCCAGGTGGCACCTGCCCACAGGCACCTGGCCTGGGCAGTCCCAGGCCCCTGCGCAGCTCAGGCAGGCAGGTGGGCTCCAGGAGGGAAAAAAAAATATCAGATTTGCTGCTTTTTTTTCTTCAGTGGAGCCTGCCTGTATGGGCTGCTGATGGGCTGCCTGCATGGGCTGCCTGCACAGTTGCTGAGCTGCACGAGGCCCAGTGCTTCTCTCTATGGCTGTTGCACTTTGTTAGGTAGCAAACTAAAACACCTCAGAGGTGGTTTATTTTGCTATGTCCGAAAGCCATTTAAAGCTCAATATGTTGCCAACAGTGTAAACAGCAATACCAGTAAAATGGTGTGTCATGGCGCGGGGTCCTGTAGGATGGCCGTAATCTCCCCAAGGCCCCCTTCCCATGACAAGTTGGCCCACAGGGCACCCTCGATTCTTGTCTGCCACATCGTTGATGGTAAATATATATTAGGGAGGCTGCCTTTACATCTTCTTAGACACCATTTTGCTGTACTCTGACCCCGTGGGCTCCTGGACCCCTTGTGGGTCCCATTCTGCAATGGGTGTTTTGGGGCACCCTAGACTTACAGGCTACACATGGCTCCAACCACCCCTCTACAACACCCCAAGCCTCATAGATGGAACTGATATTGTCTCCTCTTCTACAGCTCTTCAACATGATGAGAAAACCTCCTCCCTCCTTCTGGAAGAGCTGTCTCCTATTACTTGGGGTACCTTTTCCCCTTTACTCCTCAAATGCCCTGGACCTCCTCTTCTTTGGGCCCCTTGTAAAGAGTCCGTTCCCTCTCTGGTTTCCTGCCAGTCCATGAGCCTTCCCCAAAGCTCCCACTGCACCTTGAGTGCTCTCTGGGCATATTCCTCCCTCCAAAATTCTATCTTTCCCTGGCCAGTGGGTCTTCAGCCAGGCCCTGTATACACCTTCACAAAGGCTACTCCCCCGACTCCAGCCTCAACTAATTTCCTCAGGGTCCATGGTGAAAAAGGGCATTGCAGCTGCTTTAAAGGCTGATTTTGTGATGTGTACAAAGGTTGGTAACACTCAGATTCATTATATAACTTTTAGCTAGATGGCATATAGTTATTCTTTATATAAAAGTATAAATTCTTATACTTTATATTACAAAAATCTAAATCTTATTGCTTGCAGTGATATGTAGGGTGCCATCACTCTGTTGAGTTGGTGAGGCTCAATCTTTTGGATTTAAGTCAGCAAGACCTGTGCTATGTTTCAATAGAAGCAGGATCTCGCAATCCTGGAACTGCAGCAATGAAAGGCATGTATGCAGCTTCCAAATTGGAGAAGCATGCAACTTGCTTGTTAGGTAAAAGACCTCTTCAAGAATCCAACTACATTACTGTGCAATGTTCTGCTTTATACTTGGATATTTCTTCCAATTGTCAAGTAACATAAATCATAAGATCTGCCTCTTTTATATCCCTTGACTTTACCTATTTTACTGGTATTCTGTGGTTTTCCCATTACTCTAGTTTCATTTATTTCCCTTGTGACAGTAGTATCAGGTGGCTCTGTATTTATCATGTCATCTTGACTATTTGCTGGGATGTGCCACACTTAGAGCACCTGACATTCAGTCTTTGCCGAACCAGAATTATATGCTGTGTGTTCCTTGTGGATTATCCTGTTTGCTTCCCTCCATAAACATTCTTCTCTTTTAGACCAAATGTAGTTCATTTCTGTGTTCTGCAAAGCACCACAGTGTACAACAACATTTTGGTCTTGATCTTCACTTCCTCTGCACACTAGCAGGGGCTCATAAAGTAGAGGAAGATACAGAATCAATTGAGAGAAAGAAGGAAATGAAAATCTACCTCAGTTTCTGCAGTAATTCTAGGTAATTTTAGTTGTTAAATGTAATGATTTATGGATTTTCCACTGCATAATTGGTTGGAGGATGGAGCAATGAGTTCTGAGTTTTCTCTGATCCAGAAAAACCCTAAAGTGAGCATAAATTGTAAAAAGAAACTGCTGCTGAGAAATTGTCATTCCAATTTTATAGTCTAGTAAGGTGAATAGGAGAAATTGGTATGTATTAGTGGGAAGATCTGGAGTTCAGGTATAAGAAAAGAGATATAGAAAATTAAGGGGCCTGGGGAAGAAGTAAAAGGTATCAGAAGGAAGTAGGATGCGTTAGTGAAATCCATGCCTCACTGAAATCAATGCAAAGCTTCCATTGCCTGCAGTGCGAGTCATGATTTTACAACTTTGGATAAGCGTTGGTTAAGTGTCTGAACTTTGAGTTCACTTGAACTAAAAATTGAACCTTTCCCTCTTCATCCCTCACTTGTTTGAACAAATCTTCACATTGTCACATTGACTTATTTTCTGACCAGTCCCATTGTGTCACACAATGTTTTGTTACACTGGGCCTGATGGATGGAATATCTTGTGACATAACATAAACTGATGTAAACTGACACAATGGAGTACAAACCTCCTTAACATCTTAACACATTTGTAGCACATGGAAACCTCTGGAATCAAATATTTGATTTATTACATGGATTATCATTGGTCATTGTAACAGCCATATTTTCACAACTGCTTTCTTTACATTATATTTGAAGGCATGTTTCATTCAAATTACTATGCAGAGATTCAGATAATGATTTTGCAAAGCTGGTAGTAAAGCACTAGCTCACAGGCCAGCAAAGTGACAGCCAGCATGGTTTGCTGCCTATAGGTTTAAAGGGTGGTCATAATTACACACTGCAAAATTGCACTCAGCCCCCTTGCTGTGTTGTGTGGTGATGCACAGGCCCAGTAGGATAGAAAAAAATTGAGGAATTGCCTTATTTTTTTGTCTCAGAGGGTAGTTTGTTCATTTACTACAAATCTTTCCCGTGTGGAATATCTCTGAAAACTGCTGTCTTTCTTCTTTCTGGTGTATGTGAAATAACTAAGGACTACATCCAACAACTAGTAAAGTCAGTGAGAGTCTTCCCAATCATTTCAGTGCCCTTTGATTTGTTGACTTCTAGCTCTGGAGGAAGAAAATCATGGGCCCCAAATGGAGAGAAGCTATAGGATCATCAAAGCCAATAACTTTTGTATTGTATTTTGATAGGGGTGTTCTTGTGTCCTTCATGCTTGTTTTCTCAACAGCTCGCTATTAAGTTAGTTAATATATTAGTAGAGAAAATTCTAAAAAGCCAGCATAACTATAAAGTCACTTTAGCTCATAGATCAGTTCACATCTTATATATCCAAAATTATTTTATCAGTTATTTCAGATAGCTATTTAGTGGTCTTGTATCCTGTAGACCTCCTTTCCTCCTAATTAATTACCAAGACCATTTAAGATTGTGTATGATAAGAATTTTATTGTCTGGGTCTTTTTTTATCTTACAGATTCTGCTGCCCAGCAACTGAGATCATCAGGTCTGCTTGAGTTGGCAGTAAGCTTAGACAATCTCTCAAGCTGGATGTTTAAGGTTATATATTCAAAAAAAGCTGTCTAATTCATCATGGTTGAGCATGCATACCAGCTGCAAAGTTCTGCCCATCCAAATGAGCTGCCTCATTTCCAAATGAGATAACCATCAGAAATGGTGATAAAAAAGTGAGCAACTCTCTGGATAATTACAATGCCATCTAGCATTTACAGCAGGTCTAAAGTTTCAGGGAATCTTTAGAGATCAGTAATGGCAAATTTTAGATGTGTCTTGCTTTTCTTCTAGGACTAGTTATATTCTTGTTCTAAAATATAGTCTAGATTTAATTACTAAATATTTTTAAAGTACTTTGACAATGAAAAGCTAATGAAAATTGTTACTGTTATAACAGGCATCTTATACAATATATCTTCCTGCCTATGTTAATCATCAGCGCATTTACTGCACAGTAATTTATGCATTTACTGCACAGTAAATATAATGACTTACACTGACTTGCAATTGATACCATAGAGGGATCAAATTTATGCCTGATTAGTTACTGTGCAGAAATGTATGTATAGATGCCTTACTGTGCAGTAACACTCTGTGTGTGGACTGATGTGGGACTAACTTTAGTCCCAAATCAAACCACACAGAGCTAATGTGCTTTAATGCCTGCACATATAGTTGTTGATTTATTCCTGCTTACTGTGCAGTAATTTACTGCACACTAATTTAAGCTGGTGTAAATGTACATGTAGGCACAGCCAGTGAGGCAGAAAAGCCACAGGTTTTTAAGTTTAAGGGTAGCCTTCACGGTCAGCATTCTTGTATTTAAGGATTTATGGAAGAACTGCCTGTGGAATATGGAAAACAAGGTAGAAGAAGTGTTTTCAAAAGGACAGCTGAGAGTCTGGAAGAAATCATTAATGGATGTCTCTAACACTTAGTTTTGGAATTCCAAAATACTAGGCGCACTGACACTCTTTTCTTGGGAGAGTACACTTGAGTCTGCTAGAATATTTGATTCCGATGGCTGCTGGATATTTAGTTCTGAGTTTAGGAAGGGGACAAGGTATTATGAAGTTATTTTGCATCAGAACAGGAAAAAACTTGCAGGGAACCAGGAGGGCCTGCCTTGGACTTTGAGAGGGGATTACTCATTTTTCTTTTGAAGAGGACTCCACAGGCACAGTCTGTTTTGTGCTGCACACTACTAGAGAGAGAGAGAGAGAGAGAGAGAGAGAGAGAGAAAGTAATTTAAGAAAACAGGCACAGTCTGAGAAAAAGAAATGCCATCTTCCTTTCTACAGGTTAATGGTTACTGAATATGATCACTAACAGCATTATTTAGAGAGTTTGGTAAACATTTAGAAAGCATCAAGATAAAATATATTTTTAAATAAACATTTATAAATATATAGATATGTTTATATAAACATAGAAAGTTTATCAGCATTTTCTTTAACTTTACAAAATAACTTCACATGTTTTATCATATAAAAGTAAACGATTGAACCTGAGTATACGTTGCTTTAAATTAGTTTCTTTAAATTATTCAGTATTTTCAAATGTTGAAAGCTTTGCTTTTACAAATATAGTAACCATTGGATTAAAGTAAAATTTTTCATGAGTTGTCATTGAAGTTCTATAGATGGTACTCAGCAGCTGATGGGAGAAAATAAAGAGTTTGATTTCTGAAGCAATAGATTGTAAATTCGTAAGGGATAATTGTCATCCTCTATTCTGACATTCTTTATAATACAGACCCATAGGATTTCCTGAATTAATTTGAACCAGAGCGTACCTTTCATGAAAAATATAGTTTCATTGGAAACATTGCCAGTGATGGAGAACCCACTATAGTTCTTGGTGTTGTTCCAATGGTTGTTCCAGTGGTTGTTCCCCTAGTGTTAAAATGTACACTTGTACTCAAAATTTATCTAGCTCCAGCTTTTAGTTACTTCATCGTCTTATGTCTTTGTCTTCTGGATTGAAGAATCCTGTATAATCAAATTTCAGTTTCCCAAGTAGGTTCTTACACAATGTGATCTATTTTTCCTTTTAATTTCTCATTGTTAAGCTAAACAGATTAGTCGCCTTGAGACTTCCACTTTAAGGCTTATTTTCAATATTTTGAACTTTTTTTCAGCTTTTCTCTGAACCACATCCAATTTATCAACATACTTTTTGTATTGTGAGCACCAGAAGTATTCACAGTGTTCCAGTAGTGATCATACCAATGACATAGAAAAAGGTAACATAACCTCCACATGATGATATTCCCCTGGTTGTCCATCCAAGAGATCACATTACCCTTTTGGGCCACAGGATCACAGGTGGAACCTATGCTCAGCTGATTATTATCTGATACAACTCCTAACTCCTTTATAGAGTTTTTTTCATAGAGTTAGCATTTGCCAGGATAGAGCCTCCTGTTCTGTAAAAATAACTTACCTTTGCTCCTAGACATATTATATTATGTTTAACTTTCTTTAAAATACTGAATTAAAACAGAGACTGATTGTCTCTTGTTCACTGATTGTTCTGTATCAGCGAACTGTTCTCTTCATTATTTACCATTCTCTCCAGTCTTTACTAATTCTTCTGTAATGATTTTCAGTTTGGTACTAGTTCAGTGATAATGATGTTAAATTGCATAGGGGCAGGAAATCATTCCTGCCAGACCCTGATAGGAACATATCCACCCAATGATGCTTTTTGTTTACAGTTATGTTCTTAGATCTATCAGTGTTGTTGTTCACATCTTTTCAGAGGTGCTTATTGCAGCAAATGAAACAAATATTATGAAGGAAGTATTACATGGTTATTCTTTATTGATGAATTGTATAATACCAGGTCATTAATCAGGACTAGAAAGAGTAAAGGTCCCAATTCCATGCCTTGGGGAGGCATCTCCATTAATCGCTTGCCAATTGAAGGGAACACAGTTGTCTTTAACCTGCTGGCTATGGTCCATAGAAAAACCTCTGACCCATTTAATCAGTCTGGAATGTGTTCCCTAACCTTTCAAGTTGGATCATAGAATGTCAAGTTATGTCAAAGGCTTTATTTAGTCACCCATGACTGGTAACCTCCTTATCTTCTACATTTTATGTGAGAGGTACAACAGTTTTTATCAAAACATGTATGGCTATTTTTTTCTAAAGCTGACAAACTGTTTGTGCAGATGAACTTGAAAAATTCACTATAACAATATCTGTGTCATAATTTATCCATTTTATGAGTGAAATTTGCAAATCCTGTTTTTTTCTTTCATATAGTCTGTGCTGAGAATAATTGTCACATTTAGAACTTAAAAACTTCCTTGGAAAGATGGAAATACTAATGAAAGAGCACACAAGTTCAGGGACATAATGCACTTTTTCTCCTTGTTTAATGACTGCAATGTATTAACAGTAGGTTTACCATTTATGCCACTCTTGAAGAGCTATAAATTAATTATGAAATTAGCAGAACAATGAGTTAAATAGATCAGAATTGGTGCAGTAGGTTTATTGTTTGGTTTTAGCTAAATTGCTAGCTGTCATATTTGAGTCAGAAGACTAACTAACTAATTTGGAGATGGATCATGAAAGTATCCAAAAATACCTCCAGTAATGGAAATTTAGCTTTTTGCAGGCAATATAAAATTCTATATTCTTATGTTTTCTTCTAAGAAGCAACAAACTAAATACAAGTTAGAAATATTAATGTACCTGATAATGAAACAACTGCATTTATCCTTTCTGATGAAACAACTTTCTGTCATTTCCTCATTTCCTACAGCTTCACATTTTGAAATGTGACCAAACTGGTGACCTGAAGTTATTGTCTAAAACTTGGTTTCTGAGCATTTCACAGCTTCAGCATCAGTTTGTCTTTAAACCTGAAATGACTGTATTTAAAAAGTAGTTGTGCTTTTCTTTGAAATTTGAATGTGAATAATAATAGCCTACAAACATATTAGTGATAATGAGTATGCAAAATATTCTGTTAAAAAAACACTTGACAAGCATGAATGGTGATTGACGATGACCAGAAATTTTCAAAATGTATGATCATTACAATGTGAAAAAGTAATTATGAATAATAAAAATCTGTTACAATAATTAGGTTTAATGAATGCTCACAGCAATCTAAATGAACTGGAACAATTTAAGGCAATAACACATGATTTCCATTTTGTGCTGTGTCAGATCATTTTATCATTAGAAGGGCTGCAATATAGTCCCGTATTACCAAGCATCTATACTTTTAAATCACATACACCACCCATTGAAATCAGGAGTTGTGAATTCCATATACAAGAAAGTGGGATACAAAGAAATTAATTACTTAACTAAGTTATGCTTCTTTTCATACTACTGAAATATTAATTTTGGGAAAGAAAACTTTATATTCAATTATTAAGTCTGGTGGTAATACAGGGCTGTCATATTATATTAAGTCATTCAGGAAAGGGTTAATATATCAACATTGTCAATATACTAGAACATATTTGGGAAGTGTCATGGGAAATGTTCCAGTACTTTTTTGTTGTTGTTGTTCAGATAACTTTCTGCTGACAAAGCTGTTTAAAATATTTAGGTTCTATTTCCTTAAAATTGCATTTTAGCATGGGAGTGTGCATATGTTCTTAAGAAATTCAGCAGTTGGTACAATATATGGCCAGGAGTAGTCTGGACTGTGTCATGAGTGACTACAGGGCTTTGGGGACCAGGCTTAGGAAGTCGGTGGCACAGGTGATCTTCTCATCCATCCTTCTGGTCAGCGGTCACCATTAGCATCAGGATGCCTGCATCAGGGAAGTCAATCTGCGGCTCTGGAGTTGGTGCCATCATGTGGGTTTTGACTTCTACAAACATGATCCTCACTTCCATGACAGAGGCATCCTTGGATGAGATGGTCTTCATCTCTTCTAAAAGTAAGAGTCTGTTCTCTTACAGGTTGGCTGATCTTCTACGAAGGGCTTTAAACTAGGTTCATCGAGGGACAGGAAAGCAGAAGCTAAGGAGAACCTAGGGTCAGTGAGCCACTAGCAATGCACTGGATTAGCCCAGGTAAGTACTAAGGTAAGCACTAAGGGGCCCAATAGACATCAGGACAGGGAGGTACTAAGGGTACCCATTGGGGAGCTTAAATGTCTCTACACTAATGCTAGGAGGATGGAGAACAAGCAGGAGGAATCTGCACTCCTGCTTGCAAATGATAACTTTGACCTGGTTGGATTAACTGAAACCTGGTGGGACCCTACTCATGATTGGGCAGTAAGCATTGAGGGTTACATGTTGTAGAGATGGACTATAATGGGGAAAAAAGGTGGGGGAGGGTGTTGCTCTCTCTATTAGGGAACAATATACATCCTCTATAATCCAAATGGGATTGGAGGATGGCCAAACCAAGGTACTATGGGTCAGAATACAAGGGGGTTGGCAGGAAAGGAACTTGGTACTGGAGGTCTACTATAGCCGGCCACACCAGGAGGATGAGCCTGACCTGGAATTCTCCAGACAGCATTTTAGAGGCCATATGGTCAAGAGATACGGTTGTCATGGATGGCCTAAACTACCATGACAGCTGCTGGGAGGAGCAGTCAACCAAATCTAACCTCTCACATAGGTTCTTAACCCACATACAAGACCTCTACCTAACACAGGAGGTATACGATCCCACTAGGGGAAACAACTTACTGGACTTGGTGTTAGCTATAGGGGATGACCTGGTGGGGAATGTGCAGGTACAAGGTAACCTAGGGGATAATGACCATCTATTGATTGAATTCACTATCTGGCAAAGGGTTGGTAAACTAGTCAGCAGGGCTGAATTGCTAGACTTCAGAAAGGTTAACTTCAGTGTGATCAGGAGATTAATTAGTGAGGCATTAGAGCTCAAGAGCATTGTTAAAATGGGGGTCCAGGAAGGCAGGTTGTTCCTTAAGGGAGCGATCGTACAAGCACAGAAGGAAGCAATCCCATTGTGCATAGAAGGGAAGAAAGGGGGCAAAAAGCCCTCTTGGCTGAGCAGGGAAGTCCAGGGAAGCCTAAGGGCAAAGAAAGAGGTATTCAGGTTGTGGAAACAGGGTAGCTACCAAGGAGGAGTATATATACCTGACTCATACTTGCATGGACTCAGTTAGGAAAGCCAAAGCAGGATTAGAATTTAGGCTGGCAACAAAAATTAAGGACAACAAAAAGTCCTTCTTCAGGTATATAGGGAGTAAAAGGAAGGCACAGAGTAGCATAGGACCCCTACAAGACAAACTAGGGCAATTGGTGACAGAGACAGGGACAAAGCTGAGCTCTTTAATGAGTTTCTTGCATCTGTATTCTTAGATACAGACCAAGACAAATCTCCCAATTGGATCATAGATAGACACAGGTGGGACACCAGCCCACAAACTGTTAGGGAAGACTTAGTGAAGGGATACTTGGAGGGGCTGGATGTGTTCAAATCAGTGGGCCCAGATGAACTTCATCCAAGGGTGCTGAAGGAACTGGCCAGTGTCATATCAGTGCTGCTGGCATGGCTGTTCGAGCACTCATGATGTTCCAGTCAGGTCCCAGAGGATTAGAAAAGGGCCAATGTGGTCAATATTTTTAAGAAGGGGTGGAGGGAGGAACTGGGAAACTATAGGCCAGTTAGTCTCACCTCTATCCTTGGGAAAACTGTGGAAAAAATCATTAAGGATCACATTTGTGGAGCCCAACAAGGAAATCAGCATGGATTTATTACCTGACTAATCTTGTTTTTTTTTTATAACCAGGTCACAAAATGCTTAGACACAGGAGTCAAGATAGATGTAATGTACCTAGACTTTAAGAAGGCCTTTGATACAGTATCTCATTCTGTTCTCATAAATAAACTGACAGGCATGTAGATGATTACATGGTCAGGAAGGTGGCAAATTGGCTTAGGGGTCGCACCCAGAGAGTGGTGGTGGATGACTCAATATCAAGCTGGAAAGATCTGGGCAGTGGAGTCCTGCAATACTCGGTCCTTGGGCCGCTGCTATTCAATGTCTTAATCAGTGACTTGAACGAGGGAGTAGAGAGCACCCTATCCAAGTTCCCAGATGATACCAAATTATGGGGCAAAGTTAACACACCAGAGGGTAGAGAATGGATCCAGGCAGATCTGGACATGTTGAAAAAATGGGCAGAATGAAATAGGATGCAGTTCAAGAAAGACAAGTGGAAAGTGCTACATCTGGGCAAAAAAGAACCACCAACACACTTACAGGCTAGGGGATGACCTTCTCAGCAACACAGAAGTGGAAAGGGATCTTGGAGTCATAGTAGACTCCAAGATTAACATGAGTCATCTATGGGACAAAATGATCAATAGACCTACCTGCACTTTATCATGAATTAGCAGATGTGTGATGAACAGGTTCAGGAAGGTGATGCAGCATTGGTCAGGCCACAGTTGGAGTACTGCATCCAGTTTTGGGCACCATGCTTTGAGGGATGTGGAGAATCTTGAGAGAGTTCAGAGGAGGCCACTTATATGGTCAGAGGCCTGCAGGCAAGGCCATAGAAAGAGAGACTGAGGGACTTAGATCTCTCCAGCCTTCACAAGGGGAGGCTGAGAGGTGATTTGGTGGCTGTCTATAAATTCATCAGGGGAGGGCAGCAGAGAATAGGAGATGCTCTTTTTACTAGGTCATCCCCTGGAGTAACTAGGAACAATGGCCACAAATCGACAGAGAGCAGATTTAGGTTGGACATTAGAAAGAACTTCTTTATGGTGAGGGCTGCCAGTATCTGGAATGGGCTTCCAAGGGAGGTGGTGCTCTCCCTTATCTTCAAGAGGAAACTGGACAAGCACCAAGCTGGGGTCGCCTAGCTGCAGATCTCTTTCCTGTCCAGGGCAGGGGGTCAGACTTGAGGACCTAGTGAAGTCCCTTCTCTGACCCTAACATCTATGAATCTATATTGGAACTACTTTAAAGTCAGCCATGTCTCTTTCAAAATCTTTCCAGCAGTGACCCATGAATTTCATCATGATAAAGTTACAGCAGAATGGCTCTCATGGTTGGACAGTCATCACCAGTGTTCAAGGTCACTTTTTTTCAAAAGTCTGCAATTCAGTCCATAATTTCTTAGACATGAGATGCATCAGATTAAGGGGCATGTCTATTATTTACTTCACTTCCAAGTATACTGGTATTTTACATCTTTAGTACCATCTCTGTGCTAGAGGATAAGATGAAACCCACAGGTTCCCCCGATATCATTGTTCAATTACTTAAAGAAACAAAGCTGTAAGATCAGTAAGCTTGTAAGCTTGTGAACTTGCTTTACTCCAGTTGACTGTTGAATTGTTCAGCAGGCTGTTCGCCATTGGATGGACTTACTGCTGTCGGAAAAAAAATTGTGGCTTCTTGTTACTTTGGCTACCATTACTTTTTCCAGGCCTTTCCTTGCACTGAAACACAGGAAGTAACTTCTAAACACTGGGATTCTGAACCTGCCATGGAGACTCAGAGCTGTACAATGATTATGGTTTGTTTGTTTTTTTCCTTTTGACTTTGTCCATCTCCTTCAGTCATTCTGGACAGAGAATTTTGGAGCCCACATTTTATGATGGAATTTCTTTGGGAAAGCTTGTATTGTTGAGATGGTAGGGTTTCTGGTCACTTAAAAATAAACAATTTGGTAGATATTCTTCTGCTTAGTACTAATAATGAACACATTAAAATAATTTTATAATTGTTACTAGTTTTCCTTTTCATATTCATGGCCTGAAGAAATTGTCAGCTTACTCTACACTCACATCAGATTAGAAAAAAATTGCTGAAAATCAGTTGAATATCTTCAGACTGACATAGGTGTAACTTCACTTGGGAGCTGTGTATCATATACAAATGCCAGGACAAAATGTTTCCATAATTACAAACCTGCGCAAACTCATTCAAGACAGTTGGGGTTCATAGCACAGAAGTCTGTGGGTAGTGGTATAGGATCAATGAGATGTATTTTAATGACTCATTACTGCTTCTTTTTAATCTACTTCAATGAGAGAATCCAGTGCATTATAGAGCGTACCATAGTCCCAGGCCCAGTTCCATTCCTTTTACATTAACTCTGAGCATTTGCTATTTCTGGGTCAAATTAATTTCTAGATAGACCAAGTACTTTCATGTGTGACAAGGACAGTAGGACATCAAAATATATATACCCCAGGGAATGGCTTTAAACTTCTTCTTTTGATAATACTCTTCTTGACATGTTCAGTGCATCCATCACATCAAAGCTTATACTCTTCAAAAAACAGAAGCAGTTTAATTCTGTTTTTCTTGGAGAATGCATGTTTCACATTTAAATAAAAAATCAATTATGTACTTTCAAAACAGGAATTGCAATAACCTTGGGCAGAGGCAGCTGCTACTTCTATTTTGAACACCCTCAGGAATAGTTATAAATTGTAGCAAGTAATTAAAAAAGGTCATTTATTGGAAAGTTTTGTGGA
Source organism: Crocodylus porosus (assembly GCF_001723895.1). Lineage (NCBI taxonomy): Eukaryota > Metazoa > Chordata > Crocodylia > Crocodylidae > Crocodylus > Crocodylus porosus. The sequence continues at coordinate 30,040,889 of NW_017728948.1, forward strand.
ACAGGGATGCGGATACCAATGACAATAGAAATGAATAAAAACATTAAGATGACCTGGGCCTAAAGTTGAATACCAGATCAGAATACTGAAGAGTTTTGCATACATTTGGAGTCAAACTTTGTGACTTAGAACTGTTCCTGTAATGCTCCCCAAGTAGAACTGTATTCAAAACAGCCCATTGTTTGGTGAAAATACTGATCTGTATTTTCATATGTACTTTGGGAATTCATAGAATTATAGAAAATTAGAGTTGGAAGGGACCTCAGGAGGTCACCTAGTCCAATTCCCTGCTCAAAGCAGGACCATCCCCAAGTAGATCATTCCAGCCAGGGTTTTTTCAAGCCAGGCCTTGAAAACCTCCAAGGAGGGAGATTCCGCCACCTCTCTAGGTAACCTGTTCCAGTGCTTCACCACCTTCCTGGTGAGAAACTTTTCCCTAATAGCCAACTTAAACCTCCCTTGCTGCAGCTTGAGGCCATTGCTCCTTGTTCTGTCATCTGTCACCACTGAGAACGGTCTAGCTCCATCCTCTTTGGAACCCCCCTTCAGGTGGTTAAAGGCTGCTATCAAATCCTTCAGTCTTCTACTTCTGCAGACTAAATAAACCCAGTTTCCTCAGTCCCTCCTCATAAGTCATGTGCCCCACCTCCCTAACCATTTTCATTGCTCTGCACTGGACTCTCTCGAACTTGTCCACATCCTTTCTATAGTAAGGGGCCCAAAACTGGGCACACTACTCCAGATATGGCCTTACCAATACAGAACAGAGTGAAATAATTGATCTGCTGGCTATGCTTCTATTAATGCAGTACAGTATGCTGTTAGCCTTTTTGGCAACATGGACACACTGCTGACACATATCCATTTTATTGTCCACTGTAATCTCCAGGTTCTTTTCTCCAGAACTGCTGCTTAGCCAGTCAGTCCCCAGGTTGTAGCGGTGCATTGGATTCTTCTGTCCAAAGTGCAGCACTTTGCACTTGTCCTTGTTGAACCTCATGGGATTTCCTTTTGCTCAATCCTCCAATTTGTCTAGGTCACTCTGAAACCTAGGCCTGCCCTCCAGTGTATTTACTACATCCAACTGGATTAATGACTATTGCTAAATTATTTGTGCATGCTAATTTCACAACAGATAGAAATGTTTATCTTCATACAAAATAATGTATCACATAAACCAGCAATTGCAACATTTGAAATAACAAACCCTATGCCTCTGGTGGAGGTGGACATTCTGTCCTAGGCTTTCATTTTGCATTTTCAAAGGGTGGGTGGATCTTTAGGTGGCCAATTTCTAAATGTTTGTTTGGGAGAATATGATAAGAGGTGGAAGGGTTTAAGTATGACTGCTAGAATATAACTCTGCAACCCATATATAATTTTAATAATGGATTAAATTGCAGCACTTTATAGCCAAGGAATAATTCAAGCATTTAATTCATTTAGTCTTCTTTAGGCAACACATTTAAATTACTTGCCACAGAATTTTGCTGGTGTGACTCATAACATTGTGCTTTTATTTTAGCTATGTCTTGCTCACATCATGTTATATTCTGACTACATGGAAGCTTAATATCACATAAGGCAGTGTGATTTATCCTAATGAATGGACAGAAAATGATGAAACTTTAAACATATTTTACATCCTTCAAAGCAGATAAGCAATTTGAACAGATGAAGCAGTTCTGCTGAATCAATGCCCATATAGTTTCATGTGATCATTTCTTTACTTGGTTACATTTTCCTGACTGGGTTGAAGAGAAGATACACAATCTGTATATAAATAAAAATTCATTTAGTGAGAGCCTTTAAGTATAACTCTGTTGTTTGCTATGTATATGAACTGATCATCTATATGTCTATTACACTTCCTGTGCATTACCCAATCTATATATAGTTTGAAAAAGTGAAGGTTATTGCATCTGTCTGGTGCCCAGATTCCTTATACACATTCATAACCATACCCCTATTGTATAGATGAAGCATTATATCTATTATTTAGATAAGTAAAATGAAGTAGACTGGGACATTAACGCTAACATTTCTTAACCAAGGTGTTTAATGCAAGGCACTTAAATCAGTGCTGTATGTACATAAATGAATATGTCCTGATTTTCATATATACTTGTTCCATCCAGGTCCCAGTGATTAAAAACTAAGATTGAATGGGAATTTTAACTGCATATCACATTTGGCCATTAGGTTCCTTCCGTTTGCAGGTATAAGTATGGATTATCATGGCCCCTTATACTACTAAAGTTTCTCACTTTATGTATTCCATGTGGTCTAAAATAATCTGTTACTAGAGCAATGATCCTCAGCCAGAGTGTCACACAACCCTGGGTGTCTCCAAGTCCTTTTAAGAGTGCTGCAAAGTGCTTGTTGAGCATGCGAATGCCTACGTATGTTTCAGAAGATAATCCTTGATGTTTCAAATAGGAAACCACAGTCTCCAAAACATTCTTTTTGACTTTTTTTTTGCAACAGAAAAATTGCTTTATTATTTTTCCATTGTCAAAAAATGAATACAACCTAAGAATTGGCATTTTCCAGGTGGTGTACTGAGTCTAGCAAGGGTGGTGTACTGAGTCGACCCTGAGTAAAAAAAAGTTTGAAAACCAGTGTACTAGTGCAGGGATGACCAATTAACACTGCTACCACTTGTTCTACCACCAGATTTCTGGATCTATGTGGAGCCCCACAGGCCAGCTGCTGCTGCCAGCTGCTGCTGCCCTGAGCACTGAATCTCATGCCACTCATGGGGCTGGATGGCTTGGGTACCTGTGTACTATAGGTGTGATAAGCCTCCTAAAGTAAATAGAAAGGTCATGCAAAGTTTTGCTCCTATCTAATACCTCTTAAAAGTGAAGGGAACATATCAATTTACAGAAAAACCGTGGGAGTGCACAAGTTTCTGTACATTAATTGCCTTTCTATAGAAAGAAGTAAAATCTTTCTCTCTTGTATTATCGGGTCTTTGTATGTGGTGAAATGTTCACCAGATATATCAATAGGGAATTCAGTCTGTGCTTGGAAAAATATTGCTATAATTTAGGTATCTTCTTTGTTTTTTGAAATTGCTAACATTGCTGTCTTTCTGCCTACTTGAATAAATGCATATATAAATGTCAGATGTAACTGTGGCCTTACAACAAACATCTGACTAAGGGCACAGCAGAGGGAAGAATAAATGATTTTTAATGTATACATGATTTTTCCTTACTTCCTCTTGCACTCTAAATAATTGCAGTCCTCAATTGACTCCATGCAGGTGAACAATGAAGTCAGTGTCCCTCCGTCTGCATGCAGGAGTCCGAATGTGTGGTATAAATCAAAGTTTAAATATGCCCTCCTTAAGTATTCTTTCCCTTCGTGTCCACTTTCTGCCACTGCGAGAACTGAGATACTGGGCTAGATGGGCCTGCACTCTGACTCAGTATGGCATTTTTTAACGTTCTTATTTTAAGAATTGGTCTAAACAAAATAATGTTTGAAAAGAGAATCTGATTTTGAAGCGTGTTACAGCAGGGCTGACCTATGCTTTTTAAAATTGATTTTATAATTCACCTGGTACAAGTTCCTCAGTATTATTTATAAGCTTCAGAGTGGTCTCCCAGCTCTGGTTGCAATAGCTTGGTGGGGGACTTTCTGTATCCACTATGGTACACAGAATCCCACTGGCACAGAAGAACTCTGGCAGTGATTTCAGCCCATGCAACTGATTGACATAAAGCCTCTTTACTCTTGTCTTTAAGGGCATGATCCAAGATCCATTGATGTCAATGGAAAATTGCCCATTGGTTTCTTTGAGTATTGGATCAGGGCCCATGTGTTAGATTAAAAAACAAATACTAATAGGTTTAAAATTAACATGATTTTGCAAGTGGATGCATATTTATATTCACAAATAAAAACACATTTCACATGTGACCCTGACATAAATATTTGCCAGATACAGAGCAGAAGAGACAAAAAAGGAGGAATATTTGGACATAATTTATTTGGAATCTTCCTTTTCCTCTCTCCCACTCTTGAATCTTAAAGCCCTGTGGTCCATGGAAGGTCACGGATTTGGCTTTAGCACCTGGCCGTGCTGTTCTGTGCCAAGTTTAGCCTGGCCTCAGAAGTGGTTTTATGCAGATCCATGGGTGCCTCCCACAGAGAGCTGAAGGGGACAGAAAGCTCATGCGATCCCTCAGAGAACTAAAATCCTAATTCAGGACTATCAAAAGTTGACTCTTTGCAGCTGTGGAGCAATTTTCCCTCCCTCTGAATATAGCTGTTAGAGTTTGAAAAGCCAATTTATTTTTTATTTTACTTGGAAATTTTTATTTGATCAGTGGCCTCAGGATTTGAAGAGGATTACTTGCCTCCCCTTCTTGTTACCAGAACTAGCATAAATAATCCACTCAGAGATAATGTCGTGCCTCCCAGTGTGCTTGTTTATCATAAGGGTACTCTTGCTTTCCATGGGCTAGTGCACTCTGATTCTTGGCCGAATTTATGATGCAAATGTCAGGCAGAAACTCTGTCTTTTTGTTTTCATGCCGGAGCTCTTTATTTTTACAACACTGGAATTGATATATATATGAAAATATTAAAATTGCCTTCACATAAAAAGGATACAGAGGTTTGGGAAATAGAAAGTAAAATATAAGTTACCGAAAATGTTTTGCTGTTCACATGCTAACTCTGTCAGTGCATCAATAATAATTTATGTTGTGTCTATTTTCTAGAAACTTTTCCTAAGTGTCAATCTCTGTCTCTGTATATCTACATAGAGAGTGAGAGGGTGGGCGGGGGTGTGCATGTGTGTGTATATGTGTATGTAGATATATATGTATATATGCCTGTGTATATGTACAGATGTATAAAACATGGTGATTGTTCTATTAATCAGTATTCTCTTTTAAATAATTTTATCTCTATGTTGGTTTGCACATAATAGAAGTTAAGAAGTTGCATATGAATTCTTCTTTAGGTTTCAGGAGATTGTTAAGGGAATGAGCACATGAGTGATACTGAATGATGATTAAAGAATAACTAAGAACCAATTCTGCCCTATTACTCCCATGTGACCATTCTATTAACTGAAGGCATAACTTGACTCCTCAAATTTCTGTAAAATGTCACTGTTGCTCTAAATCAAATGATACAAAATCAACATGGCACATTAAATAGATTTAAACTCGCTGACCAATTAGTCTTAAACTGTGCTTGTGAACAGTGAATGAACACTGACAGAAGACTATTGTAGAGGTTCTGGTGGATAGTTAGATGCACATGATTCTCAGTATAATGTTATGACTAAAAAATGCACATGTTAATCTATGACATTTAAACCGGGAAAAAATGGAATAGAAGTAGGAAGGTTAGATTAGTACTGTGCTTGACACGGTTGCAATTGCTGCTCAAATATCATGTCAATTTCTGATGCTCAGGATTCAAGAATGATGCTAGTAAATTAGAGAAGTGGAAAGAAGAGATACAAGAATGAATAACAGATTCGAAATATGCTTTATAGTGAACATTTTGAGGAGATTCACTTGCTTTGCTTATCCAATAGTAAATTAAGAGGTGATTAGGCCATGATCTGTAATCTGAAATTTAGAGAATTCTTCAATTTTATAGGCAAAGTCATAAGGAGATGCAATAGCTTGAAGTTGAAGCTAGAAAAATTCAGACTAGGAATAAGTTCTAATTTTTAATTAGTCTGTCAATGTCATAAAGGATTTTCCATCATTGAACATTTTTCAGTCAAGATTAAATATTTTTCTAGAGAAAACCATTTAATTCAGTCACAATTTAATGAAGGGAAATCAGATTATATGATATTAGTGATTCCTAATGACTTTATAATTTAAGGAAAAAGATTCTGGGTATGTATCTCATATAGGCTTCCTTATAAAATGTCATTTCCAGGAATCTTTGATTTAATAGGTATCTAATGGGTTTTTATTTGAAGATAATTATATAAGAGGAAAAATAAATAGTTTCATAGTTTCTAGGGTCGGAAGGGACCTGAACAGATCATCCAGTCTGACTCCCTGCTCTGCGCAGGAACGAGTGATAGGATCATAATACCCCAGCCAGATATCTATCCAACCTCCTCTTGAAGACCCCCAAGTTAGGGGAGAGATATAGGTGATGACAAAAAAACAATTTTCCCATTAAGGGATAGATCTTGGCTTTGTCCCAGCAAAAAGAATATCTCTCTCATTCAGACCTTCTGATGAACTTGGATCCCATTAATTTCAGTAAGAAATATAGGCATTTAGCACCCTCCAAATTGATGTTGTATAGTCAAATGTACTGTATCTGACTAATAGTACATCACAGCCAGTTTATTCTGGTCATATGTATAACAGACGTTGCAGGGCAACAATTACCCAGGCCTTTGATATAATCCATTATTTTTATAGTAATTGTCTAGTTCAGCAGTTCCCAAACCCTGACAAATTGTGCACCACCAATTTAAAACAATACAACCTTAAGTACTACCAGCACATTTTTGTCATATAATGTAATTATAATAAATCTGTTAACGTGTACCACTGACAGATCATTTGTGTTCCACTGGTGGTACCCGTACCACAGATTGGGAACAGTTGTTCTAGGTATTATACATTACAATAAAAATAGACAGTTATGATGAACTGAGAAATGTTTTCTTAATAATGGTCCTGGAGTTGGTCTTCAGACACAAGAGATGTCAAATTCTTTTTGAAGATATGAAAAATAAGGATTTATATCCTAGTAAGGGTAAAATTAAAAGCAAAGCTAAATGAAGATAATTTGGAGGTTTAAAAAATTATCTTAAGATAACAAATGACCATAGCATTTTAGTGCATTGCTGTACTTCCCAGTTCATGCTAGAAATGGAAGTTGTAATGGCTATGAGAATGTCATATGAGTAGTATTTTTTGGCCAGAGGAAAAGTAGAGAAGTCATGCAAAAAGAGACCAAGTTAGTGAAATTTCCAGTTGTGCAGATACAAGAGAAGGTTTGGGAAGGTTTTGGATAAGCATCCAAGATAAAATTGTTATAACTGTGAACACACAAATCTATGATGAAGCACCACAATTATATAAGTATTTATAATTATGTTTGCAAATAACCATGTAGGCTTAATTATCTAAGGTTATTGTAGGAGCAATTTTCTAACTCTTCACAAATAAATCTTAAGACCTGAATGCCAGATTTTCATACATTTTCAGTGCTCACCTCCAAGCATCACCAGTAATGAAAAGATTAAATGATGAAATAACTATTCCATGAAATAAAAGTTTGGTGGGGAGATCCAAAATTTGATGGCTTGTGTGGTCCTTCTCAGTGATGCTTTTAGAGAGAGTACTAGTACATGATTATATAATTTGTTCTCTTGTGTTTTTTCTTACATTACTCCTGGCTGTAGAACTAAAATAACAATCAGATTTGTTGCTATCATTTTTGCAGACATCAAAAGAAAAGAAAATCAACATTTAAGATTAAGAAACTTGTTTTCACTCTTACATAGCTTAGGAATGTGCTCTGAATGGGAAGCATACTTCTTGTGTAGAGTCTTTAGCTATATTGTTTATTTTAAGTCTGATACCATGTTTGCATCAGGTTATTTAACTGTGCCTTTAATTTTGTAGTTTTCTACTCAGTAGCTGTTCATATTTTATAAGCAATCCAGAAGAAAATATTGCCTTACACAGAGCTGTATTATTTTCAGACTGAAGATCCAGGTTCTGCAATAATTAATATGCTTACATGGCAGTACTGATTGTCTTCTGTTCTATATTCATACGCAGTTAGGTTGTGAGCAGATGAAGTGACATGTTACACCTTACACTGTGGGCTGCACAAATTGATGGGGGTTAGTGCTAGTTCAAGTTCGGAACAGTCATACTTTAGGATAGTAGGGGCCTGGAGCACTGAAATGTATAAATGCCACCCCTCCCATTCTGGGTTTCCCCTGCTCCCTGACCACCCCACCCCGCCACTTGGGCTCCCCTGAATCCTTCCCCAGTCCCTCTGCGATTTGGGTTGACCCCTGCCTTCTGCCTCCCATCACCTCAGGGGCATTACTTATTCGAGGTTTCCTGCACTGTGACACCCAGGGAAGCAGGCAGATAAGGGTTAGCCTGTTTGCCTAACTGCTGCTGTTGGGCTGCTACTCCTCTGGCCCAGGGAACAGCAGCAATAGTGGTGACAGCCAGGGAAGCAGCTTAATCCATCCCTGACTGTTCCCCAAGACAGACAGCACTGGGAGCTACAAGTAAGCAGTGGGAGGGAGGTGGGTATGGGGGGCAGTTAGTGGTGGTTAAGGTGATGGTTAAGGTGGGTGGGTGGTTGGGTAGTGGGCCCATTGTGGTCGAGTGGCGGAGAGGGTGCATTTAGAGTGTTTACACTAAGATATAGTCTAGAGCATGGGTAGCATGGATCAGAAATAATCCTGCTGCTAAAAAGTATACTAAAAAGTATCATCTCTGAACCAAGAGTTTTAGAGTTTTGTACTTCCTTTCTTCAGACAACTTATGTATGGATGTTCTTTTTTATCAGTAAAGATACACCTCAGGACTTGTATGCAAACTCACATCTGCAGTGGGTTTGAGTAAAGTCAATATTTTGATGACTATCAAAATAAGGAAGTGCAGGTAATATGTTAAATGGCTGAAATGGCATCGTCTCTTTTCATACTGAGTCAGTTCAAAAGATATCTAGCAAAGGCCTAAATAATTAAATTAATCCTTCTTTAGGCTGAAATCAATTTTTTAAATTTTATTTTCATTGCCACAAAATTAATTACAACCATAGTAAGTCTGAAATGTTGAAACAAAGATGGATGAACATACGCTAGGCTTTTTCAATATATTGTTAGTTAGAAGAGAAGTGAGCCTCTCCAGCTGCAGTAATTTGTTGCTTTTGTTGACAGATAAAGTGCAATAAATTCTAAACTAAATTGAGACTCTCTCAGCCTCAGATGATCCAGCAAATGTCTGTAATGCTTCTTCTACATGGCCTTTTCAGTGACCTGATATATAGATTGTTGCATGATCACTATATCTTCACTAGGCACCATCATGTTGTTAATCTTCTTTAGTGCAGGGTTGTAAACAGATATCAGGAAGGGATGAGGGAAATGGCTGGAAGAATTAGTTATCTTTTAAAAACTGTTATTTAGATGGTAATGGCTAGGATAGAAGTCATGTAAGAAACCCTTGTGTTTGATTGTGGCAAAAACTATTCTAAGACCCAAGGACAAAGGAGCTATAGTTACATAAAAATTAAGAAAAGTTGCTGTACCATAGCATGTATGGCACTGTAGCATGTAGCTACCCTGTAACTGTATGATATTTCAAATATTTGTACCATAACTACTTGAAGACAAGATTTTACCCCTGCAGTCAGCATCAGGAAAAAAGCCCTTTGTCTTGCATTCAGATACAAGCAAACCTCATTAAATACTGAAACTGAGTACATGATTAAAATACACGGCTCTTATTAGTAGGAACCTCACCCAAAGATAGGTTTGTACAGCCCAGCTGGCAGTGACCCTTGAGTGCAATCCTCCTCAGTGGTGCGTCTTTTTCAAGTCATGGTGAGCCACTACAATGCATTCATTTCAACCTCCTATTCACTCCTACATCCAAGGTGTGCCTTTCATTCCTATGTCCAATGATTACTATATTTCTTCACCAGCTTTAAATGTCTGGTAAATGTAATCAAATGGGGCTCCAAACGGTTCACCCAGAATCCCTTTGCCATTCCCTCTCCCAGCCTGTCACATGATTAGTGCAGCTCTGCCCTCCCTGAGTTGGAGCCAGACCAAGTAGTCCTTATCTCCACATGCATATGCATTTATGGTGGATCCCAGGACTCATGACAAGACCACATGGCTTTGTATGGGTTGCTGGAGTACACATGCATAATGAGCAGTGCTGAGTTGTGAGGTCACCATGGCTTGAAATCCTGTTCACCCTGCTGGGGCCCAAACCATTGAACTGTATGCTAAATCATAAGCCTCTTGGCCTTGGGTTAATTCCATGCATAGTTTGTATTATATATAAGTATGTACAAAAGTGCTGCTTAAGAATGTATTTACGGAGTGTGTATGCTAAAATTTGCAACAGTTTCAACAAAGGTCATTGTTTGTGATCCGTCATGGTTGAGGATGATCACTCCCATGCATCAAGGTGCAGATGAGTCCATTGATGGCTAAGAAGGCTGATCTTAGAGCCATAGAATCTGTAGCAAACACCACAGGTGGTTGTTAAAGTTAGGGTTGGATCATGGATTTCTGTCTTGTCTCCTTTCTTTCTGTTTCTGTTATTTCTCTGCCTCTAGGGTGAGGGCAAGACAGTTTTTTTCAAAGTAAACTGTGCCTGCTCTTACAAGGCATAACCATGTAGCTCTATCCTGAGCTATTTTTTTCCCAATTTGTTGTGTTAGTGACACACTTCTTAATGTTTGCCTTGAGGCGTCCTTGAAGTGTTCTTTTTGGCCCCTGCACGTCCTTTAACTTTGGCTGAATTGGGAGTATAGCAGTTGTTTTGGTAAATGTACATCAGTCATGCACATACAGTGCCCTGTCCACTGTAGCTGGTGTTGAATAATCAATGCTTCCATATTGGTGGTGTTTGTGTCAGTGGATCAGCTGCATTTGTGTGATGATCCTCCAACTTTATGCCATGGATCTTCTGGAGGTCGCACTGGAGATGGTATTCCAGGCTTTTTAGGTGGTCTCTGTTGATCACCTAACATTCACAGCCATAGAGAAGAGTTGGGATTACCACAGTCTTGCTTGAGTCCTAATGTGATCATTAAGCACATGATGATTCAGTCTTCTGAAGGCAGAGCTGGCACATGGGATACTATATTGTATCTCCCCATTGATGTTGGACTTCTTTGAGTGATAGTTGACAAGGTATGCAAAATGTTCAACATTCTTCAGCTCCTGTCCATCAGTGAGGATTTTTGCTGGGAGAGTTGATTTGACCAGAGCAAGTGGGTGAAACACCTTTGTTTTTCCAATGTTAAGGTTCAGTGTCAGGCACCGGTATGCTTGAGAGAAGCATTTAAGGACCATTTGTAGTTCGTCCTCCATATATGCAATGACAGCACAACCATCAGCATGCTGAAGTTCCACAGTTGAGGCTGAAGCAACTTGGGGTTTGGCACAGAGGCAGGAGAGATTGAAAAGGTTCCTGTCCATACTGTACTTGATGCTGATGCCATGTGGAGACAGTCACTGATGAGCATCTTGATGATCACAAGAATGATGGAAAACAGAATTGGTGTGATCATACAGCCCTACTTGACACGTGTTTAAATGGCAAAGGGCTCTATAGTGGAGCCCTGCATAGGATGGAGGCAGTTATCTGGTCATGAAGGAGTTTTAGGATAGTGATAGATGTCCCTGGGCAGCCAAACCTTGATACAAGAGCCTTGCAGTTAACAGAGTCAAAGTCTTTGTTTAAATCAATAGAGGCCATCTACAGTTCCTGGTGTTGTTTCTGGATCTGCTGGGCCACAAAAATATTGCCCATGGTACCTCTTAATGGTGTGAAGCCACATTGAGACTTGGGAAGGATATCCCTGGCAAGCGGGAGCAGTTGGTTTAGCAGAATTTGAGCAAGGATCTTCCCAGCAGTGGAGAGGAGGGTGATACTTCTATAGTTTCCAAAATCAGACTTATCTCCCTTTTTTAAAAGTGGTGATGATATTGGCATTGGTTAGTTCAGTGGTAATTTCTGCAGTATTCCAGATTCTGAGAAACAGTGTATGGAACTTGTTGGTTATAGTTTCCCCATCAACTTTGAAGACCTCATCTAGTATCAGGGCCAGGTGCTTTGTTGTTCTTCAACTGTCTTATCACCTGGTGGACAACTTCAGAGGTTGGTGGGCTGGCAAGTACTTTCTTTACTGGATGCTGTGGGATGGATTCAGTGGTTTCATCAGTCACTGTTTATTCTTGGTTAAGGAGTTTTTGGTAGTGCTCCTTCCAGAAGTTTTTGATGGACTCATTTTCTTTGAGGAAAGCACTGTTGGCTTCAGGTCTAAGCAGGGTGAGTCCACAAGAGATTGGTTCATACACAGCCTTGATTGCACTAAAGATGCATCAATGTCATGATTGTCAACAAATTGTTGGATTTCTTTTGCCGCCTTTTCCAATCATTTGTTTTTGATTTCTTGAGTCTTCCTTTGGGCTTCAGCTTTAACTCATTGAAAAGTTTTCTGTACCTGACTGGATGTAGGATAGTTTTGCTAGTTACAGAAAGCTTTACTCTTCCAGTTGAGAAGGGCTGTGATCTCAGTGTTGTTTTTGTCAAACCAGTCCTGATGGTGTTGGGTGATAAAGCCAACTGATTCTATGCAAGCCTTATGTATGATCTCCTTTAAACTTTGCCAGTTTTCCTCAACACAAGTGTAAACATTTTTCAATTCTAATATTAGTGAGTTTCTTGCTGAGATATGTTTGGAGGGATTTGCAGTGTCTAGGGGTCTGAGGGCATTTGATGCTGAACTGTCTTCAGACTGGTTAGTTTTGCTTTTGATGTTTCAGTGCAACCCTAATGAATATGATTGATCTCACTAAGTGATTATTGGTTCAGCGGTCACTTGTTTCACTTGTAACACATTGATATAAACATCTTTTAGATCATGCACTCTTATGATGATGTAGTCAAGAATGTGCCATTGTTTGAGCAAGGGTGTTGTCATATTGTTTTGTATCTGGCAGGTGGTCTGAAGATGGTGTTAGTAATGACAAGGTCATACTCTGCACATTTACTAAGTAAGAGGAGTCTGCTGGAATTAGCGTTGCACACTCCTTCTTTTCCAGTAGTGCCTCTTCACATGTTAAAGTTCCGGCCAACTCTCTCAATGAAATCTCCAAGGAGGATGATTTTATCCTTTTTTGGGATGACAGTTAGGATTTCATCAAGGTCAGCATAAAACTGTTCTTTGTGTTCTTCCTCAGCTTCAAGTGTTGGGGCGTATGCACTGATAATGGTAGCAAATGAATTGTGGGTCAGCTGGAGGTGGAGAGTCATGAGGAACTTGTGAATGCCAACAGAAAATTCAGTCATCCAACTGACAATCTGGTTCTTAATGGTGAAACCAATTCCATGTATTTGCTTGTCATTTGAAGTTTTCCCTTTCCAGATGAATGTAAAGCCACCTCCCTCCTGTCTCAGCTGTCCTTTGTCTGCACATCTGGTCTCACTGACAGCAGTGATATTGAGGTTGTATCATGAGAGTTCTCAGGAAACAGTAGCTGTTCTATATTCAGGCAGGTCTGTGACTGTTCAGGTCATCTAGTAGGGATCATACATTCCAGGATGCAAAGGACATTTTTGTCTTTCAACTGCAATTTGAGTGACCCAACTGGAAGCAGCTAGGTAAGGTGGGGCAGTCTACATTTGGGGCACCTTTTCTAGTAACCCCTCCCCATGGGGGATAAGCAGAAGGGGTCCTAAAAAGTACTTCTCAGTCATAGCTGCCTAATCACCCTCCTGTCCCATTCCAAGGGAGAAGCGACCAACACACAGCTGCTGCCTTTGTGTAGATCTGTGACTAGGGACTCCTAGAAATCACTTAGTTTATCCCCATCACCATTCATCTGTCACCAAAGGACACTGTAGAAGTTATGGGTATTGGTGACTGTTTTTTGTGGTAGATGTTCTATCTACTGGGAGAAATCTGCATGTGACCTGTTTTATGTGAGGAGGCTGTTGCGCATTGATAATTGCATGGATCTTAGCAGAGGAGAAACTTGTGTCCAGTGGCAAGGAGATCCAAGAAAACTGGGTTTACTTTCTGCTGCAGCTTTCATCTGCCTTCACAACCATTGAGAAGTATGTCTTCTTCATCTGCCTACTTCAGTGTTGAGGACTTTGTTAAACTTGACTTCTCTTCATCTGATCCCTCATCTTTGACCTTACCACCATGGGTTACCCTACCAGGAGTACATGTCTCCTGAAGGTATTGCTCTTAGGGTCATTGGTACATGCAAGACTCTCCACCCCATCAGGATGGCAGTCCATGGAGAGGTAACATGCAAGAAAAGGTAACATCCATCAATTCTGAATGAGCTAAGTCTATGGGTATTACATGCAAATTACTATAGGTATGTTTATTTTTAGATCAGTATTTTCAGATTTTTTCCTCACTTTCATGGACTCAGGGAGAGCAGTTTCTGACAGTAACGACAGAGGCAAAGGAACTGCAGGGGGAAGGAAGTTGGGGGGGGCAGAGGGCAATGCAGCTATCTCTCTTCCCTCTCCCCCCCCGATTTATTTCCCCTTCTGTAGCACTGGGAGTGGGGAAGAGGAGGACAAATTCAAGGCAGAACTCCAATAACTGGAGTCTATACCTGAACAATTATGAGAAATATATAAATTATCCTTATATAGAATTTAATTATTGGGGTTCGTCTTATATTCAGGGTCATCTTATATTCAAGTAAATATGGCACATGGTTTTAGGAAGGGAAATAAATTCTACATGCTTATGCTAAAGATGTTACATGTTTTATTGTCTGATTCTCTGCTCTGTTTTAATGATGTATATCAGAAGCAATCTTAGTGAGATCAACAAAGTTATACCAGGGTTAAATCAGAGAAAATGAGATTAGAAATAGTCTTAGTGTCTCTACTTCTTTAGCAACTTGAGCTAATACGTTCATGAAAACAGCTGTGTCATTTATCTTAGGGAATACTAAAAACACACTGTCCCAAATGTTCAACTGAGTGTAGGAGCAACTTTTCATCAAAAATAGACAAAATGACTGAAATGTCTTCATTCCTTTGGAGCCACTCAAACTCATATTTCAAGTTATATTTAATGGAATCTTTTATGCATTCAGTCTTCTAAATTGTCAGTAATGGGATCTTTGGCTAAGTATTTATAAATATCCTGAGGATTATTTTGAAATCCAGAATCAAAATCAGAGACTGAGAGATTGTCACAGGTAGAGCTCATAATTGCTGGATAAAGTCACATCTACATTGTAGGCAGGACCTTTAGTTCCTGGTTTAATCCCTTCCTGCTGGTTGAAATAAATTTTAAGTATATGACATATTACAGTTGCATTCAAAGCTTATGGCCTGAAGCTCTGAAAGAGTGGAGATTTTACTGTGCATACTTAGAGCTCAAAACTTTTTAAGATCTCTAGTGGCTTTATAGAGATGATATCTTTCTGCTAGGATCCAAGGAATTCATTTGTATGTCAATTATAAGTCTGTTAATTTCATGACCATTATGTGATGCCTTGTGACACTTATTAAAATATCTCTGATACTTAGTGTTGCACCTCGATCACCGGTGTACCCTTGACCTGCAAGCCTGAGTCGGCACGACCAGCTTGGCGCGGAAGGGGTAGATGACCGGACAGGTGGGGAATAGTGGCAAGTAGGAGTCAGGCAGCTTGAAGTGTAGTGGTTATATGAAAAGTTTATTGTACTTACACTACTGCTGGTCGCAGCGTAGGCAGGAGAGCTGGCTTGTTCAGTTACAGTGCATAAAACAGAACAATCTAAAGGGGTCTGTTGGTTCACGGGGTTCCTGAGCCGAGCCCTTGCTTTCTAACCTGGAGGCTAGGTGCGGCTGCCCGACTCAATAGCCAGAACTGGTCAACAGCTCATACACAGGGAGAAACTATAATGTACTTTCGATCAGCAAACTTCTGAAAGCTCTTTGACGAGAAGAACAGATGAACCGGTGAGGAACGAACTACGCCAAAATGAAGATCGGTTGCCGGGGAGAAGATGTCTGCAGGTGGCCAATCTGCTGACTGTGTCTCCTTGGTGTGCACGGATTCTCCACTTAATGGCGGGAATCTGCTCTTAGTTATAGTCAGTGGTGACCAATCACTACATGCCAATTGTGAATATTTACTGACCGCCAATTATGTTCTTACACCAGTGACCTAGATACATATTCATCTGACCTAGATACATTATTCATCTGACCTACTTTACTGCCCTCAGCGGGTTCAAAATGTCAAACATGTGATTGGCACCTGCAATTCTTACCATTGCAGACAACAAGCTTCTTAAGTATGGAGAACAAACTTTTAACAAACTCCAACTGCAATGCTTCCCTCAGCAAAGAAATAAAGGCTACTAGTGCTGAGGGGTCTTTATGGCCTGCGTCCTTACTAAGTTATAATGGTCTTTTGCTTTGCTGGCATCGGCACTCTAACTGACAGGTAGAATTCAAACATGACACTTAGCATTTGGGAGGAATAAAACTCTATGAGTCCCATTTGAAAATGGGTATGTGAACTATGGCGAGTGTCCCCAGGTCTGGAGCTCACTTTAACCAATGTCACAGTCTACAGTGGTGGCACAAAGGTAAGAAAGAGAGAACTGGGAAGGTGAAAGACAAGGAAAAGAATAGGAAGGGATACTCCATCCAAGAGTGTGTCCCCATGATAGCAAAAAATCATTTGTTGTCCTTTGTGTTATTCATTCTTCTTCCAAAGAGCTATAACATAGAATGTTTTGGGGTGACTTGGACAAATTGATGATGCCAATGAACAAAACAATAGTAATAATGGTGCTTGCTCTACAGCACTAAGAACAGAGCAGTATCTTAGACAAAGGACTCAGGTGAGGGTCTCAATTTTGCTTTAGCTGGGATAGGCCATAAAGCCTGTGGTTACATGCTAAGGATTGACCTGCCTGAAGCCTGGACTCTTCCAAGCTGGGACAGTGAAAAGTGAATGGAGTATATGAAGGGAAATGGGTAGTACCTAGCTCATCAACTACTAACAGCTAGCTATGAAAGAAGGATTGTGTCTGGAATGTCAGCAAAGGACAGTAAGGGTAACTTCACTCTCTGTTGTATTGCTGTACAGCCGTTCCCAAGTTGTTGATAATAGTGTTTTCCTGTAACAAAATTCCTGTTTAGTCAATCCATGGGACTCAATGCTTGTATCATAAGAGGCCAGAAAAGTGTCATTTTGACTTCAGGCTGAGGGTTTGAACTGGTGTTCTAAAAGCTTGGTAGTAGGATGTCCTAGAAATTGAAGCCACTCCTTGTTGCTGCCAAACAGCACTTGGCAGAACTGTTACATGTATAGTACCATTGTATGTGGTCGAGTCTTGTTTGCACAAGGGATGTCACAGTAGCTCAAATAGCTCAAATTGTGACAATCTACACAATGCAAAACTCTGAACTCTTTTTTCTTGATGTGGTTGAGTCTTGTATGAACTTTTATTGTAGAGACCAGCATTTAAATTCTGTGGTAACAGGAGAATGAGCGACAGGACCTCACCCTAATTTCCAGGTGATGTTTGTGCAGGTCATGAATATATCTCACAAACAGGCACATTTGTCCATCCGGGGTGAAGAGACTGCAGGTGTGTTGAAATGCAACAGATTAAGAATGAGATGCTGAGTATTATCTGAGAAACTTATGAAGTGTTTTCCCACTTTATAATTACCAGAAGATAGCTAGTCCTTCATGTACATGAGTATCAAGTTTTCAAGAAAGTAAGGAATGTATGGTAATATCTTATATGATCAACTTCTGCCTATTCTTTATTACTTTACTGTCTGTTAGACTGGATAAAAAAAAAGCATAGCTTGTCGAGTACAGTAACAATTTTGTGTTATCGGCAGTTATAGGAACTTTATGCATTTACTTTAGAATAAAGCTTTCCAAACATGCTAGTTTTTGGTGCATCATCAGTCTCTCTCTTGATATAAATTAACACCTGAATTAACCCTTCCTTTTTGTTTCCATTTTGAATCCATAGCACAGAATTTTTTAAAATCTAAAGTTAATTTCTTTACAGATTAATAGCTTCAGCAAGAATGCATTTGTTCCTTCCAAGCAGAAAAAGATAATAATAGGTAATCCCATGACTAACTGAAGGACTCTTTAAAGTATGAGCACCAGACTAGAGAAAGGTTTAGAGCCCTCGTCTGAAAGAAAATATTGCACTTTATGATTTTTTTTCCACAGGGAAACAAGGTGCAAACAACAGTAATAAAGAAAAATGTGCCTTGCACATTGCAACTGTTTGTGGTCTGAAATTAAACAAATGGGAAGTAAATATAAAAGCTAGGATCAGCCATAGAAAATATCTGTTTATGACTCCTATAAAACACCTGGCCATATTGCCAAGTATTATTTGCTTAATTGCTTTGCAGCAAAAGAAAGTTGGGTCAGAATACAAATAAAAATGAACATATTTGTTGTCTCCAGAACATTCCAACTCACTAGTTTAGACTGGATTTATGACTCAGGCAATCAGAAGATGTATTTGATAACAACTTTGGTTGATTTCTCTTTTTGCCTTTAGTTGTCACTGGGCATGTCTGCACATGATGCTACATTGCCATAGCGATGCACTGCAGTGATGTAGTGTCCACAGGTGTCTACATGTAACCAGCAGCTGCTTCACCACAGTGGCATGCTTCCCCATTATAGTGTGGTGCTACAGTGAAGTAGGTGCTAAAAACCCATGTGCCGCGTGTCCAGCGTCGTACAGGTGGTAATGAGTGCAGTACCAACATCGCCATAGAGCAACATGTAGACCCACCCACTGTCATGGCCTTCAGCTAGCTTTTATGGATAGTCAATCTCATGTTCCGATGCAGCTGACTTCCTAAGCAGAAGGAATACTAAATTCAAACTCAAACATCTGCATGAGGGAGGAAAATCAGTCATGGACTTCCATGGAAATTGTTTTAAGCTAGAATATGCCTCTGGATACCCAGTAGACACAAGAGGATAATAAGTCTTATGACATATGCATACTCTTGATTTACTATTGTAATACTTTGAATTGCAATATAAATGTAGTTTACCAAACGATTCATATTAAGTAGGTCCATATGGAAATATTTTCCAAGCATCAAGAACAAAGAGTTCAAAGTTTTGCATTGTGTAGATTGTCACAATAGCTCAAATTCTTTTCATATTGATGAATAAGTAAATATAAAGATAGCTTGGGCTAAACAGCCTAAAATGCAATCCAAGCATTCATCAGCCTCCTCCTTTGTTAAAAGGCACAAAGCAGAATTCTACTGAGACTTGAAATATGGATTCATCAAATTATAGAAGGGAAGAGCATGAAAGTAAACGTCTACTGAGTGCTGCACTTGGGAGGATCAGTCACTAGCAACACAGACCTTTAACCTAGTAATAGTGATTTGCAAGACCTGTAAGGAATTAAAAAGCAGTTCCTAGATTTTCTGTTTATTTTGTGTGCATCACCCTGTTCCTATAGAGCTGGTTTAGCAAGCATTACTGTGAAGGCATACATCTTAGCATTTCCTAATGTGGGTTTTAATTTCTGCTGAAAAGCTTTAAGCCTTAATATTAAGCTCCTTTTTTATATCTTAAAAAAAATGTACACCCCACTCATTTAGAAACGTTTCCTTCAGTTCCAAAACCTTACATAAATTTATATTAAGGTGTTCCCCTTGGGACTATTAAAGTCAGGAAGCTATCAGTAGAAAGTTTGAAGATAATGCCTTTCTGTCAAAAAGCTGTCTAACTCCTGGGCACAGTTCCAGCAAAATAAAGGACACTCTTCTTTATTACACTTTCTCTTGTTAGTATCAAGTATTTTTTTCATTGGATGTAAAGGATATATCCCAACAGTAAATAGGTAGGAAATATATAATATTAAAGAGGGATTTGGTTATTCTTTGCAATCACTTAAACAAATAGTTTTGCAAAGCAAATACTTTTTCATTATTATTTTTACAATTAACATTAATTAGCATAGTATTTTGTATGTAAATATATATTTTCTTACTGATATGTATCTAAAACTTCCTAAAGTAAATCATTTTCCAGTGAGGAAAAAATAAATAACTTGTTAAAAAAAAAAAAAGTGACTGAATCAGTATGCTTCTGTGAAATAATAATTATTTGTGGTTAGGTGGAAAGGCCTTGAATAGTAACTGATTTTCAGAGATAGTGGGTGCATCTACAGATGTATTTTCTCCAGCTTAGATTTACTTTGATATAAATTAAGACAGAGTAAGGGTTTTTGGGTAGTGTCTATACATGCAGAGATTAGGGAGAAGATTTGCTCCCAGTTTCCTGCAGCCCTTCAGTGAGCCCCTATGATCATCAAAGGGAGCTCTAGGCTCTGGCTACAGCTGCTAGCACCTGACAGCCAGACCTGCTCTCTGGCTAGTCTCTTCCTTGCCCAGGAGCAGTGTGCCAAGTGCAGGGGCAGCATGCGCCAGCTTTCTCTTTGCCCACTCTGCTTCCCTGTGCTCTGGGTGATCCAAGCCCCTGCCCCTAAAGACTGGCATCCTAGGCTCCTGCTGGCTGTTGTGATCACTCTACTTGCCCACTGCACTGGCCACCCCACCTAGCTCCCCCTGCCCAGTGACCGCCTATCTGCCCACAGTGTGCTGTCCCAGGGCTGCCACTGTGCAGCTTATTTTACCAGAAGCACCAACAAGGGGTTTCTGGATGCCAGCGCCAGGGCTGCCATCACTATCTTGAGTCTCCACCCTCACCACCTCTGGGCCTGCCATGCCAGCCAGCACTGGTGGCTGCATGTTGTCCAGCAGACCTGGGACGATGAGCGGTGGCTGGATGGCTTCCGCATGACCCAGGCCACCTTCTGGGACCTGCTCCAACACCTCCAGTGCCACCTGGAGTGGCAGGTCACCAGCATGCATCTGGCCTTCCTCCTGACACCCAGCTGGCCCTTGCTGTGTTGAAGCCGGTCACTCCAGCCTCTAGTATATTGGACACCTGTTCAGTATGGGCAAAGCCACTGCTAGGGAGGCTGGTCTGGAGGTATGCAGGACTATCCAGGGCATACTGGAGCACAACGTGCTCCATGTCCATGACCTCCTGGCAGTGATGGCAGGGTTCTGTGCACTGGGATTTCCCCTGTGCATCAAGGCTCTGGATGGGACCCACATCCCTATCACCTTCCTGCCCCATGGAAACTGCCTCTATTACAGCTGCAGGGGATTTAACTCTGTGGTTCAGTAGGCCGTCATGGACCACCATAGCATATTCACACACATGAACACCAGCTGGGTGGATAGCATGCACGATACCCATGTGTTTTGGAACTCCGGTCTGGTGGGACTGGTGGAGAAATGGGTGCATTGTGCCAGGGGTGCCAGACTTGCAGCTGGGCACCACGATGGTCCTGCCACTGCTCATCAGGGACTCTGCCTACTTGCTCCTGACATGGCTTATGCAGCCCTAACCCAGCCACCTGGAACCCTGCCAGGCCCACTTCAACTGCTGCCTGGGCTGGAATCATATCCTGGTGGAGCTCAACTTCAGTCACCTCAAGGGCCACTAGTTCCCTCACTGCCCACCTTGAGGTCACCAAATACAACTTCCTTTGGGTAATTCTCACAGCCTGTGCACTGCATAACATCTGCAAGGCCCAAGGGGAGCTGTTCTGTGAGGCTTGGGAGGAGAAGGTGCAGTGTGCAGAGGCCTCCTGGCAATGGGAGCACCACATGTGGTGCCTGTGGCATCAGTGGGCTTCCTCCCACTGTGGCACCAGGAGAGCCACACACCCACCAGTAGGGGCCACGGCACTGGGTGTGGGAGGCTCTAGGTGATCATCTCCTCTAGCACTCCCTACTTTAGCCTGCCTGCCCTGCTACCCACAAACCCCCTACCCCCTGCTCATTTCCCAGCACCACTCTCATGGCAGACACATGTCCAATGAAGAAGTCATTATTATTACCCTCACAGTAGCCCCGCACTCCCTCTTCAATACACAGAGACCTTCCACCACCCATCCCACCCACTAACAATAAAAACATCTTTTCCCTGTGAAAACTATTTACAATGTCATTTGTATGCCATCCCAGAGTGGGGGGCTGTGGGGTGCGGGTACATAGGAGGCAAAGCCTCCTAGGTACACATAATGTAATGTGTTACATTACATTCTAACACAATTTTTTGTGATTAGACAATTGTTTAATCATGCCATTGTGTTTTTAGAGTTACCTACCACATACTTTATTAACAAAGTGCACCTTTGTTTTCTGTTATCAATCAAATGTTTGTACTTCATGATTCTGTATTTATTATAATAGATATAAGAATATAAACAATATAAATATAAACATGCTTAGCATTATCCATTGTCTTCACTATGGATTAGGTTTGTGGTTAAGCCAACCTGGAATCTGGAATTTCTGATTTTTGCCATTCATTTGCTGTATGCTTATTTCCATGTGTCTAACATGAGGATGATGCTGTTTATTGCTACATAAAGGGTGTATGGGGCTAAGTTAATGTTTGCTGATTATGTTGTAATCCTCAAATAGAACATAAAACAATTTAACAGTGAAAAATCCTTCTTTTTTAGGCACCTGAAGCTGGAAGTGAAGTGGAAACTTGGACAAATGACTAGGGAGGGGTATAAGATTATTGCTTTGTCCATGCTGGGATGAAATCAGGAAGGCCAAAGTGCAACTGAAGTTGCAGTTAGCAAGGGGTGTGAAGGGCAACAAGAAGAGTTTCTACAAGTTTGTTAGTGACAAGAGGAAGATCAGGGGAAGTGTGGATCCCTTATTGAAAGGGGGAGGCAACCTAGTGACAGAGGATGCAGAAAGGGCCCAAAGTACTCAATGCCTTTTTCACCTCAGTTTTCACAAGCAAGGTCATTTCAGTTTGGAAAGGAGGTAAGTAGCCAACAGTTGTGAATGAACGGTTTAGGGATTATTTGGAAAAGCTGGATGTGTAAAAGTCCTTGGGGCTAGACATGATACACCCAAGGGTGCTGAGGGAATTAGTCAATGTAATTGCAGGGCTTCTGGCCACTATCTTTGAGAACTTACGGTGTTTGAGAGAGATCCTAAGTGTTTGGAAAAGAGCAATTTTGGTACCCATCTTGAAAAAAGGGAAGGAGGAGGATATGGGGAACAACAGACTGGTCAGCCTCACCTCAGTCCCTGGAATAATCATGGAAAAGGTCCATGGAGCTAGGAAGTGAAGAAGGTGATTAGGAACAGTCAGTATGGATTCATCAAGGGCAAGTCATGCCTGACCAACATGATTACCTTGTATGTGCCCTTGTTGTGAAGGTTAACAGAATACTGCACTGTGTTAGTATGGATGTTTCCAGCAAGTTGAGGAAAGTGATTATTCCTTTCTATTCAGCACTGGTGGGACCTCATCTGGAGTACCAAGTCCAGTTTTGGGCCCCACACTACAGAAAGGATGTAGACAAATTGGAGAGAGTCCATTAGAGGGCAACAAAAATGGTGAGGGGGCTGGAGCACATGATTTATCAGGAGAGACTGAGGGTCTGGAGAATGAAAGACTGAGGAAGGATTTAATAGCAGCCTTCAACTACCTAAAGTGTGATTCCAAAGAGGATGGAGCTAGACTGTTCTCAGTGGTGGCAGAACACAGAACAAGCAGCCATGGTTTCAAGTTCCAGCATGTGAAGTTTAGATTAGATATTAGGAAAAAACTTTCTCACTAGGAGGGCAGTAAAGCACTGGAACAGGCTACTCAAAGAGGTTGTGAAATCTCCATCTTCGGAGGTTTTTAAGACACAGCTAGACAAAGCCTTAGCTGTGATGCTATAGCTGGGGAAGGTCCTGCTTTGAGCAGGAGGTTGGATTAGATGACCTCCTGAGTTCCCTTTCAACCCTAATTTTCTATGATTCTGTAATTCTATGATCTGTATCATTAGTGACTCCACTGATTTATATATGTAGGTTTTCAATTGTAGTATTTTTTTCTATTTAGTATTCTTGTAGCATAAATGTATCTAAAAATAAAAAAGTTTGGTTCTTACTGAAGCAGTATAGATTTTGTTTGTCACATATTTATTAATATCTGAGTCTTTATGTCTTTAAATGGACACATTTCTGGCAAGGCATTGAATATAATGGTGACCACAAAGTTGCAGCTAACATGATGAGAATTTGCTAGATTTATGTTTCCTGACTTGTAAAGAGGAAACTTGGTGGTATGCTTTTGTCATAGCTCTTGCTACATTCCAACATAGTCTGTACTAGAATTATGTCTTCTCCAAGTATCAGTACTTGGAAAGTGGCCTAAAATGAAGCTCCTTTATCAAATTCTTTGCTTGGCAGCCCCCAGAGAGGAAATACCAAAATGGAGAATGTTGATCTGAAAAACCTGAAAAGCTTGAATAAATTAATAAATTTGGATCTTTGAGAAGGCCCCTTGAGAGCTAAATTGTATGCAATGTACATTTTTAATTTTTTAGCTCACAAATTGAAATTTGATTCCAGGCATCTTTCACTGATTGGCAAAAATTATGATGATAAACATTGCTTTGTTTTATTTTTTCCGTGAGAGAAAATTTGCTAAAATTACAAAATGCTTTGTCTTGTCTGCCTGAAGAAAGAGACTTTATATTATTAATGTCTTAGCTCCATATGCACATAGTTATAATGAAACTGTTTTATGTGATTTCTGTCAATTTACAGATAGCCCAATGTTGAAATTTGGTAGAAGTATTCATGTAAATCAAGTTAAGCACATGTGTAAGCATTTTCAGAACTGGGCCTTGAAACGAAATACTGACTGTAGTCAAATAAGAGAGTTTTGTGATTAGCTTCTCTGGTGCTATTACATTCATAGTGGGATATTAATGTTTCAACTAATTTTGGCATATGTTTTCTTCCATAGTAAATTAATTAGATTCTATGAAATATTTATATTACACACTAATATTTATATTACCCCACAGTTTTTAATTTTAAACATTACAATATGTCCTTATTTGAACTAATCTGTGCCTTTGAAAAAAGCCATTCAGAGTTTGTTCCATTTTCTTAGATATTTTTTATTCAGAATTCTGAATAGTTTATAATTTTGTGAGTTTTTAAACTCCGGTATTTTCCCCTCATACCTATAGGAATCCTGCTGAATGTCTGATGCAGGTGTATATCAAATAAAACTATATATTTAGTGTCTCAGCCAAGCTAAAAACTTAACACTATTTTGCCAATTTCCTCCATGTAGTGACTCCCTGATCCCAGATTTGCAACTCTTACACCCTTTGTTCTATTTTGCTGTTGCTCTTTTTTTCTTCCAACCTCTTAACAGACCTCCTGTACCAAAAACTAGGGAGCAACTGATATAGGAACTGGTTCTAGTAGAGCAGAAACCTTCTGAGTTTTTTTAGATCCGTGAGTTTCTTCACATTCACAAATTCTCCTCTGGTCAGTTTGACATTTTATGGGTCAGATCTAGCCCATCAGATGGATGCTGAGCACCACTGTTCTAGAGCACAGTAAATTCACTGTGAAGGCATGGCCTGGGACTGGGGGCTTTATTACATAGTAAGTTTGGGCAGCTCTTGGAGTTCTTAACGCCTGGACTGCCTGCACATTAACAACTCAACTGGTTTTAAGCACTTATGCAGCTCGAAGTTGCGCTACTCCAGGGCAGGATCATCCCTGATCCATGTTACCCAGCTCATGTTTTACTAAGGTCTAACCACTAGGGCTGTGCAAAGCTTCAGGTGCTGATTAAATTCAGAGATTCAGCTGAATTCAGCAGCTGAATCTCCAAATCCAAATTGAATCAGGAGACCAATAAAAAGGTCCAAACTGATTTGAAGCTCTTGGAATTGATTCAGAAAAGAGTCAGAGAGCTTTGGAGATTTGAGCAGTCCCCACCCACCTTCACAGGGAGCTAGACTGGGATTCCATGTCGGTAAATAGGAGGCAGGGAGAGGTTGAGGTGACTATGGTGGGACCCCTGCCAGGCCCCATCCCCTGCCCACTCTCCCAGCCACATCAATGGCTGTTCTGCCCAGCCCCAATGTCACAGCTCTTAAAAAACAAACAAATAAACCCCTGCACTCACCGGCTCCTGCCAAGTGGGGAGGGAGATTCCCACTGTCCCCAGCTGCCACGCACTGCATGGGGGGCTCTGTCATAAGCCCCCATTCCCCTCCCAGTCTCCGAGACCCATCAATGGCTGCCCTGCCCCAGCATCCTAGTGTCCTGGCTCTTAAAAAAAAACAAAACAAAAAGCTCCGCACTCATCGCATGCTGCTGCAGCAGTTCTTGGGGTCTCTGGAGGCTTGTGGCAGAGCCCCCACACAGTGTGGGGCAGCGGGGTGCATAAGGGGGCAGCTGGGATTGTCCCCCCACCTGGCAGCAGCCAGTGACTGCAGGGATTTTTTTTTCTTAAGGAGCTAAGATGCTGGGGCCTGGCAACCATTGACAGGTATGGGAGAGTAGGTGGGGGATGGGGCCTGTTTGATTCAGTGATTCAGCCAATTTGGTGGCAGCTGAATCTCTGAATTAGATTTGGCCAAATCAATTTGGGACAGTGATTTGAATCACCAAATCAAATCACTGTCCCTTGATTTGCTGAATCTGAATTGAATACTAGCCACTTCACACAGGCCTATTAACCATTCTAGGTTACATCTTCGTGTAAATACCCTACCTGCTCACCCTCCCCTGCTGGTCTGCCCCACCCTCCCATGCATCCAGATCCCTGGTCACTGCCACTCCCCCCCTCCACCTTGCCCCACTTACTTGTCACTTCCCATACTATGTCAGGGAAGCAGGCAGGAAAGGGTTAACCTCCCTTCCTGGCCTCTTGGGTCTGCAGCTCTCTGTGTGGGCTCAGACCTGAGAAAAGCAGCAGCCTAGGCTGGCAGACAGGTTAACCCTTCCCTGCCTGCTCCCCTGTAACAGACAGTGAGGCAGCTACAAGTAGGTGGGGGTGGGAAAGGGAACAGGGAAGAATCCCAAGGTGCAGGAAGGAGAACCCAAAGGTACATAGGGGAGCCAGGAGTGAGTGTGTGTGGGGACTGCTTCAAATTCTATCTAGCACTATCACCCAACAAACTTTGTGTGGCTCACAGTGTAAGGCGTAACAAGGCCTTTGTAGTCAAATATTTTACACTGTGTTCCAAAATCTTTGTCTAACAAGATTTGATTATCTAATATTATTTATAAAATCAATAGACTTGAATTGACTCTAGATATTGTCAAAGTATCCTGTGTCAGGTCGGTACAAAGGTATCACTGAACATACATTTACTTCTGATTCAGGAAATGCAGCCAAATGTCTGCAGTGGCTCTGGCAAGAAGCCAGGAGGTGCTTCAGCATAGCTGTTTGGCTGTGTGTTCACTTCCTCTTCCTTCTGCCCCTGAGATCTCTGGGGTTTGCAATCCAGAATTGGGGGTGCAAAGTATGCTGGGGACTGTAATTTAACTTGAATCAGGAAGGGGTCTGGGACAGAAGTTTCATGAACCAGTTTGACCCAAACCAGTTAAATCTGATATTATATTCAACGAGGTTTATCTTAAACCAGTTTCAACCATTTTGAAACCGGTTTATGTACGCAGGTTTAACCAGTTTCTGATCACTTAAACTGGTTTATGTGTTACTTTCGTCCCTAGCCTAGGGCAACTGATTAGTCCTATTTCTCTGGCAGTATCCTGCTTTCATGCATTGATAAACCAAATGGAAATAAGGCAGTATCTCTGTGGCTTCAGATTCTTTGCAGTCATTAAAAAGTGATTTAAGGAAAGAATATACCCTACGTTGCACCCTACATATCCCATTTACTTTTCCTTCTCTGATTTTCCAACAAGCTTGCTATGAACTGTAATTTCCTTAGCACTGATTGATGGGTGGGTCAAAAGTTACAACTATGACCAAAGATTGACTCCATGTTTCAAAGAATTGTTTTTCCTAGTACTCAGCACAGGAAGTAGCAGGACACACTTCACATTGACCAAAGAGGAAAGGCTTTTTTTTTTTTAAATAGGAAACAGATTTTAAGTAGGATCAAAGTTCTGAGAAAGTTTAGGAAACAAAATTCCAAATGTAAGTAGAGAAAATAGTATATATATATATATACACACACACACACATTTAAAACTCCCATTTATTTGGTAATAAAATACTGACCCCCACCTGGGAAGAAAAATTGACCATCACAAAGTAAACATTACAGTTAGTAGAAACTGAGCAAAACAACTGACTAGCTATTATAGTACTGTGTTCTTGATACCTCTGCAGGAAGAGTGCCTTGCAGACTGCCACCAAAACATAAAGTAATTCAGCTCATAGTTTCATAGTTTCTAGGGTCAGAAAGGACCTGAGCAGATCATCAAATCCGACCCCCTGCCATGGCAGGAAAGAGTACTGGGGTAAAATGGCCCCAGCAAGGTGTACATCTAGCCTCCTCTTAAAGACCCCCAGGGTAGGAGCCAGCACCACTTCTCTTGGAAGTTGGTTCGAGACCCTAGCTGCCCTGACTGTGAAGTAGCACCTCCTGATGTCTACCCTAAATCTACCCTCTGCCAACTTGTGACTGTTATTCCTGGTCACTCCTGGCGGTGCTCGGGGGAACAGGGACTCCCCCAGCCTGCTGGTCCCCTCGGACTAGTTTGTAACAGGCCACTAGATCCCCCCTCAGCCTTCTCTTGTGGAGGCTGAACAGGTTCAGGTCCTGTAGCCTGTCCTCGTAGGGCCTGCCCTGCTGTCCCCTGATCATGCGAGTAAAGCTCATTGCACTCTCCTCAAATAAGAACATGTTTAAATGTATGGGACTGATCCTTGTTAGCAGAACACTCTTTTAGTGCTGCCTGGGGCACCCTAGGCACGTCCAATCCATAGATGTGTTCCATGTCTGGCGCAGAACAGCAGCAGGGTCCCTACATCTTCTCTGCTCCGGACCATACTGGGAGTATTACGTAAGAATGTTCTGCAGCTATTTTCCATGTCTCAGGGCCCATAAAAAGACCAAAGGAAGCAGGCCATAAATTCAAGCAGCTTGGAGACTGCTTTAGTTTACAATGGCTATCAAAAAGACCCATGGCCTGAATATGAACATGGCAGAACTGATTAAAGACACATTTGCTTATGATTCTCATTGTTATACCAAGTATATGACTTGGAGTAGATGCAAATTAAGTCTTATACCACCTTTTAGACTGCATAAAGGTGTACTGCAGTAAAGCATGGCAGGGGTTACCCTGAAAAACAGATATAATGTAGCCACCTTAAGCACTGAGTGCAACTGAGTTCTCTGACATAATGGCACAGACCTAGTGTTGTGAAGTTTTTTGAAGTTCATTCTGCATTAAAATGGACATACCTTCTATATATTCTTGTCTCTGTAAACTTCATGTTCCATTTCTAAGATGTAAGAGAAGACAGCATATAAGAAATGGGAGGCAACTGGGCTGTGGGAGACGGAAAGCCTGATTTCTAAACCAGGAGTTTCCTGTATATTGTCAACAAGGAGATTAAAATATAAAATATTCTTCTTAGTTTAATAACAGATTAAAAAAAACTTGTGACGCAATAGAAGAGAATAGGCCAGTCTCAAACTAATGGGCGTTAGGGAAAAAAATCTTTTCTGGTGATGTAAGGCCTGTTTCAGGACTTCTTGTACCTTCCATGAAGCCCCTAGTGGTGGCCTCCAGCAGAGACAGAATGGAATAGAAGGAATATTGGTGTGAGTAACCATGGCAAATCCTGCACAGATGTAGGATTTTCTATCCCTAAACCATTTCAGATAGTTGTCTATGTAGTCTCTTCTTGAAAACCACCAGTGAATGAGATTCTGCAACTTCTCAAGGCAATGTTCCATTGTCCAACTTTTCTTGCAGTGAAAAAGCTTTTCCTGAAATGTAATCTACATCTCCTTTGCTGTAATTTAAAATCATTGCCTCAATTTCACAGGGAAAATACTTTTTCTCCATTTCTTTTATGGCATTCTTTCAAAGGGCATTTTATCACATTCCCTTTAATCTCCCTTTTTTCCAGTGCTAAGCATATCTCATTCCTTCAATCGCTCATTTTATAGATTGTATGAATCTTCTTCACCTTCGACCAGGGGTGACAAGCTTACACCAGGTCCCAGGCCAGATCTGGACTGTAAGGCTCCTCCCAGGCTGGATCCATAGGGCCAACAGCTGTGGTCAGAGCTGTGACAGGTCCAGAGGAGAGTTGTGGGATAGGTGTCCAGCGGTGGGAGGCCAGGCAGTGACAGAATCAGTGGGTCTGTGGCAGTACAGCCTTCACTTGCCCTTCTGCTGCTGATGGCCACATCCAGGGGACCTAGGGGATCCAAGTTCTGCAGCAGGACATGTCACACCTCCAGCTTCCTCCCTTTTAAGATGCTGACCTTCTAGCAGAGTCTTAACCAGCAATTAATAGAGGAGTTATCATTACCTCATTTATGCATATAGTGTTTTGGGTTAATGAAGCCCAATATTGGAATTGCTTTTTCTATGACAACATGATGTGACATCATCAGAATCATACTTAAATGTGCCAGCATGGACACCTCTTTGCAGCATCAAAAGGTCTACAGTTCAACTTCCTGCTCAAGGCAGGATCATTCCTCTCTAAACTATCTCATCATGTGCCACCTGTTCTTAAAAACCTCCAAAAAAGAAACTATAGCCTCCCCAGGTAATCTGTTATAATGCTTAATTATGCTCATACTTAGAAAATTCTTCCTAACATCCAACTTAAATTTTCCTTATTGCAATTTAAGATCATAATTTTCCTGTCTCTTCTGGCCACAGAAAATAGTCTATTATCATCCTCTTTATAACGACCATTTATGTCATCATCAGATCCCCCCTCAGTCTTCTCTTCTCCAGACTAAATAATCCCTATTCTTTCAACTCTTTCTTGAAAGTCATGTTTTCTAGACCTCTAATAAATGTTGCTGCTGTTTGTTGGACTCTTTCCAATGTGTTTACATCTGTGTTGAAGTTCATTGCTCAAAGCTTCATGCAGTTCTTTAGGGGAGGCTTTACTAGTGCTGACACATGTCCAGTTTGTGACTGCTATGATACCAAGCTTCACAATTTTTGAAAGATCCTTTATGTAGTATATTATATATACAATCATCAGTAAATCAGTAAATTATCATACATTTAATGATAACTGTTATTTCAAGCTTACCTTCCCTAATAGTAGTGTTTGCTTATGGTCTAGACACCTGCCACTTTTACTCCTTAATGGAGCGGGTACATGTTACATATTGTTACACTAGTGTAAATCTCTCCATTATGAGGTAATGTGAGTAGTAACTATAGGCCAAGTAAGTTACACTGGGCCCATCTATACAAGATGCTTTACTGTTCATTAGACTAATTTAATGCACAGTAAAGCATCAGTGTATGCATGTGCATGGAATTTAATGGACATTAAATTAGTCTAATGCATTGTTTGCAACACATGCAGGTACTAGATAAATGGTGCATTAACTAATGCACAGTTGTGCACATGTAGACACTGGGATCAGGTGCAGACTGCATCCAATCAGTCACTCCAGCATCAGACCAGCCACCTGCTTGGGGCAAGGGAGTGTGGCTGGAAATGTATCTAGCCATGTGGCAGGGTTAGCTTGTTGGCTGCCCCAAGCTGGCCTTTGGACCCCTAGGGGCCCATGCTAGCTTCTGCCTGCCCCCTGGGCACTGTGCCCCACCCGTGTTGGGCCCTGCAGCCCCTCTGGACTCCAGCTCTGCCACCAGGGCCCATGTTACCATTTGTCTGGCTCATGGGCTCCATGCCACACCAGTGTGGACATGTGCTGGCTCCTGCAGTCCCCAGACCCTGCCCAGCCTCCAGAGGCCCCATGTGGCCCCTGTTGACCACACAACACCCAGTGCCAGGTCCCTCAATGGGCTTGGGAGGAGGTGCAGTGCTGCCTGCAGCAGCAAGGGCCCCTGCTCCTGCCCCTGTCCCTGAGCTTCATCCCCTAGTGGCCTGGTGTCGGAGGGGCACATATATGGACAGGGCCCTCATGAATCTCTGTGGTGAAAAAGAGCCTCTTTACCCTTTATAACCAGCCAGTGATCACAGCTCAGTTATCATCTGCCACATCTTAAAGTAATTCATAAATTTGGAGGGTGTTGCTCTGTTAGGTGTTGCTCTCTTACTAAGGCATCCAGCTTGCTCCTACTGGGGCTCCAACCTCTCCTTACACTCCAGCCAAACACCAACCAGTTGTTAATGAATAAATGATTAATAGTTGTTGAGTATTCAAGTATATATCAAATGGATTGTTCTTTCTCAAACTAGTTCTTTTCTCTTGTTTTTTCCTGGTTTCCTTCAGATCAAGCAGTTTATCACCCATTCTCCAGGAGAACAGTCCAGGTCACCAAATATAGGGTGGAATGACACTTGAAGTGACATGCATTAGGTAAATGTTTACCCTTCACTATTTTTGCAGCCCTATTAGATTTCCAGCACTTCTTTTCTCTGTTTTCAGATTTCCAGTTTCCCCAATCCAGATTTCAAGTTTTGCCTGTCACATTCCCTGAGAAACCATTCTGGCAAAAAAAACCCCCTCACAATCAGACAGCACCATCCGTGTTTGGTAGTTTGGTAGTTACTTTCAGTCTAGCTCTCTTCTTTCTAACAGAGCTAAAGTCAGCATTTCCCACTGTTTTTATTATTCATCATTTAAATAGCCCCAGATCCCAAAAAAGAAGGAAAAAAAAGAAACTCCTCTTTTGATCCTGTGTTTTGCAGTCTTTTCTTTCTCACTTCTGGGTTCTGGGGTTCAGGTCTGCAGTGCTCTGCCAAGCCCCTTTCTTGGTGTCTGAGCTCCTCCGAGCTCCAAGACCGGTATTCAGTCTTCCTAGGGTAACAATGCTGAACTTCAGTGTAAAGTCCTGGCACTCATCTGCTCCCTGTCCCCAGACAAGTTTCTTACCAAGGTAGGCTTCTTCCTGGAAATAGGACATAGGCAGCACAGAACACCTATCCAGATAAACTGGCAGCTAGAAAAGCATTGTTCTGGCCACAACGGCATTCTTCATGGCAAGGTTACTTCTGCTTCTGCTCCCCTGGGCTTTCTCTCTATCTCTGAAGAGGCATAGGGAGCCTCTTCACACCTGGCACCTGTTGCGTCTGAGGACTGGTGTACCCTTGACCTGCTAGCCTGGGTTGGCACGACCGGCTGGACGTAGGTACAATACGGTGGTTGTACAGGTGGAAAAGCGAGAGGAGTCAGGTGGTTTAAATGCATTTTGGTTAAAGATTTATCATTACTTACACCACAGAAAAGTTGCGGCGTAGGAAGGAAGTTGTGGTTACACAGTGAGAAAGAAGAAGTTCAGTTCAGCTTGTAGATACTTTTCTGTTGCACAGATCATAAACTGCTTGGTGCAGATTTTCAGCAAAGCATACAGGTAACTTCGGTTCAAAGACGTTCGTGAGCTCTTGGTGAGAATGGACGAGTCGACAAAATCGTATATACCTGAAAATTTTTACCGCAGGTGGGGAGGGCTCAGCGACTGGCCAGATCGCTGACTATGTCTCCTGGGTATGCGTGGAGGTCTCCGCAGAAGGCGGAAATCTTTCTAAAATTATAGGTTTTCAGGTAGCCAATTACAACACACCAGGCTTGAATAATTACAGGACTGCCAATTATGACTGTGAACAGACTTTGCGTGTTGCTTACTTCTGCTCAGGTTTCATGCAAGAATGACTGCACATGTGTTTTACATTTAGGCTGGGGGGCGGTTTGGATACGGAACTATAATGACGAAATATGTTATGTTAACCTTGACCTTTTTGCTATCGGCATCTGAAATCAAAGATTTTTCTTTGACATGCCCCTTGCCCGGTCCACCCCCCACTGCTCACTTTACTTCCATGTTCCCTCTGAGCAGGAGCTGCCCACAGCTGGGCCAGCTCTGCACACAGGCTCTGCTAGCTCCAGGTCTGTGGAGGAGATAGCTAGGGGGAAGGGGGGTGGTGTGCTGAGCAGGCTGGACACTGCTTGCCCTCACCCTCAAGCCAGCCTCCTGCTTGCCAGCCTTGCCATGGTGTCTGAACCTGCCATGGTGTGGCCAAGGGCAAGGGTGCCAGGGGCCTCTCCCTAGGATCCGTGCCATAGGCTCCTTCGCCCCCACAGCCCCCCTCCAGACGTCAAGGTACCACTGTAAATGGGTTCAAGGGGAAGAGGATGTTTTATTGGTGGTGGCTGCTGAGGTTAGGGGTGGGGTCTGGTGTTGGGCAGGGAGAGTGGGAGGGAGTCTATTTTTTGGGAGGAGGGCAGATTTGCTGCAGTGTGTTTGGAATAAAGATTGGTGTTTGGAAACTGTCTTCATTGCCTGTGGTCTTGGGGGTGCACTGTGGGCTTGGGGGTCCAGCAAGGTGCCATACTGTGCAGGGAGGAAAAGAGATGGTCTGCCAGTGCCTGGTGCACATGGTGCCCTTGTCTCCGCTGGTGGAGGTGCAGCTCACTCAGGGCCTTGTGGGGAGGCAGCTGTTATTGGCACTGCTGCTGCATCTGGCACACCAATTGTCATGTGTCCTCTGCCTGTCATGCTTTGTCTATCCAGGCCTCATGGAAGAGTTCCCCTCCAGCCTCACAAATGTTGTGTAGCATGCAGGCTGTAGTATGGTGATGACCCAGAGGATGCTGGCCTCCGCAAATTGAGATGAGTGGTTAGGGATGAGTGGTTAGGGTGTGGCATGGAGCCCATGGCCAGCTTGATCCATGGCCAGCTTGACCCACACCAGACACACTTCCAGGTGGCTGACCTGGAGCCACATGCTGATTGATTGCACCTTTGGACTCCTCAAGGATGCTGGTGTACACATGAGCCATGGCAGTAGTGGGTAGGTGGGGACCCTGATGAGAATGAGCAGGATGATTATGTTGCCCAGCTGCAGGTCTAGGACACCTGGCACAAAGTGACTGTTCTCCACCAGGGCTTGCAGGGTGGAGTTCCAGTTTTACTGTGCAGTAACATTCAGGTGCACTAATTGCACATATAGACACACCCTTTGGCAAACAATGACGATGTGTCCCCTCTGTCTAATTCATCATGGAAACTAGTTTCCTTGCAGCCTTTTAGGAAGATGTTAAAACACATACTGCACACCACCTGCTTAGGTGACCTAGCTGTGCCTCCATCCCTTAGAATGAAGTTGTTTCAGTAAAGTAAAATCTAGACTAAATTATTCAATTGAAATAATGTAGTGTGTCTGCACACTTAAAGGCTGTACCAAATATGTTTAACTACATAGAAAGACATGCATTTTTTTCAGTGGACTTTAAATCAATAGTTAATTCTATTCAGCTATAGGTCTTTCTATGTGACTATCTAGATAGGATGTGATATACAGATATGTAGATATATGTCTCAGTTTATCTATATGTGTATTCGGTATGTGTAATAGTAACCTGAACTCCTTTGTTTCTTTTTGCTTGCCTTGACAAGAATTTCCTATTCTCTTATCTCTGTTATCAGCAGATGGTTTTATTTAGGTGGCTAGTAACTCTGGGGCATGAAAGTATGAATGTCAACTGAATGCTCAAACAATATGTGTTATATTATGCATAGAAAACATATGAATCATAAAATAAAATATATAAAAACTTAGCATAGTAAAATTAAATTCTATCAGCATGAGGAATTAAACTTTTAATATAAAATGTAGGATGATATATTGGAAATTAGGAAGCTAAATTCTTATAATGCAGCCAGAAACTAGACACCTAATATCCAATACACTGAATTAAATTCTTGCACTGTACATTTCTTTTTTCAAGGATAAATTTTAGTTTTCAACCAGTACAGTAGAAGAAACGGTCACAAAGTTTATACTATATGGCATGATTTTCTATTTGTATATAACAGTACTTTAATTATATATTAAACCCAATACTTATATAACACATTCTTCTTTGCATTCTATTGCAGTAAAACGCACATAATTAATTCTGATATGTCATACACAAAAAGGAAGTTGATTAAACTGTTTTTATTGGTTCAAGTAACATAACCTGATCTCACAGGATTTTTTTTGGAACATTGTAAACCTGCAGAAAATGATATATCAGGAAAATAGATAAGGATGTAATACATGTAAAATGTATTAAGATAAGACTGAGTTTTGTTTATACAATAATGAGGTAATAGTTTGTCTAACCTAATATCAACATGTTGTTATCTGACACTTCAATAACAGACTAACATGACCTAAGAGGTTAATTATGACATTGCTCATCAGGCATGACAAGTTACACCATACATTTCTGAAATAATCTTAAATATTTTTATTTCGATAATAGCATATTTGCAGTGTGTGTCAGTGTTGTGAAATGCAGCATGCCAAACCTTAAAGGTGTGAAAAGTTACTCAGCATCTTAAAATGGAATTTGCCTACTCTGTTCACAATAGAAAGAGTGTAATTAGAGGGTTCAGATGGCAGCCTTTCATTGCTGGGGCACTCCCAAAGCATCAGGCATAGAAGATGAAATAAAGGAGAAAATTCACTATGTTTTTATCTTATTATTATGGACTTTCAAAAATTGATGACACGTATGTGTAAGCAATACAAATACTATTTTTCAAATATCTTTTAATATAGTGGAAGCAACAGTTTGAATACATAGCAAACTTGAGTAGGTGTGTGACTGCATTATTCCGCCTCTCCTCCTGGTCTTTTCATTTTTCTCCAAAAGTTTGTTCTCGTATACTAAATCTGGCCTACTCCTCACCTGGTTGGGACACATGCCACTCCTCAGCTAGCTGGGGCCCAGTGTGACTTAGAGTGCAGGCTACCTGCTGGTTAGCCCCACACTGAGGCACTCTGTGTCCTAGCCAACTCCCCCTACAGCATGTGGAGCAGCAGGGAAAATATATCTGGAGGCAAAGTGTATGGGTAGGAGCATTCACTGTGGCAATGCAGAGGCACAAATTTGTTTGTGCTGCTGGAAAAGCACACCTCTGCTCATGCGGATGTGGCAAGGGGATGCATCTACACATGCAATTAGCATGTAGCAATAAACTCCAGTTCAATTTGACCTGGAGTTTATTGGTCCTGGGTGCAGCATTTATTTACACATGTGCCCAGGACTGCAGCATGTTGGGCTGGGGTACATGAGCCCTGGCTGGCAGGTGGTCCTGGGGGTCAGCCTGCCAGCCCAGGGCTGCTCTGCCCCAGCTCAGTGTGCTGCAGAGCGGCTGACTGAGACATAAGGGTGTTACAGTGAGAAGTTAGCCAGCAGGCAGTCCCTACACTGTAGCACCTTTGTGCTCTAGGCAGCCCCATCACCACCTACATATGCATTTTGCCACATGTAACTACTCAGCTGTAGGATAGTACTATTACCAGACAGTAATGTCTTACAGTGAAGTTAATTATTACTGCACCTTAAAAGGAGCACATATGTAGATGGTGATGCTTTACTGTGCAGTAGTGTGGTTTACTGCACAATAAGCATCCATGGCTATCGTGCACATGCTTACTTCACAGTAAATGACGCTACTCATGAGTAAATTTGCTACCTGAAAATGCAAATAGCAAATTTACTCACAAGTAGTTATTACACAGTAATGCACTTATAGAAGCCAAATGGGAGCAAATTTGCTCCTAGTCTGCCCCACCACTAGGGGGCCAGCCTGAGGCTAACCACAGAGCCCTGGGGCTGGGAGCCTCTCCTGTTCCACGGCTCACCTGGCTCTATGTCTGCTCCAGCCTCAGGTCCTGGGGCACAAGTTGGCAGCGTGAGACTGCTCCAGGCCTCTGTGATCCCCTGGGCAGGTTGCAGGCCATTTGCACCAGCCTATCTGCATCCTGGCACTGCTGCTTGGCACCACAGTGCCACATGGCTGCCATGGCCATACTATCTAGGCTTGCAGGCCTACCCCACCACCCAGGGCCCCAACTGGTCACAGCTTCTCATACAGTGACTAAGGACATGCACAGCAAGGGTATACTTGGAGCACAGCACTGGCAGGGGAGCTGGCCCTGGGGTGCCTCTCCAAAGAGGCCCCCTGCTGGGAGGGCAGGGGCACAGGCAGCTTCTAGACCCAGTCATCTGGGAGTCCTGCATCCCCAGAGTCCAGGTGCTGAGAGGCATCCCAGGAAAGAGTTGGGTGTACAGGAGGAGAAAGGGCAGCATGGTCTGGAGCCATGGCAGTAGGTGCTGCCAGGAGCCTGACCTGTCCTAGCATGGGAATGGGGCAGGGGAAGCAGACTGCCCATGGCCCACTAGCCCCAGGGGAGAAAGCAGGGACTGGGGGGCGTGGCCAGCAGCTGCCTGGGTCCAGGTCTGCCTGGCCAACTTATCATGGTGCCTGGGTACCCATGCATAGCTGACCTCCGATCTGAGGCCAGGCAATGCATGGCCTCCGGTACAGAGCATCTTATCTCAAATATATTACAAACGCTCACAAACAGTCTTTTTCTCATGGCTCTTCAGGCCTTGCAGCTGCACATGGGAGAGAGGCTGCTGTGGCAGGTGATGGCATCAGAGGACTATCTGGCACAGTCCTGACAGGTGGAGAACTTAACTTGCCAGGGCAGGCAGCGGGCAGAGGATATGGCCTGTGAGGATGCATGGGACCAGGCAGATTTAGACTTCTGGGTGCAGCTTCTGGCCCTGGACCATTAGCATGCTTCCCTGTGGGAGCAGAGTCCAGTCATGGGAAGTTGTGGGCAAGGCAGTGGAGGCAGGGCACTGCAGGCCAAGGAGGATGACTGCCAGGTGCTGGATACCATCGTGGCCCTGGTGGTTGCCTTTGTGCCACTGGCTGTCTGGCCCCCAACCCTAGCCCTGCCTGCCCCCTGGCCACCACCTACTGCCCAGCAGCAGGTCCCTCCATGGGCCTGG
Source organism: Crocodylus porosus (assembly GCF_001723895.1). Taxonomy (NCBI): domain Eukaryota; kingdom Metazoa; phylum Chordata; order Crocodylia; family Crocodylidae; genus Crocodylus; species Crocodylus porosus. Next base: position 30,079,465 of record NW_017728948.1, read on the forward strand.
GCAGAGATTCAGTGCTGCCTCCATGGGCCAGGTTCCCCTGCTTCAGCCCCCACCCTGGGTCTCCTGCCACCCAGCTCCCCTTCCTGGGCCCAAGCCCACTGCTCACCCCAGGCTCATTGTAGTGTGTGCACCCACAGGGGAATGGCCAGAGGCTGCGGTGCTGGACACCTGTCCCTGAGCTCTGCCCCCTTGATGCCCCCACCCCATGGCCACCCACTCTGGAAGGGTACACACACAATCAAGCACTTCATTTGTAAATAGACTGCCTGGGGAAGAAGAGGTTTTATTGTTTATGGGTGGGATGGGTTTTAGAGAGGCTCTGTTTCTAGGAAGGAAGAGGGGAGTGGGTGTCTGTTTGATGTGAGGGGAATAAAAACTTGTTTAGGAGTCATGACTGACCACAAGATGAACACGAGCCATCAATGTGATGCTGCAGCCAGCAAAGCAAATACCACTCTGGCTTGCATCTACCGATGCATCTCAAGCAAGATCCAAGAAGGCATCCTCTCACTTTATTCAGCCTTGGTGAGGCTGCAGCTGGAGTACTGCATCCATTTCTGGGCTCCACACTTTAGAAAGGATGTGGAGAGGCTTGAGAGAGTCCAGAGGAAAGCCACACACATGATTAGAGGTCAAGATAACAGGCCTCATGAGGAGAGCCTGAGAGTCATGAGACTCTTCAACTTGGAGAAGCAAAGGCTCTGGAGGGACTGAGTGGCAGCCTATAAGTATATAAGGAGTGTGCATCAGGAACTGGGAGAATTTCTGTTCATCAGGGCACCTCAAGGGAAGACAAGGTCTAATGGTCACAAACTGCTGGAAGGCTGGACATAAAGAAAAACTTCTTTACCGTCCAAGTCTCCAGAGTTGGGAATGGTATCTCGAGGCAGGCTTTGGCTTTCTCAACCATGACTGGCACATCACGACAAGAGACATGCTTGGATGGGATGGGCTCCACCTTTCCCCAAAAGGTAAGCATGTATTTCTTCTAGGTTGGCGGACCTCCTCTGGCGGGCTTTAAACTAAGCTCGTCGGGGGAAGGGGAAGATGAGGGTGGAGGAATCATCGGACTGCCAGACCAAGCAACGCCCGCAAGTACAGCCCAGCCTAGACCAACGAGTGAAACGTATGCACAGGTAAGTGATAAGGGCCAGGGCAATGCTGTGATTAGGGGGCCAGTACACACATCCACAGGAGGCTGCAAATGCCTCTATGCAAACGCCCATAGTATGGGAAACAAGCAGGAGGAACTCACCCTCCTGCTGGCTGACACCAACCCAGACATAGTGGGGATCACTGAATTGTGGTGGGACTCAACACACGACTGGGCGGTCAATGTCAAGGGCTATAGGCTGTACAGGAGGGACAGGACAGGGAGAAAAGGTGGGGGCATGGGACTCTACATTGAGGAGGAATACACATCCTCATCAATTAATAAAGAACCAGAGGAAGGGAACTCTGAAGTGCTTTGGGTTAGATTACTGGGCAGTCGAGGGGAAAGAGACTTACCCTTGGTCTACTACAGACCTCCCAACCAAGGGGAAGAGCTCGACCAAGAATTCTCAGGTCAGCTCACGGAGGTAGTGAAGTCTAAGGATGTAGTAGTCATGGGGGACCTGAACTTCCCGGACATCTGCTGGGAAGAGCAGTCAGCCAGGTCTGACCGCTCACATAGGTTCTTAGCCAGAATGCAGGACCTCGATCTAACCCAGGAGGTGCACAGCCCCACCAGGGGAGACGCCTTCTTGGACCTGGTGCTGCCCATGGGAGATGACCTGGTGAGGGGGCTGTGGGTGCTCGACCACCTGGGCGACAGTTATCATTGCCTGCTGGAAATCACCATCCAGCACAAGGTGGCAAAGGCCTGCAACAAGGCAGCAATCCTAGATTTCAGGAGGGCAGACTTCACTGAGCTAAGGAGAATGGTCAGGGATGCACTGAGGTCCCAGAGGGGAGGGGAGCCAGGTGTCCAAGGAGAGTGGTTGCTCCTTAAGGAAATGATACTCCAAGCCCAAAGAGAGGTAATCCCAATGTGGATCAAAGGGAGCAGGAGGGCACACAAGCCCCCGTGGCTCACTGAAAGCATCTGGGAATGTCTCCTAGCTAAAAGGGAGGTGTACACCCAATGGAAAAGAGGGGACATCATCAGGGATGACTAAACTGCAGTTGCTAGGGGGGCAGTCAGGAAGACCAAGGCGGAGATGGAACTGGGACTAGCTTCCCAGAATAAGGACAATAAGAAGTCCTTCTTTAAATACATAGGGGGTAAAAAGAAGGTTCCGGGTAATGTGGGGCCCCTGCAGGACATGTTAGGAAATTTGGTCTTCACATCAGACGATAAAGCCAACATAATTAACGATTTACTTGCCTCCATCTTCCTAAGCAGGGACTGGAACAGCCACCCCCTGCTGGGCCCCCCTCAGGCCCCAGGGGAGGCACACCTGGGCCAAGGGTAAGTGAGGAACTAGTTAGGGAGTTTCTGGAGGGACTAGACGTATTCAAGTCAGCCAGTCCAGACGATCTCCACCCTAGAGTACTAAAGGAATTGGCTGAGGTCATTGCAGGACCCCTGGAGTGGCTTTATGAGCACTTATGGTGCTCTGGTGTGGTGCCAGAGGACTGGAAGAGGGCCAATGTGGTTCCCATCTTCAAAAAGGGTAAGAAGGAGGACCTGGGAAACTATAGGCCACTTAGTGTTACTTTGATCCTAGGCAAGCTGTTCAAGAAAATTATGCTGGCACACATCCATGAGGGGCCAGCAGGGGATTTCATGCTTAGGGGCAACCAACATGGGTTCATCAGTGGCAGATCCTGTCAGACCAACCTGGTTGTGTTCTATGATCAGATCAAATCATTAGATGCAGGGGTAGCAGTGGACATAGTCTTCCTGGACTTTGGGAAGGTCTTCGACACTGTCTCTCACCATGTTCTCATTAAGAAACCGGGGGACTGTGGTGTCAACACCCACACAGTCAATTGGGTCGCCAACTGGCTGTAGGGTCGCACCCAGAGAGTGGTGGTGGATGGGTCATTTTTGACCTGGAGAGATGTGGGCACTGGGGTTCCGCAGGGCTCCGTCCTAGGGCCTGCACTGTTCAACATCTTAATCAGCGACTTGGACGAGGGGATAAAAAGCACCCTGTTCAAATTTGCTGATGACACTAAGATGTGGGGGGATGTGGGCACTCTAGAAGGGAGCAATAGGCTACAATCAGACTTAGACAGGTTACAGGGGTGGGTGGATGAGAACAGGATGGGATTCAACACTGACAAGTGCAAAGTGATGCACCTGGGGAGGAACAACTGGCACCATACCTACAGGTTGGGGAACTCCCTTCTTGTCAGTACAGAGGCAAAAAGGGATCTTGGAGTCATCATTGACTCCAAGATGAACATGGGCCAGCAGTGTGGGGATGCAGTCAGGAAGGCCAAACGTACCTTGTCATGCATCCACGGACATACCTTGAGTAGGTCTAAGGAGGTGATCCTCCCCCTCTGTGCGGCACTGGTCAGGCTGCAGCTGGAGTACTGCGTCCAGTTCTGGGCACCACACTTCAAAAGGGATGTGGACAACATGGAGAGGGTCCAGAGGTGGGACACTCGTATGATCGGGGGCAGCAGGGCAGGCCTTATGTGGAGGGGCTATGGGACCTGAACCTATTCAGCCTCCAAAAGAGAAGGCTGAGGGGGGATCTAGTGGCCTGTTACAAACTAGTCAGGGGAGATCAGGAGGCATTGGGGAAGTCCCTGTTCCCCCGAGCACTGCCAGGAGTGACCAGGAATAATGGTCAGAAGGTGGTAGAGGGTAGATTTAGGCTAGATATCCTTAGGCACTACTTCACGGTCAGGGTGGCTAGGGTCTGGAACCAACTTCCAAGAGAAGTGGTGCTGGCTCCTACCCTGGGGGGCTTTAAGAGGAGGTTAGATGAACACTTTGCTGGGGTCGTTTGACCCCAGTAATCTTTCCTGCTATGGCAGGGGGTTGGACTAGATGATCTAATCAGGTCCCTTCTGACCCTAGAAACTATGAAACTATGAGTCTGGAATAGACTGCCCCCAGAAGTGGTGCAAGCACCTACTCTGGATACCTTTAAGAAATGTTTTGATGCTGCATGTCTTGCTGGAGTGATTTGACCTAGGCCAAGGGTCAGTGAGGATCTAGTTAGGGAACTTCTGAAGGGACTGGATGTATATTTAAATCAGCTGGTCCTGACGATCTCCACCCCAGAGTGCGGAGGGAATTAGCTGAGGTCATTTTGGGACCCCTAGCACGGCTTTACGAGCACTTGGAGTGCTCTGGTGTGGTGCCAAAAGACTGGAAAAGGGCCAACATGTTTCCCATTTTCAAAAAAGGGAGGAAGGAGGAGCTGGGAAACTATAGGCCAGTTAGTCTTACCTCAATCCTGGGTAAGCTTTTTGAGAGAAGTATTCTGGCACATGTCCACGAGGGGCCAGTGGGGGAGGTTATGCTTAGGGGCAACCAACATGGGTTCATCAGAGGCAGGTCCTGTCAGACCAACCTGGTGGCGTTCTATGACCAGGTCACCAAATCCTTAGATGCAGGGGTAGCAGTGGACATAGTCTTCCTAGATTTTAGGAAGGCCTTCAACACTGTCTGTCACCCCGGTCTCATTAAAAAACTGTGGGACTGTGGTGTCGACACCTACACTGTCAAATGGGTCACTAACTGGCTGGAGGGCCGCACCCAGAGAGTGGTGGTCACAGATGCATCTCAAGCAGGTCTAAGGAGGTGATACTCCCTCTCTATGTGGCACTGGTCAGGCCACAGCTGGAATACTGCGTCCAGTTCTTGGTGCTGCACTTCAAGAGGGATGTGGACAACATGGAGAGGGTCCAGAGGAGGGCCACTTGCATGATCAGGGGGCAGCAGGGCAGGCCCTATGAGGAGGTGCTACGGGACCTCAACCTGTTCAGCCTCCACAAGAAAAGGCTGAGGGGGGAATCTAGTGGCCTGTTACAAACTAGTCAGAGGGGACCAGCAGGCACTGGGGGAGTCCCTGTTCCCCCAAGCACCACCAGGAGTTACTAGAAATAATGGTCACAAGCTGGCAAAGAGTTGATTTAGACTAGACATCAGGAGGCGCTACTTCACTGTCAGGTTGGCTAGGATCTGGAACCAACTTCCAAGTGAAGCGGTGCTGGCTCCTACCTTGGAGGTCTTTAAGACGGCTTGACAAACACCTTGCTGGAGTCTTTTGACCCCAGTACTCTTTCCTGCCATGGCAGGGGATCAGGCTCGATGATCTGCTCAGGTCCCTTCCGACCCTACAAACTATGAAACTATGACTTCCTGACCCTTGGGAAGGGGGTTGGACCCAATGATCTTGCGAGGTCCCTTTCAGCCCTAATGTCTACAAAATCTATGAAACCTTTGTTCTTCTGAAATGTGTCTGAAGTTAATGTGGTGCTGGGGGTAGGTGGGGTAGCTACAGTGGAGAGTGCAGGAGGAGGTGGTCATCCAATGACTCTTGCACCCTGTGCCCTGGCCCCACTGTTGGGTGTGAGGCTCATCAGGGGGACCCACCACTGTCACTGGTGCTTCTCCCACCATGCCTTCTCCATACAGGCCTCACAAAACTGCTTCCCCCATGCCTCACAGATGTTATGCAGCACACAGGCTGTGACATCGTGGCCCAGAGGTGGCAGGGCTGGAGTCCCAGGAGGATGAGGGCAGCCCCAGCAATGGTGTCCAGCAGCCTGTTATTGGCATCCCTTCTGGGGTCCAGCCAGCAGGATGAGGCCCATGTGGCAGCTGTGCACTGGCAGCATCCCTGCAACAATGTGGTGCAGCCCGGCAGGTAGTCACTGCATGTAGGGGAGCTGGTAGGGGCCAGCAGGAGCCTAGGGCATTGGGCATCACTGACAGGGGCAGGGGCTGGAGCAGCCATGGCATGGGGAGACAGAGGCTGCATGCTGCTCCTGTGCTGTGAAAGCTGCTCCTTGTCAGGGAAGTAGCTGGCCAGGGAGTAGAGTGCCTTTGCAAGATGGCTACCAGCTGCTGGCAACTTTGGCCAGTGCATCGAACTCCCCCTGGTGGTGGCAGGGGCCTATTGCAGAGCCTCAGGAAGTGGGAGCAGTTTGATCCTGGAAGCAGCAAATCTGCGTCCACATCCCTGCACGTGTAGATGCCTGCTTGCAAGTGTTTACCCACAAGTAGTTTACTTACAAGTAAATTGATCTTGGATCAAATGCATGTGCAGATGCGCCCTCTGTGGAACTAATTAGTCAGTTCTACAGTACAGTTCACATCTAGATGTACCCACTGGGCATTTCCACATGTATGTTGTACTATGCAGTTGTTACTTGTTTAAGAGGTACTAAATGACTGCACAGTAACCAACGTTACTGCACAGTCTGGATGCTGCATGGGTACTTTTCCCATGCTACTGCACAGTAACAACAAGATACTGAGCAGTTGCTCCTCAGATGCACAGTAGCATCGGCTTCACAGTTTGTGCCCACCAATGTTATGTCACCATAGCAACAAGCTAGATGCACTCACAAGCCTCTAAATTAGGTACCTCATTAGGCACTTGGAATAGAATCCGAAACCCAGAGTTAGGAACATATACTCCTTTTACAGTGCATGGGAAAAGGTAGAGGCCTTAGAAGGTCAATTCAAAAGTACTCTGTGCTGACTGGGAAGCTCTCTAGAGATAGTCAAATAACTGTCTGACCTCTTGTTCCACTCCAGAACTAAGAGGGAGATGCCTTTGTCTACCCAGGATCCAAAGTGTAGAGTTCTCTTCAGAGCAGCCACAACTTCCTTCCCCACTCCACCCAGTCAGTTCTGCTTTAAGATAAAGGTGGCACCAACCACCTGTAGAACTGGTACAGTATTCCATTGCAAAACACAATTTCACCAAAATTATCCTCTATTATTATCTGTTTTAAATTGTATTGTAAGGCTGTTACCATGTTGGCGTGAAAATGACCAGATCAGAACAAAATATATCAATGTTTCTTCAAATCTTGTTTTTCAGAAGTTTTATTTCATGGAATATTTGATTATTTTGTCCTAATTGAAGGGAGACATATTTTCAAATATTGCTCATTTAATGTAAATCCACTGGCCTGACCAATTCTAGCCAAAGCTTGTCTAGTTTACATCTCCAGAATCCAGGAAGTAGCAGGGTAGCACATTGCCACTTCTGTCTTTCTCTTCTACAGCTGCACTAAATTCATTTTGTTCAAAGCCCTGAACTGGGGCTGGGGAACAAAGAAAATCAATTATAACCACAAGAGAGAGTTTAATAAACCTTAGAACTGCATAGGGAGTCATTGATGGTGGTAGATAACAGGATGGCATGGTGATAATATTTTATTTGGTTAAACCATATTATAGCATGTTGCCTTAGGGAATTTTTCATGGCAGCATCATGCTCTTCAATCTATCTATTAGTTTCCATGAGAGAAAAGCAGCTTTTTGTATACAATAGAAAAATTCTGCATTAACAAGCTAAGGTAATACAATCTAAACCAGTGGTTCTCAACCTCTTTGCCATAGTGGGCCACACTTGCAACTCTCAGTATAATTTGGACCACATCTACACAACTTACTTCCTGTGTATTCATTTAAAAATGTTTTAACAAGATATCACATGGGCCGCAGCAGTGTGCTGATTTGGTTGCAGGTTGAGAACTGCTGGTCTAGACAAAAGTGTTGTAAGGTGGGTACATTACTGGTTGGATCATCATAATCAACAAGTAATCATCAGTGGATTGTCTAGTGGGAAGGAGTGTAGTTCCCCAGGGGTCTGTCCTGGATCCAATATTGTTTAATATCTTCATTAATGGTTTGGATCGAGCGCACGCTTAGCAAATGTGTGGATGACACCAAGTTGATGAGTGCAGTTGCAAATTCTCTGGACAACACAGCTGGGGTCCAAAAGGACTGGAAAAATGGTCTACAATCAACCAGATGAGCTTCAACAACGACAAATTTCTGCACTTGGGACAGAGTAATTGCATACACAAAGATAGACTAGGGAATGACTAGTTAGGCTGCAGCACTTTAGAGAAGGACTTGGAAATTACAGTGGATCATGAGGCAAATATGAGGCAACAGTGTGCTCTTGTTGCAAAAAAGGCCAATGGTATACTAGGTTGTATTAGTAGGAGTGTCACTTGCAAATCAAGGAAAGTGATTCTTCCACTCTGTTCAACACTAGTGAGGCTTTATTTGGCATACTGTGCATCTTTACATCTGCTCCAGAGGGGGAGGACGTGCTTTAATTAGAGATGCTCTCAGGAGCTGCTTTAATTAAAGTGCTCACAGCGTCTCATGTATTCAGCATCCTATACTTCAAAATGGTAGTGAGGACACTGTAACTAAAGGTTGTTTGATGAGCTTTAGTTAAAGTGCCCCCTTCCTCTCCCCCACCCTTTTGAAGCATGGGGACATTGAGTACATGAGACACCAAAGCTGCTGGAGCTTGCTAATTTGTGTCCACTGATTTTCTTTGGCTGTAGGGTCTCAAGTTTCATCAGGGGAAATTTAGGCTAGAGATTAGGGGAACTTTTTGACTATGAGGGTATTCAAGTATTGGAACAGTTTATCTAGAAAAATTGTAGAATATCCATCCTTGGAAATTTTCAAGAGCAGGTTGGACAGATCCTTTGCTGGGAAGATTTAGTAAGGAATGATCTTTGAGCAGGGAACTGGCTTAGATGACCTCATGAGAAATCCCTTCTGATGGCTAGAAAATGGTATTTAGAGGTTTGCTTTTGGGAATTGGCTTATAGGTAAAGTAAGTGTTCATTACAACAATGATCCAGGACAACAGCAAGGATTAATTGATTTCTAAAAGCCTGTTTTTACAAAATGTCCTTCAAGGCCCACTATGTCTGACACAGGCAAACAGCAAGCAGACACACAGGCTGGGAAACTGAAGACATGTACCACACTGCTCTATAACATAAATAGTATAAGGGACTCTGCAGCATTGGCCACATCACAGTGCCCACAGCAGAGCTCTTAGGATTTCTGGTTTTGGTAGATAGGTCTAATTAGGAGAAACCAGTAAAATCCCAAATTAGGATGTGTGCATGTGATGAATTTGTGAAACAAAGAAATGTGCTGACAGGACAGAATGTGGACAGTATGATGACCACAGAGAGACCAATCAATGATGCTTAGAGATGAGGAGTCATCAGAGGAGGAGAAAGAATACAAAAGGAGGGATTTTGGAGCAGAAAGGGATCCCTGAGATGGGTAGATATATAATTGTTTTCATTATTCTTATCTGCTACCACTGTATATCAATAACATTTTCCTCTTATCAAATGGAGAGGTTGTGGTCAGTCTGAGGTTTTGGGATCTGCCTGAAACAAGGTATCTGAGTGATAAATCCAGCGCCAACACCTTCCAGCCCTACTTTCCTATGACCCAATGAACCCAAATTACATAAAGTAAACATTGGTATTTGCAAATCTTTTGTTGTTAAATAAAATATTATTTTAAAACCTTTGAATACCTTTAAAATGTGTTATAAGTTCTGGTGCAGAGCTTTGTACATATTAAACACATTGTGTACTTGGTGAAATGTGAAAGCTGTGAAATGTAAAACCCTTATTGAAGTGGTTATTCTTATTGCACCCATCAGGAATCTAAGTGGATCTAGACACCTAAGGGCATGGGAAGATATACACTTGGAGTGACTTCAAAAGGGGAGGGTAGCTGCTGCTGTTACTTTTGAATAGTTACATGTTCAGAATCCAAGAGCAATACAAGTATAGTATTACTGCTCCAACTTCTACAAAGTAGGGTTAAAATTGGAAATGTTTTGCTACATTTGTATCACTTTGTTGTCCAGAGAAATATGCCCCCTTTCCCTACTTTTTGAATTCGCTCCTAATGTATGGTTGTCCTTATTGTGTGAACCTGTTTCACCATGATCAAGTCCCTGAACAAAAAGGTAAAACAGAAGGTGGATAGTTTCTCCTACTGGTCCCTGCTTTTTGTTACTTAGTCTTAAGTCTAAGTTATGTTATGAAATCATTAACATTTTTGTCAAGGATCTGACTAGTATGGAATAGGTTAACACTGAAATAGGATCTGGCCTTTAGTTTTTTAGTAATGTATCAGTATTTTTAATCAGTACAGATAAAAAAAAATCTTTCACTGGGAGAAGGAGAGTGAAACAAGAACCATCTATTCCCATAATCTGCAATTCTGCTACTTTGTTTTTCATAATTTCTAGGGATATGTGTATATTCTAGATAATATGTTTAGTGAAACTTGTCTCTATCTGATGCTATAATTTCCAAAGAGTATGTCTGGACTGGACATCCTTTTTTTTTTTTTTTTATTACTGGTACCCTTTCTAAATATCAGCATCCTTATTACTGTCAATTGCAGAGTTCTTTGTTCCATGAAGCAATAGAATGACTACTTGATAAATTATTTTAAACAGATTTTTGGCAGACTTTGTGGATAGACAAATGTCCTAATGGTACAGTACTTGTGTGGATATTTAAAAACCACATAAATACAAAGATAAAGGAAAGAAAAAGTACATAAAACAAAACATTCATATTTTAGTTTTTTTAAATAACTGAGGACCATACGTATTTACGAGTATGTACAATAGTATTCCAGTAGCATTCAAATATGTGGCACTTTTAGTACTCTTAGAGTATAACTATTGCTTTTAGAAACAATTAAACAAATCTATTTTATATGCATCTAGAACTTCTGAAAAAAAATTCTTAACTTTAAAAGGGTATGCAATAACAATCTGTGTCTGGATGACTTGTATGAGGAAACTGAACAATAATTTTCTAAAAGGTGCTTGAATATAGATTGTACTATAAGTAAATAATATTTCTTTAAAAAGGTACATAAGTATTTTAACTGGCATTCTCAGCTTAAATTTCATTCTATAGTGCAGCTTTCAGACTGCCTTTCTATTATTTAAATTATTTATACAGCTAGGTGACAGCTCTTTGCATAATTGCTTAAAGTGATTATGACTACTGAAGAAACCAAATTACTAATATTAGTCCGAAAGCATAGAGTATTAATAGTAAAAGGTAATGGCATGAGAAATGTCTATATATGTATAATTATTTTAATACTGTTGAACTGCAGTCAGAATCACCTAAGAATCTGACACATATGTGGCATAATAGATCTTTCTGTTTATGTGAGCAAATGCATGAACTCACCTTTTGTGATCTGCTGGAGAAGAAAGAATAGCCCATTTAGTTAACATCACTTGCCTTAAATTAATAAAACCGCATAGTAGTACAGTATCATAGTATATTATTATCCTTTGATAAAAATAAATTGTCAAAAAGTGCATAGTACCTGTGTCATATCCTTTGTGAGCACCAGACTGAAATGTATCAAAAAAGGGTATAGACTGTAGATGATATCAAATTTGCCTTGCCATGTTTCTCAGTTACTGTTTCCTAGGAGAAGATATATAGACAAAATAATGTGATGTTTTGCATATATAAAAAGTTGCCATTTGCCATATGGGCTCCCCTGACAAAAAAATCTTTCAATGGGAGAAGAGAAGTGAATTAAAAACTAATCATTTCCCACCTAAAGTGGAAAGACTAGTGGTAGAATAATCATTAGAAAGAAATTGCAGGAGAAATATCTGTAAAAATGTGACATTCAGCCTAAGTATTGTGGGCAACAGGGAACCCAGTTGCAGATTCTACAATTTACAATATATCCAACAGTCCTATACCATATGGACACAGTGGGTGTGTCTACATGTTTATTAATGTGCAGTAGTTACTGCGCATTTAGTTTAGTACTAGCTTAATGAAGTACTAACTAAATGTGCAGCAAATCATAGTTACTGTGCAGTAGCACCAGCACGTTTTTTTCATGATGATTACTGTGCACCACACAGCAGCTTATTAGCATGGTTTTTGACTGGTGTGCAACTGCACAGTGTTATTAGGATACTGCACAATAAGTGTCTTGTGTAGGTAGACATTATAGGAATAGAAAAATGTGCAGTGATTAAATAAGGGCCTGATTGTCAATTCCTTTATACTACTTCTACACCAAAATACTTTCATTTAATTGATTTTTGGAGTCCCTTTGTGATTGGCTGACAAGGATAGATATTTTCCAGTTCGTTTATATCAGTAAAAGTTCTGAAATGGTGGTAGCGTGAAACTCAACATTCAGTTTACATATCCTGTAATCATGTAACTCCAATATGGTTCAATACAGTTGGCTGCAATTTTCCAGGGGAAAGTTATTTGGATAAAAAATTAGTTTTAGCCCATAAGAACATTCTTTTGGAACGCTTTAAGTCACTGAAAACAGGGATTTCTAATGAAAACATTTTTGTGCCCTTCTTTAAGCATTTGTTATGGAGTGAACCTCAAGGGGCAGGGAGAGAATATTAAAAGCCATCTTCCCTTTAGGATCATCATAGCCCTGCTCCACTTAAAGAAAGGAATATCACTTCTGCAGTGTGGCTGACCTTCCTGCTGAGTAGGTCAACCAGCCATGAAGCTCTGCTCAGTGACTTTCCATGGACCATTAAGACTGGATAGAGCTGATAATGATTAGTTAAATTATTCTTTCTCTGAGTCTAATGATCTGTGAGGTGATAAGTCTGGAGTTCAGACTAAGAGAAATGAAACTAGATGAAATGATTGGACTTCATGTTTAAAAAAAATATTTTTCTGGAATTTAGGCAATTTTCTTGAATTAGGAGGAACTTTGATATCAGGTAGAAGATGAATGTTCCAACTGAGTGGGAGAAACTGTATCTAAAGGTGGTACATTGCATATCCCAGTACTCTGGAGGAGTGATGCTCACAAGCATACCTCTTCCCCTGTTCTCCCCCATCTTCAGCTTGCGCATGCCAGACCCAGAAATGTGGATGCTCTGGGGAACTTGAGAGTGGCTCAGCGGAGCACCCCGGAGTAGCTTCATTGCCAATTTCTGGCCCTTATATGTGTGATGTGGAGTGAGTTGTGCAGGGACTTCTAAAGCGTAACCTCTGTGAGTGCACAAGGCATGCAGCATACACATACATTTTGTGGAACTTGAACAGTTTTTAGGGATCTAAGGGACTTGTTACACATTAATTTTAGGCAGATCCTGGAGCTTCTGACTCCTGGTTTGTCCACATATTAATTCCTGAAAGTAGTTTTAAGCATACTTTAGGCAGTTTAAAGTTATGCCACTCCAGGGAAGGTTTATCTCTGATTTATGCTACCCAGCTCATTAATGTCTAGCTACTCATCACTGATGAGCCACCCAAGTTGCAGTCCTCCAGCATCCCAACACACAGTGTTTCCTCCCTCACCCTCCAGTTCTGTGTGGACCAGCTTTCCACCCCCTGAACTCTAATGCCCAGGGGGTGGTTCTGGTACTGCTCCCCCTAGTACCCCCAGGGGTGCGACCTTCCCACCCCTGAGTGACAACACTGTTCAAACAGCCTGCAGAACACATGCCAGCTAACTAGGTTTCAGGGCATGGACTGGTCCAGGAGTGGGGTCTAGGCATGGGAGGGGTAAAAGGAAGGGGGCCCAAACTAGGTCTTCATAAACTGGGGATTTCTCCTCATAGCAGGGGCAGTACCACTCCCAAAGGCACCTTCCTTCACTGTTCCCATGCCACCTCAGAAAGCATGACCAACACACCCCAATCTCAAATCCCAATGTATTAAAATCTTTAATTTACTTCCTGCTTATTTCTTTTAAAATAATTATTATTATTGTTAGTAGTAGTAGTCTTTTAAGTTCTTTTTATTTTAGCCTTCATTGGCTGACTTCCTTCATTTCACCACCCTTCCCCCACTGACATTTCCTCTCTACCTCCCATTTCATTACCTATCCCCATCCCATTAATTCTCCACTTCCAAGCATCATGTTCCTGCCCTCCACCCCCCGGCCCCTCCACCATCTCTTACCACCTCCCCCTGCCCACCTAGAGCAGGGATAGAAGCTTGTTTGGGCTCACCAGCCCTGTAGTGGCAACTCACAGCTGTAGCTCCTAGTCAGGCCCATACTCAGCAGTCCTATAGTGGCTAGTCTAGTGGCTAGTGAGTAGGTGGGGGGCAGTCAGAGAAGGTTTTTAGCCTTATGGTGTGACTGCTGTAAACTCAAGCTGACACTGACACTGATCAACATTTGACCAGCCCAAAATGCAAGGTGTAACAAGGTACTAAGTTACTAAATAAAGTTCTATTCCACCTTGAACAACAGCCAGAATTCCACTAAAGTACATCCATTACTTATGTTTCTTCATCTTGGCCTGATACCAATGCTGCTTATCCACTGACTCTCACATTCCTTAATACTTGATGACCTAGCTTCAATAGAATGGATAGATGCTATGTTCTGCCCTGTTTAGCCCATAGCCTGATGGTTCAGATACTGTAATGGGAACTAGAATAATGGGGTTCAAGCCCCACAGATTGATAGGCTAGGACTTTCATGTTTTTACCAAGCATTTAAACTCTAGAGTCTAGACTATTAGGTAAAAAGTAGGTATAACTGCCAGACTCTTAGCATTGGTTGCTATAGGTTTATTTTTTCCGTTGACTAAGGATTCAAAGACGTTTATGAAGTTAATGTTCCTTCCCATAAGGAATTGGATTGAAATAAAATGTAAGCAGTGGTGGATATTTAGAAGGATGTTTTGTATCACGTCTGAGCATTCTGCATAGGCCATGTTTAGTTGCTCAGTGACATTTTCAAGAAAACAAAGAGGCAAATAAAGAATCTAGGCATCTCAGCAGAATAGAGATTGTTGCACAAGGTGGAATTAAGGTTACATTTAGTGACTTATGCATCTAAGAGCCATGTAAGTGCCACCTACGTGTCCTGGGTCTTGGACAGCCAAGATTTTTGGGGAAAATCTGATATATAAATAAATCTAAAATAGTTGGAAAAGTTCTTCTTTGCAAGCTTTCAGGTACAAACACTCTTATTTTTAGCACTACAAAGTACTTCTATACTTTGTAGCACTACAAAAATACTGCCCTAAAGATGCATGTACACATACAGAGTCTCTTGGCTGGAGCACTACAATGTCTCCATAAAAGCATTTAGTGGTGTGCTCTTTGGTCAAGGGGTGAAAAGGGGGCTTCTCCTTTACACCCCCTGACCTGGTTTATCCAGCACCTCAGCATTCTGTGAAATGTAATCTTATGATCTGTTGTTCTGAGTCAGTGCAATTGTGTCAATACTGGCAGAGAAACATGCTTTGGAAATCCTCCTGAAGGTCTTGCTGGTCATTTTTTAGGTTGAATGAAACTATAAATGAAAGGATAAGCTTAAATATTAGTGAGAAGAGAAAGGAAACTCCATTTCTTCATTGAGAAGAAGTTTGTATGTGCATGTATGTGCACACCTGCAAGAATCAAAACCCACAGGCTTCTCTTCTACTGTTCAGTGCCTCAGTTTATAATATTTACATAAATGCTAGGTAAAACCAGCAATGAGAAACACATTTATACACATAAACAGAGAGTATTTAGGTTGCTCTGCAATATATTATTCTAGCAGGATATATAGATTAAAAATGTATATATTTTGGTTCAAAACCTAGAACAGCAGTGCTGATCTGATATAAATTCTTTAGATATTGAGTTTGTGTGATTAACATGTCTTGAATTCATATATATATTTTTCTTGTTATTTTATAATATCTATCTGTATTTCAATTTAGACACATATTTACAGATGAGACACTAGGAATGGTAGAAGGTGAAATCTATTTAAACAAAGACTAGACACCAGAGCTGAAATATGTTCTATTTAATCACAGTGTGGGTGCCAGACTTTCCCTTATGCCTCCTGAACCCTGACCTGAAATGACCAAACACTAGTCATGCAAGGAAGTCTTTTATCTTCCAAGTTTCTTCAGTCCTTTGAACAAATGCTGTCAATTATGTCATTTAAATAAGTTGGGAATAGTGAATAATTGCACACTAGAACTGGTTTTTGAGGTGAGAAATAATCCTCTCTTGACTCTGGTCAGAGAAAGTGAGATGCCCAGTCCCAAAGTCCTTTAATTTATAATCTCTTTTTTCCTACCATTAGAAGAGTTTTCAGCCACATTATCAGGACATGCACACTCTTGACAGTGAAAGGTCACTGATTAATTCATTCTGCTGCACAGCTCTCTGTGAACTTTTCAGATGTAAATTCTGTTGTGCTTGTTTAAGAACATGTAACTGGAAAACATGAGTCCATAGCAGCCTAAACCATCAGTGCAACAGCACTGAGAAAGAATGGTGGTTTCAGGAAACCTCACTCATTAGTTGAATGAAGTTAATATGGGGTCTGGTCCAGCCCATTGCTGAGCATCTTGTTCTGTACTGAGCAGCTTCTACTGTTGTTGCCTTTATTGGGATTTGAGTAAATCGTGTTTTCCATACACAGAAGCACTCAGTGCACTCAGTCTGGATGGTCTACTTTACATTAAGGAATAGCAAAGAAAGAAACTAAGTACAATTGTAAGAGTGTGGACAGATGCAACAGTTATATCAGTACAAGTTGTCATGATGTAACTGTTAGATTTGCATGTTCCTAACCTGGCATTAGTATTCCAAAATGATTGTAATTTTAAGCTCATTTCATTCATGTGTATCCCTATAGAAGCATACAGACACAACAGTTACATTGGAACAGCTCCTGAGAGGCAACTTCCCCTCCCCTTTTAAAGAGCATGAAAATTACATCTGTCAGCAACCCAAGCCCCGAAGAAAGAAAGAGAACAAAAGCATAGAATATTACTTTAAAGGAGTTGTCTTTAATAGTTGCACAGCTCTGCTTTTCAGCAGACAGGCCCAGAGAAGTCATGCACTTCTGTTCTGAATACTTATCAGACTAGTATGTTTGGGATCTACCCATTGGACTTGTGTGTTCCTAGAGTTTCCTTGGTGCGGGAGAACTCTAGCATTTTTAGGACTGTCTCATTCTTTGGCTTCTCCAAAACATATCCTGAGTACAGGCCCTCTGTCTGTTGTGCCTGCACAAAAATGGGACAAGCTCCAGCCTGGTGGACACTTTCATCTACATGGTATACCTCTTTAGGGCATTATGATAGTGAAAGGGTAATAGGTTCTAAAAATAATAACGCTCTATTTTAGACAGCACAAGAAATAGACCGATTGAAACAGAACAATTAAACCTTTCTGCCATTTCCTCCCTTAGTTATTTCACCTCTTCAGAGTATTCTTCAGAATTTGCATGAGTCCCAATGCATATAAAGCACATAGACGTGCCATCAAATCTCTCAATATCCAGTCTCTTGTGATGTCTAAAACATGCACAAACACAAAGCAGTCAGTCAATCAATAATTGCGGGTTTTATTGCAACTGAGCCTAGATGATCTTATTCATTTTAATTAAGATTATGTGATAACCTCAGGACACTTATATTATGCAATTGTTCATCTGTGAAGCCATGTGATTTTATGTTCATTAACACTGATCTGCCTTTTCTCTGCCCTCCTTTTGTTTCTCAGACCCATTTGCTTCATTTTATGTCAAAGTAGACTGTAAACCCAGCAGGTGGGGACTGCCTCTTATTAAATACATGACAGCTAGAACAATGGGACCTGGATCCTTCCTGGGACCTCTGGGTGCTGTCACAATAAAAATACATAATAATAATTTAGTGAAGTAGAAAAGTTGGATTTGAGCCAACTAGTCTGTTCTCACTGATTTTTGCATTCAACATAAAAAACAACTCATGCTGCGCATGAGAAATCTTCTCCATTCAAAATTATATGTTGTGGCAAGGGAAGGTATTGTGTGCACACTGAAGTAAAAGACTTCAGAATAGTCCAGTGCACTGTTAGCTTTAAAGTTGCACAAGCTTTAATATATCAGAAGCAATAAGGCAGGCATTTCAACCTCTAGAAGAGGCTGGCACTGTGGGGTTTGGATGAAATGATTTTGCTGACCTTCCCTAAAATACCACAGAAAGAACAGAACAGGCCATCCAATTTCCCATAAGAAAAGAGCAGGCTTTTTAAAGGAAAAGCAAGCTTTTATCCACTTGCACAAAAACACGTTACAATCCAGTAAAAGTGAATGCAGCTGATAAAATGATGGGACTTTTGTGCTTGATCTCTGAGAAGGAGAACCTTTCAACAAAACAGTTTAGAATCCCAGCAACGTTCTGTGAAGCTTTCTCTTTTAGGGATAGGCAAAAGAGCTGGAGAAAGTGTGTCAATCTTATTTTTTCAATGAAATGCCACTTGGAAAGTGACTTAAATTTGAAATATCTGCCATTATGAGAACCTACTGGTCTGTAAATAATTACCTCTATGTGAGATTTTAATGCTGGTATCTCTCCTTTCTCTTTCCCTCTTTAAACCAGCTTTGAGCTCTGAGTTTTAGGAGCCTTTTCTCTAGCTGTTTGCAGTGTCTTATTCCAGTTAACTTTGAGTACTCTTATGGCTTAAATAAACCACAAATGTAATATCTAGCACCTGCAAAATATTGTGAAGTATTAGGAACAGTTGTAATGAAAATTGACTGCCAGCGTCATAACAACAGGTGATATTATTCATAACCTACACTTGTAACAAGCTTATGATGTAAACTCAGTGATCATAGATGAAATAAGCCAGCTACAAATGTGAAAATATCCTGAACTTTAGAAGTAATACAACCAAATATAATAAATCTTGCCTGCAAATGTAATAAGGCCCTTAACTGAAAATGTAATAAAATCTATCAACAGCTGCAATGTATATGGAACATATTATATAGCTTTACAAAGAATTATACCCCCTGCTGTTTATGGACTCCACAATGTCATGCTTTGTCTTCCTTCAGAAAATCAAGTGCTATGGGACTAAGTGTTTTCCAGTGTATATTAAAAATGACAGTGCGTTAATATAAAAAAGTGGAGGGTGAAAATGAAATTTTGAAGCCAGATGTGCTCTTTAGTCATCCCACTAGCATACAAGAGAGGATGTGGTCTACCACCAGGGGCTCAAATACTTCCTGAGCCAGACATGGTAGGAACCAAAATGGATGCTCTTAGCAACTAATCTTAGAGCATCTAATTCCTATGCTGCTTTTAATATAAATCTTCGTTTAGAGAAAGAAGGGATTTTGATGAGCAATGCTATGAAGGTTGGGGAAAATTCAATTTGCCTGATGTCCTGATCTCTTTGTATCCCTTACCTCCCAGCATATTGTCAACTGTGAACTGCTTACCTCAGCAGTGTAAGACTGAGTGATCATCAATGACAGCTGAGAGTTAACTGGCCTCTCTTGCAATTCTTTATGTATAAATAAAGTTTTTAAAGCAGCAAACTTCTACTGATGTAACAAGGGACAATTCTGTTGCACTCCTTATTAAAATGGGTGGTGCTTTCACTGTGTGCATGTATGTGTGTCGCTATGCATGAAAAATAGAGCTCACTCCTTTTCTGGATAGAATTGTGGAAAGTAGAGCTGGAAAGGACCTCACAAAGTAATCTATCCAGCTTCATGCTTAAGGCAGGATTATCCGTGATCAAACCATCTCAGCAAAGTGTCTTTCCAACCGACTCCTGAAAACTTGCAAGGAGGAGATTCCACAATTTCTCTAGGTAGGCTGTTTCAATGGTTGACTGTCCTTATAGTCAGAAAGTTTCTCCTAATTTCCTATCCAAATTTCCCCTAATGAAGCTTGAATACATTCCTCCTAGTCCTGTCCCCTAAGGTCACAGAGAGAAGTCCATCTCTGTCCTCTCTGTAAATTGTACTTCAGGTATCTGAATCCTACCTTGGTCTTCTCTTCTCTGGACTAAATAAGTCTAGTTCCTTCAGTCTTTCCTCATAAGTAATACTTTTCAGGCCTTCAGTCATTTTTTATTGCCCTCTGCTGGACTTTTTCCAATTTGTCCACATCCTTCTGAGAATGTTGTGAGAGACAGTGGCAAAAGTCTTCATAAAGTCAAAGTATAACACATTCACTGCTCTCTCTCCATCTGATGGCTAGAAAGTAATATTTAGAGGTTTACTTTTAGGAATTGGTTTGCAGGTAAAGTAGATACTGCATTAGAACAATGGTCTAGGGGAATGGCAAGGGGTAACTGATTTCTAAAAGCCTGTTTGTCATACAGTTTCACAGCCTTGAAGGCAGATAGAGTGTTTGAGAGCAATGAACATACACTTCTCAGGAAATTAAAAACATCCAAATTTTCTCTTCATAATAGACATAGGCCTGGTTCCAGGGCTGCAGGGTTACAGTGCCAACTTGCAAAAACCCTTGGGATTTCCAGTTTTGAATGAAATTACCAAATTAAGGTGTGTACATCTGATAGGTTTATGAAGATAGGATTTTGGTTGACAAAACAGAACATAGACGGCAAGAAAACCAATCAACAGTACCTGGAAATGAAGTGTAATCAGAAGAGAGAGAATACAAAAGAAGGAGTTTTCAAAGCAACAAGTTGTCATCAGCCCCTGACCTCCAAGCTTGCTGATATTGGCTATTCAGGCAAAAAATCTCAAGATGATGTTTTCATACCTGCTGGATGCACTGCTCTCCTTGTGTATATTCTGGGCACTGGGAAATTTGGGTAATGTATTTTTTAATCAAGTTGTTTGCTTTGCTTGCATTGCTCTTATTTCCTATCACTGTGTATCAATAAAATTAGCCTGTTGTATTTAAACCAAAACTGGAGGAGTTGTGGTTGGTCTGAAAGTTGTGCTCACCCAGAGCAGGATATCAGGGCTGGGTTCTAAATCCAGTGCCTACACCATCCACCGAGCCTTTCACTTTATCGTAGAAGAAAATCAGGTTGGTTAGGCATGACTTCTTTTTGGTGAATCCATGCAGGCTGTTCCTGATCACCTTGTTTTCCTTTAGGTGCTTCACAATGGCTTCCTTGAAGACCTGCTTCATAATATTTCTAGGTATCAAGAACAGATTGATGGGCCAGATCCTCCTTTTCTTTTTATAGATAGGCATTATATTTGTTCTTTTCCAATCATTTGGGATCTCACCTAACCTCCACGAGTTCTCAAAGAGGATAGCCAATATTTCCAAAATTACCATAGTTAATTCCTTCAGTATGTTAGGGTGCATCTCATCCAGTCCTGCTGACCTGAAAGCAACTATCTTCTCTATGTAGTTCCTAGGCTGTTCTTCAACTACTCTAAGCTGTTTGTCTCCTTCCCTATTTTTGCTGCCAACCTTCTCATCATTTGGTAGCTTCTCCTATTTGAGAAGACTGAAGTAAAAAAAGGCATTAAATACTCCAGCCTTCTCTGCACCATCCCTAACTAGATTCTCTTCTTCATTCTGTAAGGGACCCATAATTATCTGGTCTTCATCTTTTGATATACTTGTAGAATCCCTTTTTATTGCCTATTATGTTCCTTGCCAGCTGCATCTCAGATCATGCCTTGGCCTTCCTAAGTCTCCTTCTGTATACTTGTTAATGCTCTTGTACTCTTCCATAGTACTATGATCAAGCTTCTACTTTTATAGGATTCTTTTTCAGTGTCAACTAATCCAAGAGATGAGCCTGTCTAGTCAGGCTCATCTGCTATTGCACTTCCCATTCTTCTGCTGCATGGGGGTAGATTGCTTCTGTGCCCTTGAGAGAGGCTCCTTGAAGTACAGTCAGCTCTCCTGAACTCCTTTCCCCCTTAGACTTTCATTCAGGGGATCCTGCCTGTCATTTCCTCAAGTCCCGCATCCTTATTCCAGTGCTTTCCTTCCTTCCGCCCCTTAGGATCTTGATTTCAAACATTTTATGGTCACTGTCATCCAAGTTATCTTCTACCTTCACATTCTCATCCCATTCCTCCCTATTTGTGAGTTGCAAGTTGAGAAGAGCTTTCTCTACCTCTCCCCACCTAGTTAGCCTTTTTACCACCTGTACCAAAAAGTTATCCCCAGGAAACTCCAACAATTTGCTAGACTGTTTGTGCACTGCCGTGTTTCCCTTCTAGCAGATGTCTTAGTAATTAAAGTTTCCCATAAGAACCAAGTCCTGTGATTTGCAATTTTTCCATCAGTTATTTACAGAAGGCCTTTTCAGCCTTCTCCTCCTGTTTCAGTGGCCCGTACCAGATGCCTACCATGGCATTCCTCAGTGGCCTGTACCAGATGCCTACCATTACATGCTCTCTCCTCTGACCTTTACCCAGAGGCTTTCAACAGGCCATATATATATTCTACATATTCAGCATCAACAGTTAGCTTCGTAGACATTGTGAGAGTCTTCTGCAAGTCATGGAGCATGGTCAGTCCTATATGTAGTTAGCATGAGCCTTGCATGATGTGAATATATACATACACATTGTTGAGAACATACTTATCTTTTCTTTTAATACCTAGGAATTTGTAAAGACATATTTTGATCATATCATGGTCATGATTTTATCTAAAAAAAATCTCTTTTTGTGTACTTAAACTTTTCAAATATGAATTGCTAGACTATATCTCAGTCATTGTGACACAAAATCCAACTTTTCAGGTACTTTAAAGAAAGTTTTCTTTTTCTATCTAAAATTGCATATATAAAAATTCTTGCAAAGCATGCTTCATTCTAGGTATATTTTACACCCAAGACTTCCTCTATAAAATAGGTGAATTTATGGGGAGAAAAGTTTAAATACAACATATTTAAATTTCTTCATTGTACAGTTTCACAGACTCCTGAAAAAATAGGGCTGGAAGGTACCTCAGGAGGATGTCTTAAACCATCTCAGGCAAATGTTTGTCTAACTTACATTTAGGATCTTCAAAGACCAAATTTCCCTGTCCTCTCTAGGTAATGTGTTTCAGTTCTACCTTTATAATTAGACAGTTCTTTGTAATATCCAATCTAAGTTTCCTTGACTGCATTTTAAATCTATTAATTTTTGTTCTTTCTCTTATGAAATCAGGTTGGTTAGACATGACTTCTTTTTGGTGAATCCATGCAGGCTGTTCCTGATCACCTTGTTTTCCTTTAGGTGCTTCACAATGGCTTCCTTGAAGACCTGCTTCATAATATTTCTAGGTATCAAGAACAGATTGATGGGCCAGATCCTCCTTTTCTTTTTATAGATAGGCATTATATTTGTTCTTTTCCAATCATTTGGGATCTCACCTAACCTCCACGAGTTCTCAAAGAGGATAGCCAATATTTCCAAAATTACCATAGTTAATTCCTTCAGTATGTTAGGGTGCATCTCATCCAGTCCTGCTGACCTGAAAGCAACTATCTTCTCTATGTAGTTCCTAGGCTGTTCTTCAACTACTCTAAGCTGTTTGAGAATAAATTATAAGCATCCTTTTTATAAAAAACCTTGTATTTACAGGCTGTTACCAAATAAGACTGAATTGACGTTAGTATATGTTACTTATATTTTTGAATTTTGTTCTTAGTTGTACTTTCAACTATTATTAAAAATACATTAGTTTAAAAAAGCAGTTTGCTAGAAGGGAAGATGATGAAATATCTTGTTTTTTCACTTACATAATTACTATATGGCATAAAAACTCATAACAGTAAAAAGATTATGTAATAATTATGCTTCAAGTATTATGCATGTACTCTTGTACTTCAGCAAAAAAAATGCATGACTACCAGGAAGGCTGTCACCTGATTAAATCTATATCATTTGGTATTAAGTCTTCATTTACATATATTGCAATCTTATTCAAGGGCCTTGTAAGGCTAGAAGTTATCTGAACTCAGGTAATGCAAACTTGAAGTAGGGAAAAACATAATGATAGATTGAAACACATGGTTCAACTCAGTGTAAGATAGATAAAGTTTTACTGTTAAACTATGCAAAGGTTTACTGCAGGGCTGCCCAACTGCTGGCCTGCAGGCTGCTGAAAGCCCACAAGCAGTTAATGTGCAGCCTGTGACCCCCTGCAGTTTCCTCTCCTACTGCCACATGGTGGGGGAAGGCCTGAAGGAACATTTCATGTAGTAGGGAGCCATGAGCTTCTGGCACAGTCCATGCAGTGGGGTAGGGGGTTCATATACAGTTATTACAGCATGTAGTTATTACAAAATTAGAAAAAATAGAAAACTAAAGTAACCATCTTAGAAAAAACATATACTTTAAGCATTTACAATGTACACAAATATTTGGGGCATTGGCCCCTAAGCAAATCTAACAGGGAACCAGTAAATATGAGCTTATGCACAAATGTTAAGAAATGTGCAAAACAGGAAAAATGGAGAAAAATATTTTCTCTCCTTCAATTTCTTTTAGTAAAGATAGTTTTAACTAGTACCTGGAATTATACTCCACAAAATATTTCCAGTTTGGACTTTGTTTCTTAAGTTGACACTGCCCTTTAAAAGCTACCATTAGCATAAGCCCTGATTTCATTTGAAAATCCATCTGGTTTTCATAAGAGTTCCTTTTTTATTTTATTTTATTTTGCTTGCCAGTTTTGGACCTGTGGAAGACAAATGACTCCTTCACTATATTAAATCCATGTCTGTTAATTCTATAGATCATTTTTCAAAATAACAATATATCATTTGTTAGCAAGGCAAATACAATATATGGGTTGCTTAGCTAATATTTCAATGAAAAAATGGCCACTCTTTTTAGTATAGTCCCTTAATTGAAATGTGTTTTTAACTATGAAGACTCATAAATAGTCTGAGTTAGGACTGGGAAGATAGGACGTTTTGTACTTAACCAAGGCAGAAAGAATTATCTCTGCATGATACAATGGAAGAAACATGAGCTTAGTGAAATCATCTGTCAGAAGTTCAGACCTAAAGGTCATATCCATCATTACATATTCTAGGGTGTTCCTTAAGTTATTCCTCAGATGTAGCCTCTGCTGGTTATTATAGTCATAAAAATGTTTCACGTTTCTACTTAGTGCCTGGCAAAAAAAGGTCTTAGTACTGTCCAACATAAATTAATTAACCATCACAACCCTTTTTGTGATGTAACATAGGTGTTTGTTGTCTGGATTTATCAACAAATACATAGAGATGTGAAGATCATGGTCCAAAGCCAACTGAAGTCAATGGAAAGTCTCTTTTTGACTTCAGAGCACTTTGGATAAGGCCCTAATGAATTTCCTTAAGTCACCCACCAACAAGTAGCAGAAGAGAGAATGGAACTTATGAACCTAGGATTTTTTAAACCTTTGTTTTAATTGTTAGTGCAGCAGAGCACCTTTGGGTCTTCGCCACACAGTAGGGGCTGCACTAGGCTGGGGCTGAGCCCAGCAGGGAAGGCAGCCAAGGAAAGCCCCCCATATCTCATTCTAAAGGGGAGGTTTGTGGCACAGCACCTTTGGGGGTGTTTGCCACTCAAGGGCTCTCACAGGCCCTGAGGGGAGCCTGCTTTGGAGCAGTATCTGGGGAAACCTTCCCCTGGTACCATTTAAAGGGGAGAGGTCTGTGGCAGGGCACTGTGAGTGCCTGTCACTTTAAGACCAGAGCCAAGCAGCCAGCAGTTTCTTGATTGTGGCAGCCATTTTAGATCCTTGGCTGCCTATATAAACAGCTCAGTTCCCTGCTGGCTTGGAAGGCAGTAACATTGCCTGGCTGTGAGGCACAAAACTCCCATGGCTCTCCGAAAGCATATGGGAATGTCTCCTAGCTAAAAAAGAGGCATACACCCAATGGAAGGGAGGGGCCATCACCAGGGAGGACTATACCTCGGCTACTTGGGGCAGTAGGGGGGGCGGTCCGAAGGCCAAGGTGGAGATGGAAATGGGACTAGCTACCCGGATCAAGGACAACAAGAAGTCCTTTTTTAAATACATAGAGGGTAAAAAGAAGGTCCCAGGTAATAGGGGGCTCTGCAGGACACACTAGGAAATCTGGTTGTCACACCAGACGACAAAGCTAACCTATTTAACAACTTCTTTGCCTCCATTTTTCTGAGCAGGGACTGGGTCTCCCCTCCACTGGGATGCCTGAAGCCCTCAGGGGAGGCACACCCAGGCCTAGGATCAGTAAGGATCTAGTCATGGAACTTCTGGAGGGACTAGACATATTTAAGTCAGCTGGGCCTGATGATCTCCACCCCAGAGTACTGAGGGAATTAGTAGAGGTCATTGCGGGACCCCTGGCATGGCTTTACGAGCACTCGTGGTGCTCTGGTGTGGTGCCAGAGGACTGGAAGAGGGTCAACATGGTTCCCATCTTCAAAAAAGGGAGGAAGGAGGACCCGGGAAACTATAGGCCAGTTAGTCTTACCTCAATCCTGGGTAAGCTTTTTGAGAGAATTA
>NW_017728948.1:30106157-30114596 GCF_001723895.1 Crocodylus porosus
TAGAAGGGAGGAATAGGCTGCAATTGGACCTAGACAGGTTACAGGGGTGGGCGGATGAGAACAGGATGGGTTTCAACACTGAAAAGTGCAGGGTACTGCACCTAGGGAGGAAGAACCAGCAACATCCCTACAGGCTGGGGAACTCCCTTCTTATGAGTGCAGAGGCAGAGAAGGATCTTGGAATCACTATTGATGCCAAAATGAACATGGGCCAGCAGCGATCAGGAAGATGTACCATACCTTGTCCACACATGCATCTCAGGCAGGTGCAAAGAGGTAATACTCCCCCTCTATGTGACACTGGTCAGGCCGCAGTTGGAGTACTGCATCCAGTTTTGGGTGCCGCACTTCAGGAGGGACGTGGACAACATGGAGAGGGTCCAGAGGAGGGCCACTTGCATGATCAGGGGGCAGCAGGGCAGGCCCTATGAGGAGGTGCTATGGGACCTGAACCTGTTCAGCCTCCACAAGAGAAGGCTGAGGGGGAATCTAGTGGCCATTTACAAACTAGTCAGGGTGGACCAGCAGGCATTGGGAGAGTCCCTGTTCCCCCGAGCACTACCAGGAGTGACTAGAAATAACAGTCACAAGCTGGCAGAGGGTAGATTCAAACTAGACATCAGGAGGTGCTACTTCACTGGGAGGGCAGCTAGGATCTGGAACCAACTTCCAAGAGAAGTGGTGCTGGCTCCTACCCTGGAGGTCTTTAAGAGGAGGCTAGATGAACACCTTGCCAGGGTCGTTTGACCCCAGTACTCTTTCCTGCCATGGCAGAGGGTCAGACTTGATGATTTGCTCAGGTCCCTTCTGACCCTACCAACTATGAAACATCCTGGAGGTAAGGGCAGGAGATGTAGGGGATGGTTAGGAGGCTCCTGGTCCTGGGCATGACCTAAAACTGCACCCTGCTGGGAGTGGGTGGCCTGGTGGGACTCTCAGTGGCATGGGAGCCCCAGGAAATGCCAGGCTGGTTATCACCCCGGTGAAAGGCAGCTAGGGGTGCCTTAACCCTAGCCCTCACCTTCAGGTGGGTTTAAGTAACACCAGAGGTAGTTGGGGGCCAGGCATGGCTAAGGCCACCTGAGCCCTGTGTTGGGTGCAAGACCCTGAGAGACCCTGAGGAGGGAGAGTAGGGCTAGGCATGGCTATGGCCACCTGAGGCCACCAGGGAGCAAAGCCCCTTGGCCCCAAGTGAGGGGTAAGTGTGTAGCCCCAATGGGGGGTGGCAATGAGGACCCCAGTGAGGGGGTAGCCCCAGGTGAGGGGGTGGAGATATGGAGCCCCAGGTGAGGGGGCAGTGTGGAGCCCCAAGTGAAGGGGGCAGAGATGAGTAGTCCTGAGTGAGGGAGGCAGTGTGGAGCCCTGAGTGGAGGGGGTGGTATGGAGCCCCAAGTGAGGGGATAAGAACACCCTGGTGAGGGGTGGCTCCAGAAAGGGGCAGAGATGAAGAGCCCCAGTGCGGGAGAAGGAAAACCAGAGGGCTGAGTGCCCAGTATGTTTATGTATGAGGATCACAGGAGAGGCCCAAAAGATGGTATGTCTGCCACCGAAGGGGTGGACTAGCTAAGCATATGGCCTAAGGGGCCTGCTCCAAGAGGGAGCAAGGCAGCATTATTTGGTGATGTGTGAAAGAGACCCTGTGAGAGAGGACGGAGTGAGAGAGGCCCTAGTGAGAGGAGGGCAGTATGAATGTGTGTGTGACTGAGGCCTGACCGCATGGCCTAAGCTTGTTCTGGCTGTAGGCCAGGAGCATACTGTCATCTGGTGCCATCTGTGAGGCATGGCTGTAGGGGAGGTATGGAGCTGCAAATAGCACCCCCTGGCATCAGGGCATAAAATGGGCAGCCTCCCACTTAATTATCATCATATTCATTACCAACAAGGCATGGAAGAAGAGTCAGGTGGGGGGCATGCCCAAAGGCAAGTGGGGAACCTAGCACTGTGGCAAGGCAGGGAACCCCACTTTGCCACAGTTAGAAAATAAAAATCCAAACTCTTACTGCCATTCAGATAATATAAAGGATACAAATTCTATGCAGCTACACAGGTAATCTGATACCGGGTTTTGGATTGGGGAAACAGTCTTCATGTGGCTCCTATTCTCTTACACGTAAAAGCAGCAGAAAGAAGAGTTAAAAAGAAGTGGAAAGTACTTTGGGCAGGAGAGAGTCAACTACCTCTGGTGATGGGTTGACGCAGCCTATTTTCTTTTAAAGCAAAATGGGAGTACTAGAGAATTGTGACCCAGAGGGCATGTCTACATGAGAAGCTATGTCGCTGCAGCAACACTTTACGGTGACGTAGCATCAGCAGGCACAAACCGTGACACTGCATCTACATTGCCGTAGCAATGTGCTTCCTTGTTATAGCACGTTGCTATGGTGATGTAGCGGCTAAAAATAACCGTGCGATGCTGGCATGGTGCAGTGTGAGCTGTTACTAAGCCATCATTTAGTGCCTCCAAAAGGAAGTACTAAATAGTTGTGCAGTAACAATGATGCTGTAGGGGCATATGTAGACAAGCCCAGAGGCATGCATTGAATTTCTTCGCAGCCTCGAGTGGGAAACAGTATACAGCAATGTCACTCCAGAAAGAACTCCAGAAAGTCAGAAATATCCTTCTGAAATACAGCTATTCTCTGGAGCAGGCAGTTACCCAAGAACTGATTCAGTGTGGGGAGAAATTCCAATGTAGCCTAAAATAAAATGATCAGCATTTAAATTCAGAATCTCCTTTATGGCTGAAATTGAAACAGCTGCAGCTAAACGATAGAAAACAGACACTTAGAGAAATACAAATAAAGTTAACAACACTTTAAACAGGGCTTTGTTGTTTAAGAGCAACCCATGATTGAGTTAACTTGAGATTTGCCTTCATAAACACACCTAAAAACAGACTACTCCTAAAGTTTGTCCAAGTATCTGTAATCCCCATTTAATTGTGTATATTAGAGCCTACTGTTTTTTTGCTGGATACTTTATTCATTTTAAGTGAGGAGAATTTAAAGAAAGTTGAAAACGTTCATAGCTTAAATTATGTCCCAAAATAAAAAGTAATTTAAACTTCACAAAAATGGAGGGATTATGAAAGGTCCCTTATCCTGGACTTTTGGTATCCATTGAATATAATAAGCATTGCATTAGTACATTATCAAATTTAAATTTAACTCAGAAACCCTCAAACATTTATAACAGTAATGAACATTCTGAAAATGAAATTTGATGAGTATTATTATCAAAGAGTAGTACAAGAACCATATTTTATTCAGTAAGTGAAGTAAATGGATGATATTTTAAGATTAAATTACTTTAGTAACTTGTTTAGTTTTATTATCTTAGATTTTGTTCACTGAAGACCAATTTAGGCACAGTATGATATTCCCATAGATTCTTCTTTGTTTCTCAAGTTATACAGCTCTTTTTTATTCTTAAAGTTGTAAAATTCTGAATTTCTCTAGCATGGCAACATGAAAATCTTCAATATTACAAACAATTCTTGATCTGTTTCAATTTTGAGGTTACAGAACCGAATTTAAAAAAATGGAGAATTGTTATTCTTATTAGACACACACCTGCTAGCAGAGATATAGCAATGATAAGGTTCTCTTCACATTTATGTTATCCTTAAGGATTTATAACTCAACTGTAGATGTTGATTTCATGCTGAAATTTTTCAAATATAGTGGGAGTCCTAAAGTGAATTCATTTTACATGTTTCCCCATAGAATTATTTTAATACTATGTAACCTCATTCCTTTTTGACAGGTGGCTCCATATGACAGATTGACACTGACAGGATATAATGGCAAAGATCTGTTTGAAACTAACCCTTGATACATTGGATTAAATACTTTTTAATGGCTACAAGCAAATGTGTAGTTGCTTGGTTTTATAGTCATTCATTAAGTATCCTTTAGTATTCTGGGGAAAAAAATATAAGGCTGATTTTTCTATTTTCAGGTCTGGAGAGGTGAAAAGATTAATTGCTTAAGCATTATACTACACTGAACATAGTATAATGCTAATACTGGAATATATGTGTGATGACATACACACATGGATGTACACTGGAACACATGTACAACCCCCCATGTTGTTAGGTGGTCTCTTTCTTTACTTTGTTATAGCCAGTAAGACTAAGTCAGATGTTCAAAAAGCCCCTGGTGGAAGTGCCCCAACTAATGTGCTTTACCTAAAGTGTTATAAATTAGAATGTGAGCCAGCTGAACTGTTTGGAGGGAGGGGGAGCTGGAGCCTGCCTACACTGGCCACTGGGGGTGCTCCTGCATGCCTCCCAGGAGGCTGCCACAGCAGCCCCTCTCCCCACTCCCCTCACACCAGCTGGTGACTGTCACCAGCATCTGGGGAGAGACCCCAGACCCCTTTCCCCACAGTTCCCCCAGGTTGCCTGGGGGGGCTGCCTGACTGTGGGAGGGAAACAGGGGAAGAGGTCTGTGCTATTTTCAGCAGCCCTGGTCCTACATTGTATCATTGCATGGCTGGGGCTGCTGCAGAGAGAGAAAACCTGGGCCCCTTCCCCCACCCCCCAGCTGGGCTGCAGCATGCTGTGGGGCTGGGTGCCTGAAGGGAGAGTGACTCCCTCCTCTCCCCAGTTGGCTACATCTCACAGCTGGCTGGAGGGAGGAGGCAGGACTGGGATCCAAGGCTGTCACTGGATCGGGTCAGGAACAGTCAAAGGGGAGGAGCCAGCCTGGTGCTCAGGAACAGCACAGGAATTCTACCCAAGGCTAGAGTAGCACTGCAGTGCTGCCTGGGATGGTGGTGATCAAGCTCTAAGTTAACCCTCAATGGGATCTGGCACAGACATTTGATAAAGCACTCTAACAGAAAGCACATTAGGTTAGTACACATCCACTGAGGGTTAACTTAGAGCATGATCTGCCAGTTTTAAAGTAGTCCAATAGCCAGAACATCTGTTCAGTTGTGGCTTTAGAGTGCTTTCTACATGCTTAAAGCACAATAGGTATGTACCTAACCTAACCAGAATGCCTGTGCCCGGTATTATTTGCTCCGGTTCTCTACTCTAGCACTGAATCCACAAACTCAAGCCCTAATTGGGATACTCATTTTAAGAAACATCTATGTAATATGTTCCATAGTTCATTACTTTAATCACCTACAAAAAACAGAAAAAAGAAGAGTCAAGCAATATAGATCTCATGATCTCAACGTAAATTGTATTACCCTTTTGGTTCTCTATGCGTGCTTGAATGTGTGATGAAATTGCCATTTTTAGCAGCTTAATTGCCCTTTTATAGTGGTTTAATTGCATCACACTTTACGTGTGGTAGCGTATTGTGATTTAATTTCATCACACTGTACACATGTGGTAGCGTATTGCAATGTAAATGACTTCATTATATAGCAAACTAAAACACATCCCAATGTTTTTTAGTTTGCTACCTAACAAATTGCAGTGATACATCCATCCCTGAGCCCACCCTGACTTCCAGAGCCCTGTGCAGCATCCCCACCACCTTCTCTGGCTGCCAGCACACCCAGCTTACCCTAAGATGGCAGGATGGTGTCTGGCTGTTCTGGCAGCTGGAGAACATGACAGGAATGGTCATGTCACAGGGCGCTGCAAGCCAAGCCTGGGCTCAGGAAAACTTGAGCTTGGCAGGCTTCCAGTGCCCTGTGCACAGGCCGAGCTGCCTTCTGTGGCTGCCAGCACACCCAGGGTCCTCTTCTTGACTTTGCTCCAGGGGCAAGTCAGCCCATTGCCAGTCAGTCTCAGGTGGTGGAAACATGGTGGGGACAGTGTATGGGGTGCTGGAAACTCTGATGGGCTTAGGGAAGAGTTGGATTGGGTCAGGTGCTGCCTGGGGGATGTCACCACAGTGGAGGGAAGGACGAGGGCTCCCCTGCAGCTCAGGGGCTGATTAACTTGCTGGCAGTTCACCCTTTGGCTACAGGCAGGTTCTGCTAAGAAAAAAAAAGTGGCAAGGGCCCCCCTTCTTTCTTTTCCAGCAAAACCTGCTGGTGGCCAGAAGGCAGACTGCTGGTGGTGTCTGAGCTACAGGGGAACCCACTCCTTCCCTCCACAGTGGCAGTGCCCCCCAGGGCCACCCAGGTGGGATGCTAGTGGGCCAGGTGCTGCCCCAGCTTGGATCCAGAACCCAGCCCACTAGCAGCCTGCCTGGGTGGCTCCAGGAGGCACTGCTGCCATGGAGGGAAGGACCAGGACCCCTGAAGCTCAGGGCAGACACTCCTCTGGAAAAAAAAAAAAAAAAGGACTGGGCCCCTTACTGTAACAGTTGCAGAAGCCCTGAAATTGAAATGGTGAGTTTTTGATTGTCACCGTTTCAATTTAAGGGAACTAAACCCCTATCATGTGTACAAACATCCTATATGGCTTTATATTCACACTTGCATTCAAATATTTCTGATGGAAATAGAAAAAAATGCAAGAACAAGGACAAAAATCTAAATAATGATGTGCTAAATTATTTTTATTGAAAGCCCAGGAAAGGATAGCTTTATAGTGGGGCCCAGAGGGGGACACCTGCTGTCTAGGGAAGTCAGCATTGCTGCACTGATGCCAGAGAACCTTGACTGCTCAAAGTAAGGGGGCCAGGGCAGGAAGGCTGAAGGGCAATTAAGCCCACTGTGATGGGCAGGCCAGGGCTGCAGAGAGCTATCTGGCACCCTGACTGGCCTGGAGACAGGGCCCGAGCTTAAAAAGGCTGAAGGTCCCTTCAGTGTGGGGGACATTAATGTCTAAGAGAGAACAGGCATTGAGCTGGCCAGCAAGCTGTAATGACAGTGGTGGAAGTGCAGCCTTCTGATGGGAGGCATCTGATAAGGGGCTAAGTGAGATGGGGCCAGTGAGAGGGAGTCTTGACATGGAGGCTGCAACAGAGGACCCAGGAGAGACTGCAGGGCCAGGGGAGTTAGGAGTGATTTGGCTGTTATCTGTGAAACATGGGACACAGTAAATGGTAGGTTGGAGCCACTTATAATGCCTTAGGCAGTGTGGCATTAAATGGATAGCCTCCCATATTTTTTCATATAGTTTAGTTGCATTAAAGCATGGCAGGTGAAATGGGGTGGAGTGCCCTAGACAACTGGGCAGGTTGATACTGTGACTGCCTGTGGGACAGACCCTTATCACAGAGGCCTGCAGATAATTCCTTTTTTTTTTCAATTGTACCCTATATACAAATGCCTGATCCTCAGACACCAACTGTGCCTCAAATTGCCTTGTTCTCTGATTAGTGTTAAAGTCAAAACAAGGCATAAAAGAACATCTACATAACATATAACTGTATTTTGAAGAACCTGTATTAGAGTCCTGCATAACCCCCCCCAACAGAACGTATTGCCCACATTGAACATTTGGTGATATGATAAAAAATAGCAACATGTAAGAATGAAAACTCTAGCATAATAAACACCTTCAAAATAGATTTTTGAGAGAGAGAGGGTAGATAAACAGGATGATAAGATCATTCCCTGTGGGGCATTATATGGGGAAGTTTGTTAGAAGATGATTCAATTTCACTAGTTGGAGGACCCAGTTTCACTGTCTCTGGTCTTTTTGTTTCCTCTGTATGACCACCATTCCTCCTCCCTCAGTATTAAACATTTTCCCTTCTGCTCTAGTCTTATAACTCAATCCTTGTGAACTCTACAGAAGCTGGCTTTGCTCTTAACACTCTTTTGATTTTCCCACTTCTCTAATTCTCCTACTTTCCTCTTTTGTTTTCATTCCTTTTGCTTGATGCCAGAGTCTCTACTTTGAACTCTTCCCACCCCTGTGCTCTTGTCTCCTTCACTCCCCTCTTAGGGCTCTCCTCCTGACTAATCCCCCAGTCTGGCTCCTCACCAAACTTGTTACTTCCATTCCTATTTTCATGCTGTCAAACACGTCTGGAGCAAACTTACATCCACTACTTAAAGATAATTCTCTTATCTGAGCTCACTGGTTGTCTAAAGATTTTACTTTTCATCTAGAATGAGTTTTTAGTTTGCCAATTGCCATTCACTGCTCTTTACCTTAGATTCCATCTCCTATTCCAGCCTTGTCCCTTCCCACCACATATTGCATGCCCAGTGCCATTCTGCACCCAGGATCCTGTCACCTTCTTTTATGACACAATTGGCATTTACCAGCAAAGACCTTGCAACTGAGGCCTAGAGTTGCTCAACTGTTATTTCAGCTTTTGGGCTGGGACAGAGGCCATAACCCTTAATGCCTATTGCATGACATTGACCTACACACAGCACTACAGCCTCCCCAATGACTTGCCTATCATGATTCGTGGGTTCGTGGCAGGCAGATTGTGCCTGACCAATCTAGTCTCTTTTTATGACCAGGTTACACAACGCCTCGACGCAGGAGGAGGGGTGGATGTCGTATACTTGGACTTCAGGAAGGCCTTTGATACGGTATCCCACCCCATACTGGTGAACAAG
>NW_017728948.1:30114607-30180342 GCF_001723895.1 Crocodylus porosus
GTATCTAGCTGGGGTAATGTAGGCCCAGCACTCTTTCCTGCTTATGCAGGGGGTCGGACTCGATGATCTATTGAGGTCTCTTCCGACCCTAGCATCTATGAATCTATGAATCTATGATTTGTGAAGTGATCAACTGTAAGACTGATGGCAAGTCCTTGCCTATGGTGATTAGGGTGGACACAGGGCATCTCTCTAAATCTACCATGCTCAGCAGGCCTGTGTGAAGCAGCTAGTATTTGCTTTGGACTCAGCTAATTCAGGGGGCAGTGGTTCCATTCAGTGATTTGAATCAGTGTCCCAAACTGATTCAGCTGAATCTCTGAATCAAACAGGCCCCATCCCCTACCCACTCTCCCAGCCCCATCAATGGCTTCCTGCCTGGCCTCAGCCCCCCGGCTCTTTAAAAAAAACAATCAAACTCATTGGCTGCTGCTAGGGGGGTGCGATTCTCCACTGCCCTGTGTTGTATAGGGGGCTCTGTCAGGAACCTCCATCCCCTGCCTGCTCTCCCAGCCCCAGTGTCCCAGCTGGGGTTTAAAAAAAAAAGCCCCCTGTCACCAGCTGCTGCCAGGTGGAAGGTGGGGTGGGGAGAGAGGGTAATCCCCGCTGCATGCCACATCCCCACACTGTGAGGGGCTCTGCCATGAGCCCCCATCTCCCCTTCTCTCTCCCAGCCCCCCAAATGCCCACTCCACCTAACTCCAGCTGGGGTTGGGGGTGGTCAGGAGGGCTGGGGGATCAGGCAGGGTATGGGTCCTGGCAGGGTCCTCCCATGGTCCCCTTCCCCCACCTCTACCCCCTACTTATTATATGGAGTCCAGGTCCAGCTCCCTGAGACAGTGACCAGGGACTGCCCAAATCTCTGAAGCTCTCTGAATATTTTCCGAATTGATTGGAGAGCTTCGAATTGATTCAGACTTTTTTATTAGTCTCCCGATTCGATTCAGATTTGGCCAGCAAATTAGGTTGTATTTCCTCTGAATCGAATCAGAACCTGAAGCTTCGCACAGCCCTAATAGTCAGTGAATGCCATGAGGGCCCTATACAAGACAAGAATTTCATACATTTCATACATTTCATAGACATTAGGGCTGGAAGGGACCTTGGAAGATCATCAAGTCCTGCCCCTCACCTGAAGAGCAGGAAGTCAGCTGGTGTCATAGGATCCTAGCAAGATAACCATCATGTTTCTGCAACATTTTCATTCTTAAGGAATACAGTGCAGTGACCAGAGTTTTAGAAGTAAAAAAACCCAGGATGAACCGGTATTTTGACATTTGACATTCTTAACACCTTTCTACAGGCTTAATTTTCTATAAGAAAGAATAATTCTAAATTACAAAGAATCCCATTTAATTATCTTAAAACATTCAAATTTAATCTGCTTTTGTTTTACAGCAGACATAACAACAGAAATCCTCAAACCCGTGTTACTTGGAGAATGTAATTGAAACCACTTTAAAACCAGAGTTAGAAAATGTTGAAGTAAATGGTGAACGTTCAGTGTAATTTCATTTGAGTTGGACATCTAAATTATTGTTGGACATATTGAGTTGACAATATTTACTCATCAAAACAAACTTTTAAGTATGATTAGTTTTATCCTAGGTTCATTGGCTTCTAATCAAATGGTATACATTTTCCAGCTCAGCATTTTTTTATCAATGTAGAGTATTTTGGGGTCTGTTCTCAAAATGTGTTGGGGCTCTACAAGCCTAAAGAAGGGCAATCTGTGCCCCACAGCTTGTCTAACATGTCTCCCAATTATGCATTTGGTCTAATAAAAGATATAACCAAACAACCCTTGCCTTCTATTTCCTGGACCATCATGACTGCCATATTACTCCAAACCCACTATGGGATTTGCAAGCATAGCACACATCTCCTCAGTAGGTTGTAGTTCAGGGGTGGGCAATTATTTTGGGCAGAGGGATGCTTATTGAGTTTTGGCAAGCTATCGAGGGCCACATGACAGACAGCCCAGGGCAGATTAATTAATTTTTTAGGAGCAGCATGGGCCAGATAGAATGGCCTGGTGGGCTGCAGCCGGCCCCTGGGCTGCCTTTTGCCCACCACTGTTGTAGTTCTTAAACCTCTTGTCTCCCAGAGACAATAAAATACTGACCCAAAGACATTTTAGTAGAAAAAGGTATCATTATTTTCTACATCTATATGATTACAAAAATTTCAGGTATCGGCTCCAAATTTTTCTTAATACAATGGTTGTAAAATGGGCATGTATTTTCAAAGAAAAAATAATATATGACCAGTGAATGAAATGCAAAACTCTAGAACTCTTGGATAATGAGAGAGAGAAAGTCTCATGGACCCAACGGAGCAGACATCCACCTTCAGTGTCCTCTATGCAAAATGAAGTTTATTTTCTACCTATGGGGACTTTTACCATCTTTAATTTTCCCTGTGTGTGAAGAAGGATGTGTGTGCCTGAAAGCTTGCAGAAAAAGACATTTTTTTTGCAATTTTTGTAGTTGGGCTGATAAAAGATATCATCTCTGAACCAAGAGTTCTAGAGTTTTGCATTTCTTTTTGTTTCAGATCAACACGGCTATCAAATACATCCCTGACCAGTAAATGTGAAGTTTCACCATGCCAGAGCTGCTTATGGCCTTTGCATTTCCTAAACTGTTTTTGTTTGAATCTTCTTAACAATTTTTAATAACAAATCTTTGAATAAGGCTCTGACTGTAATTTATCATGGATAGCCCTGGCTTTCCTTACTAACTGAGGGCTCTTTAAACTCTTGTTTATGCATACAAAACTCATCTGGGTGAAGAATCTTCAGGCTGTTTCTTTTTTTTTTAAGTTGGATTTAGGAACAGTTTTAGCCATTATTCTTGTTATGACTAAGATGTATGAGCTGTGAACACAACCTGATTGATGGAAGCCTGGCATACAAACAGCTGATTAATTGGGGCTGGGCACACACAAGCATGATTGATTGGGGCCAGGTGCACACAAGCTTGACTGGTTGATGGCAGCTGGGTATACATAAAAGCCTTCTCTGTCAGGAGACTTTTCTGTCAGACTTCATCTACAAGACAGAAGGATTCATGCACATCTACAAGATACTGTATTCTCTCTGTATTAATCTTCTCTCTCCTGCAGTTGCTTTGTCTGGATCCATCATATAATCATCCCCAACTAAAAAATTAAAAACCTAGGAAGAAAGATACACAAAAAGCTTAGTTGTGGAGGAGTAGAAGTAATCAGTTCTCCATTTCCTCATTTCTGCACCCAAACTTATGAATACAAACAAATATTCATCAAAATATACAAGTACCAATAGGTGGATGTTTTGGGAAAGGAGTGTGTGATGAACGGTTCAGCTAGGGAAGGGTAAAGATTGTGCTTGGTGATCTCTGTTGTATGATATTTGTGAAAGTAAAATATGTGCTTGTAAGTAAAGGGTCTATATTGGGGTCAGGCAAAATTCAGCCCATGGACAAATCTGGCCCACCAGACAATTTCATTTGGCCTGCAGGTACCCACCAACTAATTGTAACCTACCCGGCCCATGTCCCTCACTTCCACCCTTGTGCTAAGAAGGGCCCAGCCCAGCCAGCATGCAGCTTTCTGGTAGGGCTGTTGCTGCTACTGCTGCAGCTGCCGGGGGACCTGCTTGGCTTCCCCAGTGTTCAGAGCTTCCTCCTCATTGCCCTGCTGCAGTGCTTGCTCTTGGCAGCAAGGATGGGGGGAAGGGGAGTTGCAGCTGGGTGGCAGCGTGGAGTTTGGGTGGGCAGGGTGTGTATGTGAGGGAGGGTGGTATGGTTGTGGGGACACCTGACACTTCCCCCAACAGAGCACAGCCCTTGCCACCAGCAGCAGGAGGCAGGTGCTTGGGGTGCTTGTGGCCCATGCAGGCATTGGTGCCCAGCAGCACGTGGAAAGCAGCACAGTCAGGCCAGCCCATCACTATTACATGGAGCTCTCTGCAGCACACGTGGAGCTCCCAGCACTTATGCACCACCAAGGGAAGCCCTGCATGATGGAGCCAGTTGCTCTCCCCAGCTCGTGCTGTGAGGGTCCTCAGGCTATGCACACCCACAAGCCCTCCACATTTACAGTCCTCCAACATATGTAGCCATGCCCCCACACAACCCCTCCACACACATACACCCCCACCCCCACCATATATACACATCCACCCCAACCACACCCCACATACAATATACAAGAGTAAGACTTTATTTTTGAATTATTATGTCATCACCTCTAAATACAGTACACAAATACAAATCATGACAATAACATTTTTATAATAAAATTAAAATATGTTATAGTAGGTGTTTGACTTTTAGTATATGATTTAGGTTTTTTTCTGGTTCCAAGATGGCAACCTTCTCCTCCAGAAAGGAGTACTCTGGGGGTCAAGGGGTTGGACTTCTGGTGGCAAAGGTCAGGGGTCAGGGATAGGACTTCTGGTCCCAAGATGGTGACCAGGGGATGGGGCACCTGTCAAGGAGCAGGACTACCCTTGCAGCTGTCAACAACTCACCAAAATTCTCCAGCTGAAATATTTGCCTACCCCTGCTTTACATTATTCACTGGCTTAATCTTATTTTCTTGTTTTGTTGTTTTTTCAGGTGTGTATGTGTGCATATGCACATAACTGGTAATCAGCTATGATTTTTGTATATTAAAATACTGTGATTTTATTTTAGCAAGCCTGAAAGTCTATGCCTAACTATACACAAGTGAGCAGTCTCACTGAAATCAGTAGGTAACCTTAAGTTTCCTTGCAGTCAGTTGTCTTTGTCTAAATTGATTGTTCTGCCTACCTGCCAGTATGACCTATGTTGGGCAATTGTTTCTTAGGCATTTCAAAAACCAAATCATGAATTTTCTCACTCTGCATGCCTTTTCACTCTTACATCAACAAACCTTGGAAAGTACTAAGTGTATAGGGTAACACACATGAGAACAAAAGATGGATGAGGGAACAAAATTGCTATGGAAGGGGACTATGACAATAGGTAATCATTTTCCAAAGCCCTCAGTTTCATGTGACAAACATTTTCTTTAGTCCTTGTAAAGAAATAATTCAAAAATCTAAGAAATCCCTTGAAGCTTCAACATGTTCCCCGTCTCTATCTCCCTCTCTCCCTCTCTTTCTTTCCAATGAATACATTTGTAAATGCAAAACTTCCCTTTACAAGATGTGTTTTGTTTATGTTTAGGTTCAATAGGAAACATTTTACTACTAACCAGGGAAATAATAAAAAATAGAAATGTGGATCAATTAAGGTAATCCTAAAGATTAGAAGATTCAAACCCGTTCCTTAAATTTTTCAGAAATAACGTCATTGCCTTCTCTCCCTAATTTTCTCCTACATTTTTCATATTTGTGAGTGTCATACCACCAGGCCTGTAATTTTCATTTCATAAAAGAAAATTACACTTTAATAAGCATCAACTATTACCGGAATCCTGCAAACCAGCATAAAGAATTCCTGAAAGCAGAAGAAGGAAATAGACTGACTTGACATTATTTGGTTAAAAAGATAGTTGAATTCAATCTGAACTTTAAGGTCTTGACACCAGACACTGAATTATACATTTTTTGTCACTTCCTTTGCTAAATTAAACCCTTGCATGATCCCCTTCAGACTTCTTCCTTTCAAGCATCACATGTGGTTTTTGCATCCTGGGAATTTTGCCAATGTCATTGGGAAAATTGATTTTGAGTCCTTAATTTAAAAGGTAAAGCTCAATTCAATCTGAACTCTGGAGTCTTGACACCTGACACTACCTTAATGCTTTTATTAATTTCTGTCTCTGTTCAAAATATTTGAATAATTTCTTTAAGGAGTTGAAATTTGAGTGTTGGTAACAAAGAACTGAGAGGGTGAGATTATATGAAAAAAATGATAAGGTTTTGGGGAAATGGGAATATTTTGGTAAGATACTTGAGGTAAAATTTAGTTTGCATTGTTAGGTTTCAATATTGTTTATATATTATGTTTATACTGTCAAATTGTTTTATATTACACCATTTAATGGAAAGCATTGTTGGCTATCTTTTTATCTATATTTTGAATCTGGTGTAAGCAAATGGGAAAATACAAGGTTGTTTATGTTTTCATGTCAACTAGGTTTGTGAAGAGCAGGAACAACAGCTGTATGTAATTCTCCAAGGATCTTGCTTATTTGAGTGATTCAGTTCAAAATCTTATGTTTTGCAAAACAGCTTATCAAGGCAATTCAGTTTTACTCTGATTTAAGCCATGCTGCCTTTTCCAACTAAGTTCATTTTTGGAAGTGGATTAATATGAAAAGTATTTTGTTAGTTCCATTTTTCAAGCCAGCAGAGCAATCCTAATTCATCTACAGATAGTCCACATTTTGGAACTCAAAATAATTTGGTTAATAGCTAGTGACCCATACGCCTTACTTTTAGTCTCCTTGGGGCAGGGACTATCCATTTGTTGTGTGTCTCTATAGTATGGTAACCAAAATGTTCATTGCTGGCATGACAAGGCTCCTGGCTTGGCTTGTAACCAGGCTGCAAGTTCCTCAACCTCGCTTCCGGACTCTCTGGCTCCTTCTCCCTCACAGTTATCTTGACTGCCATGACTTGACGTTATAGTTTCATAGGAAGTCTGCCCCCAGCAGGCAGATACAGGTTTTAGGATGGGACTTTGTCTGAACTCAGGCCTTTCCTGGTATTGGCTTACTTGTAATCTGGCTTGGTCCCACTGTCCGGGGTCCACTGCACCAGGACCCTAGGCTTTCTGGTTGCCTATACATGAGCAGTGAGTGCTCCAATGTACTGTAATTACAGTGCATCAGAGTGCATCTGCTGGAGCGTGGCAACTACTGTGCTCCAGCAGCCTCCACCACCTTATGTATCAGTGTCTCCATACTTAAAAATGGCAGTGGGGTCACTTTATATAAAGCTTGTTCAACAAACTTTAGATAAAGTGCCCCCTCCACCATTTTGAAGCACAGGGATGCTGATACACGAGGTGCTCTGAGGGGGTTATACACATGCCCTGGGACAGGGGGTGGTGCTGTAATTAAAGCAGCTCTAAACGCAACTCTAATTAAAGTGCCCCCCCACACTCCCAGAGCATGTATATAAACACCCTCAGGCTCCAGCTCTAGCCCCTCATGGGCTCTGGGCCACTTGATCCTCTGACACACCCCTTGCAGGCACAGAAGTTACTCTCCCCAGTCTTTGCTCTCAGATATCTAGTCCTCTGACATACCACAGTCTTTCCTCTGAATGTATTTGAATTCCTACTTTTACTGAACACTCAGGGTTCCAGATCCGAGGAGTTCTCTGAGCTGAGTGCCGTTGCTTCATCTGAGTGGCTTTTAATCCAATCCTTACAGCCACCCTGTCCTCCAGTTCAAGTGTAAATCAAAAGCATGAGCTTCTTCTCCCAAAACATAAGGCTCACAAACACATGCTCCCTGGTTGGGCTTAATCCCACCCCATGGTAGCACCGATACAAGGGATCCATGGTACATGTCTCATGTTGCCCACAGTGCAGGGTCCCTTTTGCCTTTTTCCAAGACAGTCTAGCCTGGCTCCTCCATGGAGCTCTGCCTTCTGCAACTCCTATGATCAGACTCCCCTTTCTGGGGCCAAGTCCTGGGCTTTGGAGCCTAATCCTGGGCCACCTGACTCTTGACTTCTGTCCCAGGCCTACCAATCACCACCTACACTGGGGGCAGGCAGCCACACTATTTAAGGTCCCTTTTTGCCATTAAGTCTGTTCAAAGGTTTGGGTTGGCTAGTGGGCCCTGAGCTTTCTTCCCTTCTCAGTAATGGGTCCTGTTACAAGTATATAGCATATTCACACCCTATGTGGATCCCAGTTTGTGGGTTCTAGGTTTGATTACACCATAAGTAATTAATAACCACATTTGCTAACAGGAATTAATTTACAGTTCTGCTATGGTCCACAGTAGTGTTTTCTCTGTAGTTCTTTGGTATATTATAAAGTGCCATTTGAGATATAGGTTCTATCCTAACGTATTTGCAGCTTAGAGAAATGTCCACATCAACTAAGCCTGAGAATGGGTGAGTTTGGGAGGATCAGTAGATTAAATGCCATACTGAGTGAGATAAATCTTCATATGGCTGGGAAGATCCTGTTCCAAGAATAACTACCAGTCCTATTAGCAGTTAAGTAAAAGCCTTTTACAGTCTAGTGAGGTAAAGATTAAGGGAAGATCACTCAAGGAACTAATACACATGGTGTCTTGGGAGGATAGATTGAAGCATGGGTGACTGGTGCCGCCTTAGTCAGGTGGGGCACATCCCCCCCAAAACCAGTCTCGCTGCTTGTGGGGGGTCCCTCGCAGCTGATCTTACTGCCTGGAGGAGGGACGGTCCCTCACAGCAGATATTGATACCCTATAGC
The DNA here is from genome assembly GCF_001723895.1 of Crocodylus porosus. NCBI lineage: Eukaryota > Metazoa > Chordata > Crocodylia > Crocodylidae > Crocodylus > Crocodylus porosus. The sequence continues at coordinate 30,123,001 of NW_017728948.1, forward strand.
ATTTCTAGATGCCTGGGGGGAGTTCCCTTGCAGCCGATTGGCTGGCACTTGCAGAGGGAGCACTGATGCTCCCACCTTCCCCCCCCACCCATCACTTAAATGGTGAAAACGGACAATCAGGGAGTGCACGTGGACCCCCTGCACCCCCTACATGGCATGACTGGATTGAAGGCTAAAAGCACCCAAGAGGGCTAGAGCTTCTAAGAGGCATGATATTCGAAGCCCATCAAGAAACTGTCCCCACATGATAGAAGAACAAGAAGGATGGCAAGAAACCAACTTGGCTGCACGAGGAGCTTCTAAAACAATTCCAATGCAAAGGAAAAGCATATAGGCAATGAAAGAATGGACAGGCCACCAAGGACATGTACTAGGAAATAGAAAGAACCTACAGGGACAAATTCATAAAGAATGAACTTCATCTGGCAAAGGACTTTAAGGACAATAAGAAGAGGCCAGATGTAAGTGTGCTGGCCAGAAAAGAAGGATCAAGGAAGCTGAGGGTCCTCTATTAACAAGCAAGGTAGAATTCCTAACAAAAGATAGAAAGAAGACAGAGCTACTTAACAGCTGCTTTGCCTCAGTCTTCACAAAAAACTAAGATGCCGGATCTCTAATATGGATTATCTGGATAAGGAAGGGGGCAAGCTGAGGGAGGAGTTAACAAGAGAGCTGGTCTGAGAGTTTTTGTTGGGTCTGAATGAATTCAAGTCAGCAGGGCCAGATGAGCTTTATCCCAGGTTCCTGAAGGAACTGACAGAGGAAATCTCAGAGATCTTGGCAATGATCTTTATGAAGTTGTGGGAGATGGATGAGGTACCGGAGGACTGGAAAGGGGGCCAATGTAGCGCACCTCTTTAAAAAAAGGCAAGAAGGAGGATGCAGGGAACTACAGACAATTATTCTCACCTTAATACATGGAAAATTAATAGAGCATATCCTAAGAAAAGCCATTTGCAAGCGTTTAGATGAGGAAAAGTTAAATCACAAGCAGTCATCATATATTTATTTAAAAAAACCAAAACCTTGTTAAACAAACTTGATCTCTTTCTTTGACAAAGTAACTACTTGGATGAGGGGAATGTTGTGGATATAGTGTATCTGGACTTCAGCAAAGCTTTTGAAAAAGTCCCTCATGATCTTCTTAAAAACAAATTGAAGAAATTTGAGTTCAACAAAACTAATACAAGATGGATAGACAACTGGCTCAGTAGCTGCAAGCTAAGGGTAACTATAAATGGATACTTGTCAGAATGGTAGGAGGTTTCAAGTAGAGACCCAGTGCTGTTCAATGCAGCTGCTTAAAGAAGTGGAAAAAGGAAAAAAAAAGAGAGCTTTACTGGAAGGGAAGGCACATTAGTTTGACCTGGCTCCCTAGCATCTGTGTAGATAGGGCCCTTCAGTGGTGGTGGTTGGGGGGTGCTTTAATCAAAGGCTGATTCAATCAGCTATTAGATAAAAATGCTAAAAAGCCCTATTAAAGTATTCAATATATACATAATGTGATGCCTCGTCTAGGCATTCACTGTACCTAGTTTTGGGGAGCACTGATCTGAAAGTAAAGTGCTGTTTTGTTCATTTACTTCTATGTGTGTAAGCAGCCTGTATTTATTAACAAATTGGATTAGAAAGCTAGCATAGAAAGCTTCTTGAGCAAGTTTGTGAAAAACAAAAAAATGTGAAGCGCTGTGAACACACTGGAGGATGCAAATACAATTCAGAAGGATCCTGACAGATTGGAAGGTGGGGCTGGAGCTAACAGGATGAAGTTCAATGAGTACAAATGTAAGGTGCTGCACCTCAGAAGCAATAATCAAAAACAAATGCAAGATGAGGGACACCTGGCTGGATGGCAGCTCTGTGGAAAAGGACTTGGGAGTCTTGCTAGGTACAGACTCAATATGAGTTTGCAGAGTGATGCAGCCATATAGAAGACCACTGTGATTTTGAGATGCATCAAAAGAAGCATTAAGTACAAGACATGGGGGATAATAATGCTTCTCTACTTGGCACTGCTTAGGCCTCATCAGAAATACTGTGTACAGTTCTGGGGTCTACATTTTAAAAATAAAGTTGGGACCAACTCTCTGGTGGAGATGCATGGGTGCAAGCTGGTCATGCCCCTGAGAGCAGAAGACTCCAGTAGACCATCTGGCAGACACTAATTTTGACCCCCAGCATGGAGGGAGATAAGTGGAGCCCACATTAGTAGGTAAGAGTGAGAGGCAGCTGAGAGGAGCTGAGAAGGATCATGGCCCTCCCAGCTCCTACTTAGCCCAGCCCCCAGGGAGCCACATGAAGTCGGTGAAGTGTGTGTGTGGGTTATTTAAAGGCCCCCTTCTCCAGGGGGGTGCAGGGAAGGGAGAAGCTGGTCCCTTGTGAGTGGTGTGGTGAGATCTGGGGAGCTGTGTGGTGTCACAAGATCTCCCCTGAGCCATGAAATTTCAATTTTTTAAAGTTCCAACTGAAGAAAAATTGGAGACACATGGGCACAAGCCTGTCATGCCCCTAAGAGCAGAAGACCCCAGTGGATCCCTGTGGTGACCCCAATCTTGAACCCCAGCATGGACATGGTAGGTAAGTGGGGCCCATGATGGGAGGGTACTAGATAGGGGAGGAAGGAAGCTGAGGAGCCAAAGAGGGTTGCTCCCCCTGCCCCAGCTCCTACTTAGCCCAGCCCCCAAGATAACTGCACAAACAGAGCATGCAAACAGGTGCACCCTGGGCCCTGGTGTGTGAGTTAGCATGGAAGTTCACACAGGAGGGCAAGCGGGAGGGACACAAGGCTCTAGACGAAAAGTCTCAAGTGAAGTGTCAGAATAGCAGTAGCCCTGACTACGACCTGTGCAATGGTGGTGATGCACCACCTCCTGAAGATCCCCTCCATGTCTGGGGCCCCTCCCTCTGGTACCACTGATGCCTCCAGCCAGATGGAACCATGGTTCTGGCCTCCACTCAGATGGGACCATGGATCTCTGCTGTTGGGGCTGCCTGGTGTGACTGCAGGCAAGTGGGATCAGGAGACACCTCACCTTGTGATGTTTGCTCTGCATTGGAGTCTTTAGAGTGCTGGATAGGGGAGCTCCAGGCTGCAGTGCAGAGGCTGCATGCCTTCACGGATGGTGAAGAGGAGATCAACTCTTACTGCCAGACTCTTTGCCTGAAGAATGAAGAGGGAAGAGCAAAGATGGCTGGCAGAACAAGTGTGGGGAAGAGAAGCTCCCATGAAGTCCAGTTGAGGGTCACTTGGATGAAGGTTGTCTCCAGGTCCAAGGCACACTGCACCAGGGTCACCACCCCTCCAAAACTTACAACAGATACAAACTCCTCACTGCACCAGCTGGGAGGATTCCAAAGCTTGTCTGGCCCTCTGACCACTACTCCATGCTCCTCATCCATGTGGGCACAAATGACACAGGTCAGAGCAATCCCATCTGGGTTATGAGTAACTATAGGGCTCTGGGAGTGGAGTTTAAAGGGTTGGGAGTACAGGTAGTTTTCTCTTCAATCCTTCTAATTATGAGTCATAGGCACTGGAGGGAGAGATGAATTGAAGAAGTGCCTTCATAAAGGCTTCAGCTGCTTCAAACACAGTCCAAATTTCAGAGAGAGAGGCAGCAGTTTGTTGGGAAGGGATGGCCTCTGTCTCACTCCAGTGGGGAAGAAGCTCTTCTCAGCCACAATGGCTGACCTGCTTGACAGGGCTTTAAACTAAGTTCGCCAGGGGATGGATGGACAACTACCAGTGCAAGCCCACCAAGTGTCAACTGAAGAATCAATAGGTCAGGCAGCACATGGGAATTCACTCCTATCCGACCCCAGGGATAGGACTCTAAGAGTTCAGGGAAGCCTAGAGCTTGCAATGGCAGGCTTACTTGCCTGTACAGAAATGCCAGGGGCCTGGGGAAGAAACAGGAGGAGCTGGCCCTTCTGCTAAACAAAAATGAATACGATCTCATAGGGATAACAGAGGCCTGGTGGGACTCCACCTATGATTGGACCATAGGAACTTGTACAGGAGGAATTATGTTGCTAGAAAGGGTAGGAGTGTTGCTCTCTATGTCAAGGAGCAGCACACTTCCCTACAAGTGGAGATTGGCACCTAAGGAGGGTGACTTGAAACCGTCTGGGAATATGGTGAAGGGGATATAATGGTAGGAGTCTATTATAGGCCTCCTAACCAAGATGAAGAGCTTGACCATGAATTCGCTAGGGAATTGGCAGAGGCTGCACACTCTTGGTGCATGGTTGTCATGGGTGACTTCAACCATCCTGACATCTCATGGGAAGAGCACTCAGCCACATCTGATCAGTCATGAAGCTTTCTCATCTGCATTGATGAGCTTTACTTGTTTCAAGAAGACTATAATCTGACAAGAGGCAAGGCGCTGCTATATTTGGTACTGGCCAAAGGGGGATGATCTCGTGAGTTACCTGAGGATAAAAGGGAAGCTGGGTGACAATGATCATAAGCTGATCACTTTCTCTATCCATTGCAAAGCTGGCAAATCAGTCAGCAATGAAGAAATCCTTGAATTTAGGAAAGCTGACTTCCACAAGCTCAGGAGGCTGGTTGCCAAGGCCCTGGGTGGCCATGACCTGACAGGGGATGGAGTCTGTGATGAGTGGTCACTCCTTAAGATTGTAATCCTTGAAGCATAAAGGAAGTTCATCCCAGTCCATAGGAAAGGTAGCAAAAGGACTGGGCAACCCTCTTGGCTAAATAGGGAACAAAAGGACCTCCTGTATCTGAAAAGAGAAGCCTATAAAGGATGGAAGTCAGGTAACACCATCAAGCAGGAGTATTCAGCACTGGCCCACACCTGTAGGGAGTGAACTAGGAAAGTCAAGGCTGAAACCAAACTCAAACTGGCTACAGGAATCAAGGACAATAAAAAGTCCTTCTTCAGATATGTGGTAAGTTGGAAGAAAAACAAGAGCAACATCAGACCATTGCTAAACCAAATGGGGCAGCTGACAAGTGACATCCAGGAAAAAGCTAATCTTCTTAATGATTACTTTGCTTTGGTCTTCCACCAGCCCAAGGGGATCACCGTGCCTAATGATGCAGGATTACCAAGGTATGGGTAAACATGCACCCATCATTGGTGAAGAATCTGAGGGAAAACCTTGAGAAATTGGACATCCATAAATGTTGGCTCAGATGGAATGCATCCAAGAGTGCTAAAGGACCTGGCTGACATCATAGCATGGCCAATGGCAAGGATATTTGAGAACTCATGGAGCTCATGAGAGGTTTCTGAAGATTGGAGGAGGGCCAATGTGGTGCCTAACTTCAAGGATGGGAGGAAAGATGATCCAGTTTGGAGGAAGGCCAATCAGTTTGACCTCAATCCCTGGAAAGATCTTGGAAAAAATCATCAAAGAAACCATTAACAATAGGTTAACGGAAAGCAACATTCTGAGAAATAATTAACATGGCTTCATTGTGGGTAGGTCTTGCCTGACCAGCCTCATTTCCTTCTATGACCAAGTTATGCATCACCTGGACAAAGCAAAAGAGGTTGATATATATTTAGACTTCAAAAAAGCCTTTGCCTTGGTCTGCCATGATATCCTCATGGTAAAACTGGGGAACTGCAGCCTCGACAACCTTACAGTCCAATGGCTGGGGAACTGGCTCTGCAGTTGGATCCAGAGAGTGCTAGTGAATGGAGCCATATCAACATGGCACATGATGACAAGTGGCATTCCCCAGGGCTCTGTACTTGGCCCAGTACTCTTTAATGTATTTATAAACTATATGGATTCTAGTGTCAGAAGTGGACTAGCTAAGTTCACCAATGACACCAAATTATGGGGAAGTGTGGTCACACTAGAGAATAGGCTAGTGATTCAGGCTGACATAGAAAGACTTGCAAGGTGGGTGGATCAAAACTTGATGGCATTCAACATAGAAAAATGCAAGGTGCTCCACCTCGGGTGGAGTGGGGAAGCACTGATAGACTTGGCAGTGTTACACTTTCTAGCACCACGACTGAAAGAGACTTGTGAATCATGACTGACTACAAGATGAACATGAACCACCAATGCAATGCAGCAGCTGGCAAAGTAAACAAAACTCTGGCTTGCATCTACTGATGCATCTCAAGCATGACCCAGGAAGTTATCTTCCCACTTTCACTTTATTTGGCCTTGGTGAGGCCACAGCTGGGATACTGCATCCAGTTCTGGGCTCTGCACTTTAGAAGGGATGTGGAGAAGATTGAGAGAGTCCAGGGGAGACCCACATGCATGATTAAGAGGAGAGCCACATGCATGATTAAAAGACAAGAGAGTAGGCCTTATGACACCAACTAGCTGTCAACAACCCGGACATAGTGGGGGTCACTGAAATGTGGTGGCACTCAATGCATGACTGGGCAGTGAATGTCAAGGGCTATAGGCTGTACAGGAGGGACAGGATAGGAAGGAAAGGTGGGGGAGTAGCACACTATATTAAGGAGGAATACACATCCTCATCAATTAACAAAGACTCAGAGGAGAGGCACTCTGAAGTACTTTGGGTTAGAATACAAGGCAGTCAAGAGGAAAGAGACTTAACAGTGGGGGTCTACTACAGACTTCCCAAGCAAGGGGAAGAGCTCGACCAGGAATTCTTAAGTCAGCTCACGGAGGTAGTGAAGTCTAAGGATTTGGCTGTCATGGGGGACCTGAACTTTCCAGACATCTGCTGGGAAGAGCAGTCAGCCAGGTCTGACCGCTCACGTAGGTTCCTAGCCAGAATGCAGGACCTCCATCTAACCCAGGAAGTGCACAGTCCCACCAGGCGAGATGCCTTGTTGGACCTGGTGCTGGACATGGGAGACAACCTGGTGAGGGGGCTGCGGGTGCTCGACCACCTGGGCAACAGTGATCATCACCTGCTGGAAATCACCATCCAGCGCAAGGTGGCAAAGGCCTACAGCAAGGCAGCAGCCCTAGATTTCAGGAGAGCAGACTACAATGAGCTAAGGAGAATAGTCGGGGAAGCACTGAGGTCCCAGAGGGGAGGGGAGCCAGGTGTCCAAGGAGAGTGGTTGCACCTTAAGGAGACGATCCTCCAAGCCCGAAGGGAGGTAATCCCAACCCGGATTAAAAGGAGCAGGAGGGCACATAAGCCCCCATGGCTTACCAAAAACATCTGGGAATGTCTCCTAGCAAAAAGGGAGATATACACCCAATGGAGGGGAGGGGCCATCACCAGGGAGGACTATACTGCACTTGCTTAGAGTTGCAGGGGGGCAGTCAGGAAGGCCAAGGTGGAGATGGAACTGGGACTGGCTTCCCAGATTAAGGACAACAAGAAGTCCTTTTTTAAATACATAGGGGGTAAAAAGAAGGTTCCAGGTAATGTAGGGCCCCTGCAGGACACGTTAGGAAATTTGGTCGTCACACCAGACGTCAAAGCCAACATATTTAATGATTTCTTTGCCTCCATTTTCCTAAGCAGGGACCAGAACAGTCACCTCCACTCTGGGCCCCCCTCAGGCCCCAGGGGAGGCACACCTAGGCCAAGGATTAATGAGGAACTAGTTAGGGAACTTTTGGAAGGACTGGATGTATTCAAATGAGCTGGTCCGGACGATCTCCACCCCAGAGTACTGAGGGAATTGGCTGAGGTCATTGCAGGACCCCTGGCACAGCTTTACGAGCACTCGTGGTGCTCTGGTGTGGTACCAGAGGACTGGAAGAGGGCCAATGTGGTTCCCATCTTCAAAAAGTGGAGGAAGGAGGACCCGGGAACCTATAGGTCAGTTAGTCTTACCTTGATCATGGGCAAGCTTTTTGAGAAAATTATTATGGTGCATAAACATGAGGGGCCAGCAGGGGAGATTATGCTTATGGGCAACCAACACAGGTTCATTAGTGGCAGGTCCTGTCAGACCAACCTGGTGGCCTTCTATGACTAGGTCACAAAATCTTTAGATGCAGGGGTAGCAGTGGACACAGCCTTCCTGGACTTTCGGAAGGCCTTCGACACTGTCTCTCACCCCGTTGTCATTAAGAAACTGGGGGGCTGTGATGTCGACACCCACACAGTCAATTGGGTCGCCAACTGGCTGGAGGGCCACACCCAGAGAGTGGTAGTGGATGGGTCATTTTCGACCCGGAGGGATGTGGGCATTGGGATTCCGCAGAGCTTGATCCTCGAGCCCGCGTTATTCAACATCTTCATCAGCGACTTGGATGAGGGGGTAAAAAGCACCATGTTCAAATTTGCTGATGACACTAAGATGTGGGGGGATGTGAGCACACTTGAAAGGAGGAATAGGCTGCAATCAGACCTAGACAGGTTACAAGGGTGGGCAGATGAGAATAGGATGGGCTTCAACACCAACAAGTGCAAAGTGATGCACCTGGGGAGAAACAACTGGCGCCATACCTACAGGTTGGGGAACTCCCTTCTTGTCAGTACAGAGGCAAAAAGGGATCTTGGAGTCATCATTGACTCCAAGATGAACATGGGTTGGCAGTGTGGGGATGTAATCAGAAAGGCCAACCATACCTTGTCCTGCATCCTCAGATGCATCTGAAGCATGTTCAAGGAGGTGATACTTCCCCTCTGTGCCGCTGGTCAGGCCACAGCTCAAGTACTGCATCCAGTTCTGGGCGCCGCACTTCAAGAAGGATACGGACAACATTGAGAGGGTCCAGAGGAGGGCCACTTGCATGAGGCAGGGCAGGCCTTATGAGGAGAGGCCATGGGACCTGAACCTATTCAGCCTCCACAAGAGAAGGCTGAGGGGGAATCTAGTGGCCTGTTACAAACTAGTCAGAGGGGACCAGCAGGCACTGGGGAAGTCCCTGTTCCTCTGAGCACTACCAGGAGTGACCAGGAATATTGGTCACAAGCTAGTAGAGGGTAGATTTAGCCTAGATATCAGGAGGCACTACTTCACTGTCAGGGCAGCTAGGATCTGGAACCAACTTCCAAGAGAAGTGGTGCTGGCTTCTACCCTGGGTGTCTTTAAGAGGAGGCTAGATGTACACCTTGCTGGGGTCGTTTGACCCCAGTACTCTTTCCTGCCATTGCAGGGGGTCAGACTTGATGATCTACTCAGGTCCCTTCCAACCCTAGAAACTATGAAACCATGAGGAAAGGCTAAGAGCCATGGAACTCTTAAGCCTGGAGAAGCGAAGGCTCAGGGCGGACTTGGTAGCAGCCTATAAATATATACGGGATATATATGCATCAGGAACTGGGAGAACATCTGTTCACCAGGGCATCCCAAGGGAGTTTATTGATCACAAACTCCTGGAAGACCATTTTAGGCTGGACATAGGGAAAAATTTCTTTACTGTCTGAGTTCTAAGATTCTGAAATAGACTTCCACCAGAAGTGGTGCAAGCACCTACTCTGGACACCTTTAAGAAACACTTGGATGCCTATCTTTTTGGAATCATATGACCCCAGCTGACTTCGTGCCCATTGGGCAGGGGGTTGGACCCAATGATTTTGCAAGGTCCATTCCAGCCCAAACATCTATGAAATCTCTGAAATAATGTGGAGAAATTAGAGAGGGTCTCAAGGTGGGCAACAAAGGTGATCAAGGACTTGGAATGCAAATCGTATGAGCAGGCTGAAGAATTTAGGTTGGGTATCTGAAAAAATTTCTTCCCTGTGAAAATAATGAGGCAGTGGATAGACTGCCTAGGGAAATTGTGGTATATGTGTCAGGTTGTTTTCAAGTCACCTGAGAGCATTGGGTGTTGCCTATAGCTAAAGCTGGGCACTTCAGGTGAGGCGTGCCAGTTGTCCTGCTAGAAGCAAAGCAGGGGAATGGCTCGAGAGTCTGTAACAGGTCGCCCTCTCCAGCGCCATCTTCCCTGTTAAACTGCATTTTATGTAGGGTGCCCTTGGACTCTGTTTTGGAACTCTTATGTCCCACTCTCTACTTGTCTGCCACACCTTGATGGAAATTATTGTTGCTCTCACGAGTGGGAGACTACCTATTATATTTTGTATGTTGGGGTCTTTTACCTGCCCGGGTCTGACCCCTGTTTTCTCTAACTAGGCCTCCTCATCCCAAACCCACCAAACAGGGTTTGACTCTGAGGCTCTAGCCTTCTCCATTGTGGGGCCTTGTTACCCTTCAGGCCCCACCTTGTCTTCCTTGGGCTCTCCACAGCCCCTGTCTTGCTCTGCACCCTCTCTGGTGCTTGGGCTTTCTGCAGCCCTGTCTTGTTCTGCACCCACTCTGGGGCTTCTCACTGCCCCCTCTCTGGGGCTGGGATCTCAACACTGTCATGGGTCCTGTATGAGGCCTCCTCCAACCCCTAATAACCTCACACAAACCTCCAGTATTAAACAACAAACAAAACACAAGCCCCTGGGCTATAACATAAATTCTCTCACTCTGCTAAAACATCATTCCAGCCACACCAAGGGTGTTCCATCTCTCACCAGTATCAGGCTGCTTGTGTAGTCAGGCCTCTCCCCTTTGCTCACTCAGGCAGAGCTCCTTTCCCCTTGGCTGCCAGCAGGGAACTGCCCACCTGGCCTCAGCCCTGGGGTTTAAATGGGAGCCAGGCTCTACCCTTTCGAGTCAGCTGACCACTAGCAGGTGTGGGTCACTGGCTCCCTCTGGTTGCCATGGTGACCCACAGCTGGTCTCCTTCCTTACTGCTTCAAAAGTAGCAGGCACCTTAGTGCCTTGCTACAGGGTTTTACTAGGGCTGTGCAGAGCTTCAGTCCCTGATTTGATTCAGCAGACATTTGACTTGATTTGGTGGCCAAATCTCCAAATCCAAATCAAATCAGGAGACCCTTTAATCTCTTTGAATTGAATCCGAACCCTTCGAATCTATTTGGAGAGATTCAGAAAGATTTTGCAATTCAGACATAAATTTAGCTTTCAAACAATTCAGAGATAAATTCAGCTTTAAATTTTTTTTCTACATACCTCAAGGTACCAGGCAGCTCATGAATGCTGACATGCTGGGGGGGATGGAGCATCTCACAGGAGTTGGGGGGGGGCTCCCCAGCATGCTCCCCAGCAGACCCAGAAGTGGACCAGAAGCACTGCCAGTCCACTTCTGGGTCTGCTGGGGAGTGTGCATGGGGGCCCCCCATGTCCCTCCGGCGTGGTGACTGCCACCTCCTGGGTTTAGGGGGCACCCAGGGTCCCCCCTGGGGCTGATCACCAAGCCAGAGGGGTGCAGGGGGGCCCCCTGCATGCTCAGTGGCAGACCAAGAAGTGAACTGGAAATACTTCCGGTCCACTTCCGGATGTGCCACTGAGCATGTGGGGGGACTCCTGTGCGCCTATGGGATGCTCCATCTTCCCCAGCATCACAGCATTCATGAGTCATGCCTGGTACCTCGAGGTATGTGGAAAAAGCATTTCAAACTGTCTATGGCTGAACGGCTGATTCTCTGAATCAGTATCGAATCTTTAGATTCAGATTTGGCCAAATCGAATCAGGGACAGTGATCTGAATCAATGAATTAAATCACTGTCCCCAGTTTGGGACAAACCTGAATTGAGTATGGCTCATTCTGCACACCCCTAGGTCTTATCTTTCCTCTCGGGATCAGACCAATAACTGAATTTGGGGTCAAGAAGGAATTTTCCCCTATGGTCAGATTGGTATGGACTGTTGGGATTTTGCCTTCCTCTTTAGCGGTTTGGGGTGGAGAGCATGGCCCAGGAACTCAATAAGTGTATATTGACAACATTTCATAGAAGCAGGACATTGGCTGTTATGGTTTCCCTGCTTTACCTGTGGCAACTTAGGGTGTTATATCAATGTTGTGACAGGGTTGTGGGTAATTTTATGTAGAGTTTAGATTATGGTTGTTTGGGATGTTTTGGGTAAGAATGATCCTGCCTCAGGTAGAGGGTGGACTAGATGACTATTGGAGGTCCCTTCCAGACCTAATTCTCTATGGATGTAATACTTGTGTCAAACTGTTCACTTGAAGTTCTGGGTTCTGGCTTAATTGACCACTTCAGATCTCTGGCTCTTGCAGAGATAGGGCTTAAGTGAATGTGGACATCACAAGAACTCTGGCCACAGAGAATGTTAATAGATAAGTGCATATGTTATACAACTAATTTGTGAATAAATCAGGTGTCAGAGAATAAAGGTCTCCAAAATAATAGAAATTCAGAGTTGAAGCTATGAACTTGACAATCATTAATACTATATTCATGACTTAGTTCTTTACTAAGAATGAAAAAAATCTGTACTACAAATTTAATGATCAGTTTACATGCACAGTAGAGGGTAGGCTTTGGTATATTGCATTTGACTGAATGTAGCTATGCCAATTTACTACATTTGAGGATGAGGCCCCTTTGCAGTAAACTCAGTTTAATTTTCTGGGTAACACTAATTGGCATACTTCTATCTGGAAAGAAATGATCTCTTTCAGACCAAGCTGGAATGGGTTTTTCACTTTCCTGCATGTATATCCTAGGTCTGCATTCTATTAAGTTTCATAGTTTCATAGTTTCATAATTGGTAGGGTCCAAAGGGACCTGAGCAGATCATCAAGTCTGACATGGCAAGAAAAAGTACTGGGGTCAAACAACCCCAGCAAGGTGTTCATTGAGCCTCCTCTTAAAGATCCCCAGGGTAGGAGCCAGCACCATTTCTCTTGCAAGTTGGTTCCAGATCCTAGCTACCCTCACAGTGAAGTAGCGCCTCCTGATGTCTAGTCTGAATCTACCCTCTGCCAGCTTGTGAACATTATTTCTAGTCACTCCTGGTAGTGCTTGGGGGAATAGGGACTCCCCCAGTGCCTGCTGGTCCCCTCTGACTAGTTTGTAACAGGCCACTGGATTCCCCCTCAGCCTTCTCTTGTAGGGGCTGAACAGGTTCAGGTCCTGTAGCCTCTCCTCATAGGGCCTGCCCTGCTGCCCCCTGATCATGCAAGTGGCCCTCCTCTGGACCCTCTCCATACTGTCCACATCCCTCTTGAAGTGTGGCGCCCAGAACTGGACCCAGTACTCCAGCTGTGGCCTGACCAGCGGCACAGAGGGGAAGTATCACCTCCTTGAACCTGCTTCAGATGCATCTGAGGATGCAGGACAAGGTATGGTTGGCCTTCCTGACTGCGTCCCCACACTGTCGGCCCATGTTCATTTTGGCATCAATAATGATTCCAAAATCCTTTCTGCCTCTGCGCTGATGATAAGGGAGTTCCCCAGCCTGTAGGTATGCTGCTGGTTCTGGTAAATGGATGCCAAATTGTATGTTAGTTGCAGATAGGTGGTGATGTCATTTGGTGATCCATGATCATGGAAATGCAGCTAAATTAGTGGGGCACTGCAATAGCATGTTAAGTATCAAAGCCAAAGTAAAGTTGTGGCATTAAAAGGATCTGCATGTGGGTTAATGCTCAATACTGAACACAAGTATGGGATTCCCTTTTTTGTGCTTGATCTCTTCCACATGGATACTAGAGAGCAGGTTGAGGCAGTTAACTCTTATTGTGCTAAGGGCCTTACTAACCAAAGGTGATCTTAACTAAAGGTGACCAAAGGGGGTGACCATGTGGCCAGTGAAGAACTGATTGAAAGTTGAATTTAAATTTAAATGTATTAGAATGGTACTAAAGGCCTTTGGCAGTATCTTTGTTGTCTTGGAAGAGGAATGTTGCAGTAGGTGATAACTGAAAGGCACCACTCTGGCTAAGTACAGCCAGTCAAAAAGCCCAAGGCTGAATCAATTCAATCTTTGCAGGGGTGCAGGGGAGGTAGAAAGCATCCTGGGATTCTGGGAGACTGTGAGTTAACATGAATCTGGAGGGGATCTGGGAAATAAGTTTAATAAACCAATTTAACCTAAATCAGTTACATCTGATACTATATCCATCCAGGTTTATCTTAAATCAGTTTAGGTCATTGTGAAAGCAGTTTATGTAGCCTGAACTTCTGTTGTGTTACAGACTTGAAGTAGTTTCTGATCCCTTATACCAATTTCTGTGTAATTTCTGTCCCTGGCCTAAAAGAACTGGATAAAAATAGAAATGTTTGGATAGATCCACCCCATTAGGGCCTCATCTTACTATTGAAATAAAACAGATTAAAATAATCAGGGCTCAAACTATACAGGGAAAAGTACCTCTCATCACCTGCAACTTATCCTGCTATCTTTGTTCAGCCATGGCAGAATAGAAAGTAAGAATTCTCCTCATACCTTACACAGCTGTTCAGGGACAGCATATAATAGCAGTTTCTGTGCTTCTTTGCCCTCTGAGGAGCTCAGTAACTGCTTCCTCCTGCACTCACTGAAAATCAAGGTCCACAAAATCTCAGGAAAATACTGGAAGGAGTCCATGGCCATTCCTTTCTCCTGCCTTAGCTGACAAAGTAAGACCTGCTTGCTGTGTGGGGAGTATTTGCCATCAGTTTATGGCTGATACACAATGTGCATCTTTCATATGCACAGGAAAGAGCACCAGAAGATACTGTGCTTTCCTCAGGCAAAATCTCTCTAGCACTTCTCCTGGGGCAGCATGGTTCCTAACTACCCGTTACTCAGGACTTGCGGCTAAATGGCACAATCCAGCCTTCCTTTCATCTCTGGGTCTCCAAGAGAATTATGCAAATCCTGGCTATGTCCCTAGCAACCCAGTCCAAAGGCAATTTTGTATGGCTTTTTTTTTTTCTGGTGACAATGTTTCATCCCCAAAGAGATGAGTCCAGTAGAGGACAGAACTGAGAGCTACGAGAGTACAGTGTGTGTCGGGTTTTGAATGTAATGAGTTGACTGCTGCTGCCTCAGGCACTGGTGTGATTTTGTTTAAACAAACATAAGCCAATTAAAAATACAAAGAGATCCAAGGAAAAGATGCTCTTAGCTGAAAGCCTCGTGGGAGAATAATTTAAAGCACAGATCAATAGCAGTGGAAGAGATTTGTTCCCATAAGACTAAAAGCCAGCATGTAACAAACCTCGAGAAAGGCATTCATTGGATTGTGTTTTGTGAGTGACTGTGGCACGAAAGAATAGTGCTTTACCACCATTAGAGTTAAATATTTACACAGTCCTAGATTTTTCAAAGAAAACAAATATCCCTGCAAAAATGTATTTCCCCAATTCAATATACTACTGAAAATTGTTTTTCTCAATATCCTTATTCCAACCATAATAAATATATAAATATGCATTGGAGCAAAAATAAAATGAGAAGCCTCAAAATTATAAACAAATAATTATTTATATTATTACCTTTCCTTTAGAGCATGCTTCTCTACTTCTGAGCACTGGATTTGGACTTCTAAACTCCTTCTTCCTTAGCTACAATGAGCTCAAATGTATTGAAGGAGGGAAGTGAAAAAATAAAAATTCGATTGCATTTTTGAAATTGCCTAAAATTGTTTTCCTAAACACAAAACAATGAAATCTCACAACTTTAAAGTCTAAAAGGTTTTACTAGACATAATATTGGGATCTGTGGAAAACCTGAAAATAAGATCATGCCCTTTCCAGAAGTGCAAGATTCTTGTTTCTAGACCTGGGAAGTCACTAGATCAAAAATAACGTTTAAACATCTTGCATCTTGAACTAGAATAACTTAGAGATAATTATGATTTTATAACTTTTCTCTATAGGAAGAATAAAGAAAACATTGATTGAGCAGGGGATGCTCCTATGGATGCCCTAGCCATCAGGCTATGGAGTCAGCTTCACTCTTTTTTTTTTCTTTACTCTCTCTATCTCAATGATTATCAAACCATTCCTGTAAAGTGAAACATCCTCAACAGGACAACTACCTGCTTGCCACAATGCATCTTGTGCCCAGGGTTAGAGCACTGTTGTGGAAGATCTGGAGTCCAGTCTCTACTCCAAAAAAGGCATAAAAGGGCAGAGGTTGATAAAGCGTGTCCCATGGGACCGATCCTGTTTAAAGAGCCAGGAGACTTTACCTGCACTTTGTTTCAGCGAGCCAGTAAGGGTAAGCAATGACAGCAATGGCTAGGTCCTAGTGCCAGTCTGCCTCAATTGCTGACTGCTGCAAAAGGAATTTGAACAAGGTCTACTAAATCACAAATGTGTGCTCTAACCACCAGATGACTGTGTATAAAAGCAATTGCAGCACTATCATCATCTTCTGATATATCCCTTTGGAAAGAAAAGTTTGATTTGACTAAGGTGCCTAATTTCTGCAGAAGGCCTATGGCAGTGAGTCCTAGGTGGCAGCAAGAACTTCTCCTCAGTTAGGTCCCTAAGTCCCCCCACCCCTCTTTTTGGCATTTCTTATGGGCTCATAAGGAATGCATGACATGTCTCAATATGGGGTACTGCACATGGGCTGTATAGGGATAAACCAACCCCACTTTGTGAATCTTGATTATTAAAGGAAAAGCATCCTGAGCTTGTCTATATCCTTATAAATTATATAACATTATATATTATATAATATAATATAATATTATAGTGATTGTTAAATACAAAATGTATAGTAGAACATTGAGAGAGAAGAAATTTTAAATAGGACTTCCTTTTCACTGATGATTTTGCTGGAAAGGGTACACATAAGTTTCAAATGAAAACTGAGCATGGGTTTATTTCAGGTGTTTTCTGCTTTCCTTTCACGAAATTGATTAAGCTTATTGAGGCTTGCATCCAGGTCTGGGTTTGGCACTGTGAGGAATGTGCCTTGCAGGTTCCTTCCAGTGACAGCCAGGTCAGGGGGGAGGAGTGCCTGCAGCATGAGCAGTGCCTACTGGGAGTGCCTCTCAGGGAACAGGCAAGGGAGCTACAGGAGGAGTTGGTGAGGCTCAGAAGCATCCTCTGCTATGAGGTGTTGGTTGATTTGATGATGGAGGAGACCTCCAGGACTGTGGAGGAAGAATTGCTAGATGCAGCACTAGAAAAGAAAAAGGACTCCCAGGAGGGTTGAAGCTAGAAGTTTGTGACCTCTGGCAGCAAGTGGAAATCTTCACCTCCACCTGGAACAGTTCATTTGGAGAACAGATATGCAGCCCTGGCACAGAGAGAGAGAAGTATGTTCCATTGGTGGAGGAGGACAGGCATAAGTGAAGGAAGAAAAAAAATTAGGGGGGACTTTCCCCCATGGGAAAGTCTGAGGGGGTAGGGGAAAGGGCCACAGTGGGGAGCAGCATTTCCTGGCCCGGGCCACCTCCTGGCCCAGACTGCACTAGTCCCTGCTGCTGCACTGGCCGTGGATGCCTCCCGGCCCCAGCCACACCAGTCCCAGGCCTGGCAGCCTCATGGCTGCACCAGCACTGGCCATGCTGCTCCAGCCCCAGCCCTGGCCATGCCAGCCTCAGCTGTCTCCCAGCCCTGGTTGCCTCTCTGCCACACAATTCCTGGCCCTAGCTGCCTCCCCACCCCAGCCCTGGTCACAGACTGCTGGGGGGTGGGGCCGAGCTGGGGGCCACAACAGGGCCAGCCCCAGCTGGATCACCAGGCCAGAGGGGATGGAGCCCCCAGAACCCAGGTATCATCCCCAGGAAGAGCCTGGCAGCTCCTCCAGAGGTACGGTGCCGGGTAGCCAAGAGGGTGGGGGAGGGCACGTGGCCATCCTTCTTGGATAGATATATATTTGTGTGTTCAGTTCCTGAAAAAATGATCACTGGTTATCATATTTCCTGTGCAGTAATTTTGATTACTGCACAGTAAATGTGCACGTGTAGACATGCCCAAAGCATGCTCAAGGCAGAAGTGTGAGAAAGCCTTCTGTAGATGATTATGTAGTGCATTATTCTGTTTATATGATAATATAATAAAACTACTGAATCAAAAGATAGACTTTTTGTTTGCCCCATAAAATTTGAAAGTTCTGTGCTGCTGTGTTCTTAGCTTCTTTTTAATTGCCTTTTGGATACCAATTATTTAATTAAGGGTGAAGTACTTGTCTGAAAGGCTATGAGGCACAGGAATAATAAAATTGCAAAAATGTCATACTAATAAGTGTTTTAGTGTCATTTTGGAAGAAGACTGTTATTTGCTATTTAGCAACCAGAGCTGGAGTCAAAAGATCCTGTTTCTAATTTTGATTTTGCCGTAGTTTTCTGGATGACCTTTGTCAAGTAAATACATCTTCCTGTGCTTTACTTTGCTTAAATGGAAAATGTGGATAATGATAATTACAGAGAGGTGGCGTTATTAACTTAGCTAATGTATATAAAATGGCTTAAGATCCACAGAGGGAAGACATAGGAAAATCAGGGAAAAATGTAGAAAAAGTGAAAAGCACTAGATAGAGGGGAAAAAAATCAACCAAAAATCTTATTTAGGTTTTCTTTATGCATTACACAGAGGGTAGAGAGTAATAGTCTTTCCCCCTTTGAAGTTTACTTTACATTTACAACTGGGCCTGGGTAGAAATCTTACAGTTACTAATTGCTAATAGGAATGTGTTGGATAAATGTATTTTGACTTTCTCTGTCTTTCCTCAGCAATATTCTATGGGGTATGATGCCCCCTGAAGATCTTCTAGAATGGACTCTGTCACTACAATCCCTCCTCCAATGGCCTTTATGGTTCTGGGGGGGCCCTGAAAAAGTCTGTGTTACATGCAAGTGATTTTAGGGGGATTTATGTTATGCCTGAACAACCTAATTAGCTTCCGAGAAGACTGTCTCTGTGGATGTAGGGAGAGCAATACATGTTGTATACTGTGACTTTAGCAAGGCATTTGATACAGTCTCCTACAACATCCCAGGAAGCTAAATAAGTATGGGTTGGATGAATGGACTGTAAGGTGGATAGAAAACAGGCTGGACTGTCAGACTCAAATGGTAACAATCAATGACTAGATGTCTAGTTGGTATCAAGGGCTGGTTCTGGGGCTGGTATCAAGGGCAGTTCTGGGGCTGTTTTGGGGCTGGTATCATTGGCAGTTCTGGGGCTGGTTTTGTTCAATATCTTTATCAACATTCTGGAAGATGGAATGGAGTGCAACCTCACCAAGTTTGCAGATGACACCATGCTGAGTGGAGCAGTAGATACACTGGAGGGTAGAGCTAGGATTCAAAGAGACCTAGACAAATTGGAGGATTGAACAAAAAGAAAGCTGATGAAGTTCAATAAGGTGAAGTGCAAAGTCCTGCACTGAGAACAGAAGAGTCCCATGAATGAGTACAGTTTGTGGACCGACTGGCTAAACAGCAGCTGTGGAGAAGAGGACATGGGGCTTACAGTGGACAGTATGCTGAATATAAGCCAACAGTGTGCTCTTGTTGTGAAGAAAGCTAACAGCATACTGTGCTGCATTAATAGGACTGTTGCCAGCAGATCAAGGGAAGTGAGTATTCCTTTCTATTTTGCATTGGTGAGGCCACATCTGGAGTACTGTGCCCAGTCTTGGGCCCCACACTACAGAAAGGATATAGACAAACTGGAGAAAGTCCAGTGGATAGCAATGAAAATGGCTAGGGTTCTGGGCATGTTACTTCTGAGGAGAGACTGAGGGAACTAGGTTAATTATTTTTCAGAAGAGAAGACTGATGGGTTATTTAATAGTAGTCTTCAACTACCTGAAGGGGATAACAAAGAGGATGGAGCTAGACTGTTCTCAGTGGTGGCAGATAATAGAAGAAAGAACAATAGTCTTAAGTTGCATTAAGGGAAGTTGAGGTTATATATTAGGAAAAACTTTCTTAGTAAGAGAGTAGAAAAGAACTGGAACAGGTTACTAAGAGAAGCTGTGAAATCTCCATCCTTGGAGGTTTTTAAGACCTGGCTAGACAGAGCCTTTGCTGGTGTGCTGTAGTTGGAGATGGTTCTGCTTTGGGCAGGAGGTTTTACTGGATGACCTCCTGAGGTCCATTCCAACCCTAATATTCTATGATTCTGTGATTCTTATCTTCCATATTTTCACACACTTTCTAATTTGCTGCAGGTTGGGAAGACAAGTTAAATCTTATGGTGGAAAGTTCTATATGTGTTATATGTTCACCTGACCAGTTTTCTGTTGGACTCTTAAAGTGAAGACTGTTTACAAATTCTGGGGTTTTCTTCTAAGAAGTGACAACGTAAGAAAAGGCAACATAAAACAGAGCATATGAAGTCTAAAAGGCTTTTAATGAAAGAACAAAATATATAGCTTGCTTGCTTGCCTTAAAATATCTCTGCATTATAGAGACATAACTGCTAAAGTGCAGTCTACCATTGTTCTTCTCACGGCTGAATGACTGGCAGACCCCGGGGAGAACGTATTAGAGTTCTCAACTTGTAACTTAACTACTCCGTTTGTCGTTCTGCATAACTGCTGTCACCCAGGTAAAGTTGGATTGTTTCTTCCATGGTAAATTCTCTCCCACACAACCTTGTGACCTTCAAGCAGTGGAAGCAGTAGGGTTCCTCATCTCATGATTTAACTAGGAAAAATAACTACTTGAAGAGGAAGTGCTTTGAAATAAACAAGAAATCTCTGAAATAGAAAACCAAACAACTTTTGTTTTACCAAAAACTGGAACTGCTGTGAGCATTTTGTATGGGTTAGGGGAAAGCTTTAATATTTCAAGCGGTATTTAAGCTTGTAAGGCATTTGAGGCAAATTTGATTTGGATCTGGGGAAACATTCATTGTTTAATTATGAGTAGAATTAATTTCGATAAGAAATAAGAGTAGTTGGTGTTTTGGGGTCCAGGAGCCAGAGTAAGTTTGGGGCTTATAGCAGTTTCTCAATCTTTTGTCAGTAAATTGGCTGAGATATTTAAAGAAATGCTGAGATTGCTTTATTAATTACTATAAAAATAATACATATATGGAGGAAACAAAATTGGTAGGTCATTAGATATTTTATGGGGGAAAAAAATGCTGATTGTGAGTCATATATCCATTACCTCAACCCAAAGGTTAAGATCAGTTTTCCTAGCATGTGTCCTTTTTCATCTTACTGAAACATTTCATGATCTGCAGTCAACCTTGCTGATATTTCAGAAACAAATTCAATAGCTGTTGGTTGTTCCAACACTAAAAGATGCTCAAATTCTTTATTTTTAACCTTTTTCTTAATTAAGGGACACCTTGATTTCCCCTTTATTTACTAGTCTGTGAGTATGTGTCTGCAATAGCACCTTTAATAGCTTCCTCAAAGTAAACTTAAAATTGTCATTTAGTTAGTACTTTTTGCTGTATTACAAAAGGCTGCTATTTCCTATGATATATGTGCTACATCTATATTATGCCCATGGAAAGATTCTGTGTTGTTATGACTACAAGGGATGAAATTAAAAACAGCACTCTATAGCATATAACAGTATATACTTTAAATGGAAATGTTAATGTAGAGATCTTTTTGTTGTCATCTCTTAAAAAGCTATATTTCTTTATAGTATATTTCCTTAAGCTGAATAAAATGGCAGTTGTTACTCATTTGGAAGATTTAGATCAATCGAAGACCAAAATAGGTGTTTAGATCCTATGGACAGGTCCTTCAGATGCTTATAATCTTCACCAGCTAAATCAATATACTGTATTAGCTAGCACCTTATAATGAAAGTAAATCTGATTCCTCCATAAATTCTCCCAAGACATGACTTGAACAAAGTAATTCCTTTCTTTGTCAGCCATTAATTTGATTTGATTGCCTGCTGCACTGATTTGGGGATTTTATAAATTGAACATACTGATTTATTGATTCATTATTGATTGAGGCTTTAATTTAATTAATGTATTGTTCCATCTTCAATTGCCTTGTAAAATCATAGTGTACTTACTCAGTAATGTACTTACTTCCATGTACATTTGCATACTCATCCTTAAAAAAACAAACTAAAACAAACAAAATAAAAACCCCAATTCTGTCAAATTACAACCTGGGCCACAGTCACTGGGCACCAGTAACTACAAGAAGGAAATGTACAACCTACTTGCTCCTGCTTCTAGATTAATAGTAAGTCTTTTGCCCTCTAATAGAAATCTCTCTGAGAAAGACATACAGTATATGTTTTAATATAAATGCGGGTGCAAAGACAGAGAGAAGTAAGACAATATGTAGAAAATTAAAAAGTAGTGACATATAATTAGGGACCTACCTAATTCTCGGTTTCATGGTTTTTGTAAAACTGAGAAAACCAACAGTGTTTACGATCACTGGGAGATTTTCCATCAACTGTGATTTCCCATGAAATCAACCCCACTTCCCCCCACCAGCTTCTTATCTGTAATATGTATTATGCTACAGTCAGTAGAATAATCATGAAGCATATAATAGAGTAATAAGCTGTTTTAGAATCTCCCCATTTGTACCACGATACTTAGACAATGCAACAATCCTTGTAGCCACTCCCATATGCTTGAGACCAACTGTCTGTGATGATGGCGGGGCCTCTCCACCAATCTGTGGCGATGGCAGAGCCTCACCACCAACCAGAGGCGAGGGGCAATGCCCCAGGAAGTGCCCAGGCAATTGGCCTTTTGTGCTGCAAGCAAGCCACAAAAATGGCTTTGCTTCACTGTGAGTTAAGTAGGTCCCTACAAATAATCCTTCATACTGGACTAAATCCAGTTGTACTATGCCAAAATGCTGTCTTTTTTAGTCATGGAAAGTATTTTCTTGGTTTTCCAAATTACTGCAGCCAAAAGATAATTTAGTAATAGATGCAAGGCCCTTTAACCATAGGCATTAGACCACAATGAAAACAGAGGTTTTCACAGTCTTGGCTAGGACTCCTGTCTTATCCATTCAATTTACGATTGCTGGCATTGTGACTATTCAGAAACCAGTCAGCTCATTTGACTAACTGGAAAGGGAAGTAAGAAAGGATTTTGATATGTGATTTTCATGAGGATGATGTTGCTTTCCTCTGTTTCAAAACTTAATCCATTTCTTATCACGGCATAAAATTATCATTTTTTGTTTGTTTTTTTAAGAAGACGGTTGTAACATAAACCACAAATTTTTCTTGTCAGAGGCAGAAGACAAATATGTTACAGGGAATTTTAATGTGTTCATTAAAACATAGAAATGTGAGGGTATACAGTAATGTGTGTTTACATATAGACGGGGTGACCACATGCTTTTCAGCCCAGTCTAAGCCTCCTGCCACCTACAACTGCCTCTTCCCTATTTTTCTACTTTTACAGACTGTCAGCTCCGCCTTATAAATGGGGTGTGTGTATGTACAGGGCTCCAACATACACTTCAAAAGTCACCTTTGGCCCAAGGTTGGGACTCCAACTGAACACATTAAGGAGGTAAGCATCCCTGACATCTCATACATATTTTTGTTGCAATAGAAATCAAAATCTGAAGTGGAGTAAATTAATAATGATGTCCTGGAATGTAATGTGACAAGTACAGTGGGATGTTAGCATGGCATTCCTTTGTAAGGTACAAGCTCTGTATCAAAATACACATGCTGTTTTACTTGAACAAATTATAAGCTCATCTTCTTTATGCACCTTGCAACAATAAATAGAAATGTTTTCTTAATTTTCATTAAGCAAACAATTTGCTCAGCCCAGTATCAGGAACAAATTATGAGCAGTGTAAATAAGTCAACTGAAGAACCGAATTTTTAAAAGGGCTCAGCACTAAAAACTACAGCTGCTATAATGTGCATTTGCCAGCTCCAAAACAAGGCACTGTGAGGACTTCTATAACAGAGATTTTATAAGAATTCAAAAATACATATTCACGTGATTGCTAAATAACTTCTTGAGGATACCACTGTTATAGATCAAAACTGGTGTCTGCAGACCCAGCTTTGTGAGTTTTTCTTATATATGAGAAGCATTTTCATTTTGGTTCTTTTCACTTTTCCATTGCACTACATAATAAATAAGTGTAATAAAACTCATGAAACTCAAGCCCTGTATTGACTACGCTCATTACTATAAGCAGTCTGCCTGAGGGTGCTGCATTAGTCAAGGCTCCAGATAAATTCTTTGAAGGCTGTTATCGCAAATGGTGTCATTGTGGGAGAAGACAATTAACTCAGACTATCAGTTGGTGGTGACTCATGCCATTTCTTCAGAGTCCAGATTTACAAGCTGTAAGGGTCAACATTTTGTAACCATCACCCCAGACATGAGATAGAGAGAGGGCCCAGTAGTCTAAAACACAGAATACAAGCCTACAGTTATTTATCTGTCAGAAAATTTCAGAAGTAACTCAGTGTTACAGCTCCCTAGAGTCTGTGCTTGTCCATCTGATTTTCCTGAGTGAGATCTTTAAATATTTCCTGAGGAAAAAACAGTTGTAGTCTTGTTCCAAAGCACAGTAGTAAATAGGGGAAGCGTGAAGCCATTTGGAATCCTTTTTCCCTGCTGTCATCTTTTATCACTTCTCTGATGTAATGTTCATGAGCAGGTATTCACTGCAGGCTACAGGGCTAATGCTGTTTTAAGTTGCTGTCTAGTACCACCCTGAATAATCTCTGGATTATAACAATTGGATACAGAGGAAGCTTTTTGTCAGATATTTGAAATCTGGTGAACAATTTCCCTGCAATGATGAAAGGTCACTACCAGGTCATATTGCACATTGCCACCAGTGTTCATCATCCTCCACAGTCCCTCGATATGAGGATGACAGTCTTCCAGTAAATAAGAGAGTCATCAGTGAGTCCATAGATGGCTTTGGAGGACAATTCAACATCTAAGTGTTTGACTGCAGACATGGCAAATAGTTCTGGGAGGAAGAAGTAGATTCTGGTGATGCTGGGTTACAGCTCTTTCTCTGTCTTGGTCATTGATTTACCTACATAGTGAGATGAGCTTCCTTAAAATAATCAATGTCTTGTCATACATCACTGTGCCATTGGGGACAATTCAATCCCCATGGGCAGTATTCTGGAGTAAATTCATCCAAGTCAGTGGTTTCTACAGTCAGATTTACACTTGCATGACTGAACTTAGAATATCACTTTTAAAGTGTGCGACTGGCTCTCATTAGCATCTTGTGTTATCCACACGCGTCTATGGGATGAATTTAGTAATTTTAAAAATAATGATGCTAACATAGTAATTCTTGTTTCTGTTCTAGTCATTTTAAAAACTCCCATTAGCTACAATAGAAGACCCATAAACTCTGATTTCTTTAGTTTTGTCTCATACTTCAGGAGTCACTAGAAATTGGAATGAATAGATGGCCATCTGACCTTGCTGTTTAGATATTATGCTTTCCTGTATAATGATCAGATTTGAAAATGGGAGTTAGCATGAAACCACAACTGAGAACAGGGGACAAAGGAGAGTAACTATACTTTACATTTTAAATAAATCAATGTTTTCATCAGAGGGGTATTTTTTTAACTGAAAAGAGCAGGTTGAAAAGAGATCTGTCATTTTCAAAGTTGTGCACCTCCCACCTGAATACACACATATATTAAAGAATAAGTTAAGCACCCTTGTCAGTAGAAGAAGCTTAACATATGGCTTTTTAGGGAAAAGACAGTTTGCTTAGCTGACAGATGTTTGTAACTTTCCCCTACTCTGCTTTAAATGACCTTCATTTCTGGGTTGTAGGGATTTTTTTTTTTGGGGGGGGGGGGAGAGGCAGTTGTATTGAATATTGCCTAGAAACACAACCTATCGGAAATCAGTTCAGCTATTATGAGACAGAGCACTCAAATTGATCACATTAAAAAATAATTTGGAAGAAAACTGTGAATTCCAGAAATTTAACCTCTATGCCATTATTTCATACTTTGTTCCTGAATTTTATTATATCACTAATGCTGTGTATTAAGTGAAGGATCAATATCCCTTACCATGACTCTTTCAGGCATGGTGGTCTACCAGGGATGTGTACAACAGTATCATGCATATTTAGTGAGTAAGGTCAGAGGAGGCATCACTGTATTCTGTCAGTTTTCTAGATGGATACAATGTATTTCTCTTCATTCTTGTCCAGCAATGAAGCTCAGTAAAGGAAAGATAGCAGAAACAATGTTTTCCAGGAAGTGTTTCTTTCCATGCTGGTTCCATCTTCTCAAGAATATTTTTGAGTTTTCAGG
Source organism: Crocodylus porosus (assembly GCF_001723895.1). Taxonomy (NCBI): domain Eukaryota; kingdom Metazoa; phylum Chordata; order Crocodylia; family Crocodylidae; genus Crocodylus; species Crocodylus porosus. The sequence continues at coordinate 30,148,895 of NW_017728948.1, forward strand.
TAGCCTCTGTTGTCCTAATATAGACGCCCAAGTCAGAGTTCAACTTGTGATGGGGGGATGGAAAGAGGTGATCAACACCAGGAGCTCTCCAGCTGAGATAAACATCACTGCTTGTAGATAAAGGTGACATTCTTCCTGTCAATAAATCATCAGCTTAATCCTTAGCAACAGACTTTAATCAGTTTTGGAGGATTTCCACCAGGGCACAACAAACATGTTTATTTAAAGGTTGCTAATAAAATTACTTGTTAATTCCACATTAATTAAATTGTAATTTGGGTAATAATATCTCTTGTGTAAATATCACTTCATTTTGTGATGCAAATGAAACAGTAGAAAAGCTGATCATCAAGAACAACACACTTAGGAATTTAAAAAAGAGACAATCTGATTGCTAGGACTGTCCAGAGGGCTGGTAACAAAGTGTAACATGCTTTGCAACTCTTTTAGAAGGTTATTAGGGGAAAAGCACAGCTCTTCTAAAAAAAAATCTCTATAATTTGCAATTAGAGTAGAGGATGCTAAACACAGTATTGAAGATGTGTTAGTAACTGCAGACAAAAGGCAATCCTACACTTTCATATGGTAGCAGTTAGAGAGAATATAACTACTCTATGGGTGTTAAACTCGATCTGGGGAGAAGGACAAATTCTGTTTTCAATTACTGTCTGTGAAGTGAGGGTGAAAAATGTGGGTGGGAAACGTTTTTACATCCCGGGAAAGTTTTTAAGGTTTCAAAAATTTCCTGATTCACTTCCAAATGAAACTGAGATGATTTGACTTTTTTTTTTTAAACTGAAAGCTGCATCAAGCGTAAGAGAGCCATCCCAGAATAGTTCATTCATTAGTGTACTGGGATGTAGGCACAACTGTGATGTAGGAAACCCAGACTCAAGGTCAGGTCTTGAAAGATTCAAAGCCAGGACTTGACATAGATCTCAGGTGTTCCAGTAAGTATCTTAATCAATTGGCTATTTATTCTGGATGTTATCTCTCTTTTTGACCGTCCTGAACATTAGAACATTTTTGCTAATGCAAGAAGTTTTTTTAAAATTAAACTACTGACTCACTCTAAAATTGAGGATACCATACTCCTCACAAGTGATTGTCCATTGATACTATTCAGAAGTTAGGGCAAAGATCAAGATTGAAATGTAACTTTTATGTAATACCTGAACCTTTTTTGGTATGAATACTACTTACTACTTGTTTAACGCTTAGTTGAAATATTCTATATCAGTCAAAGGGAAAGTATACTCACTTTAGCATACTTTCTAATACTTTTACTATTTCTGTGGTTCCTGGTCCCTCCCTCCCTTTTCTGCCTCTTTCTTACAATCTTCTTTGTTTTTATATTGCTCCAAGTTTCCTGAAACAGGGAAAACCTTTCCTCATTCCACCCACTTAAAACATTAGCAATCAAATAGTAGTTGTAGCTAAAGCCCATTTTTAGGTATTAGCAACCAACCCAGATCAATGAGTGGAAAAGTTTGCATCTCTCACAAATATTGATTAGACTGTTTGCAGATCAAGGGCATCATTGTACCCATTATGATTTTTTCTCATCTGGCAGACTTCTTCACTAGGAAGAGGTATAATTCTTTAATATGGAATATAAAATTATTCAGAATCTTAATATGCACGTGAATATATCAATGGCTAGGAACTGGGTTGGTAAATGACAATGCTATTCTAGTAAATAAATCAAGAGATGAGGCATCAAGACTACCATGCACTCAATGTCTTTATAAGCACATTGCTTAATTTTACTGTCTCCTTTTTTATTTGTGAACTTAACGTAATAGTATTTTTCCTGCCTCACATAGGTGTTTAGAGAAATAATTAATGACTGTGAGGGGCCCACAGTCACAACTGAAAGGGACAATACAGGGCACATACGGGGTAAAGATACCCTGAAAGTTATTATTAATATTATTTAGTACTTATTTAGTGCTTTATTTCCACAAATTTATAACTGCTTTATAACAAAATAGTGAACCTTATTTTACAGATAGGGAAACTGAGGTATAAAGCAATGAAATGCCATGGCAAATTAGTGATAGAGCTGAGATTAGATCCTAAGCGCCCTAAGCCATTAAACAAAGAATATTTGCTAGTAGACTATTCTACCTTTGCCCCTCACACCATTTTTTAAAAACAAATCATATGTGTGAACTTCTCTGCTGCTCTGCACCAGAGACTATCAGTGCTAGTTACAGAGCTTGGAAGAAAAGAAAGAGACACTGAATAGTGATGCCATGATTCACACTACAGGGAGGGGAAAAAAGATCTTTTTTTCCAGCTGCAAACTGCCTGTTGGCTTTGACATTCAGTAACACTTACCCATGACCCTGTTAGCTTTTAGCTTTCACTTTTTAGTTTAAAAAGAACAGATAAGTAACAGACATTACTCAGCCCCTGATTTAGCTTTTCAATAAAACGTGAGAGTTAATTTTTTATGCTGCTGTTGGTGAGTGCTATTGAAAACCATCAACTTCAATAATAAAGTAAATCAGGTGGGAACAGAAGAGCATGATAGACTGGTTTGGTAACCTTATTTTTTTATTAACCTTTTGTTGACATTTTAATACTGTACATCAGAACATTCACATACCGTATGCATAGAAGCACATGGCAAGGAATGAGGCACTTTTGCTTATATGGGAAAAGGTCAGAACTTGCTTCAGAACTAAAGGTCTCTCATGGGATTTGCCCTCCAAAATATGCTACACAAAACCACTATAAACTCCCTTGATAGAAACTAAGGCCAGATAAATGACTTAAGCACCTAAACAAGGGATTTAGGTAGAATTTAGACAGCTCAGTATTTCAATCCTCAAACTCCCTTCTTGGTTGATTCTTGAATTCCATAAGCAGTGCAGTTTTGTAGATCTTAGGGTTCCCACGTACCTAAAAATTCTAGGCTCACACATGGCCAGTCACAGCTCTTTGGTACCTATGTCAGTCCTAAACTTGATAAGGATTCCCTGCCTTACCTACCCTATTAGGCTCAGTTCAACAGACATTTTTAAAGCACACATAACACACTGAGAGAATCAGGGTCCCTACTAATTGTAATGATGATCTTTAATTTCCTTTGAACATATAGGAGAAGGAGGATTCTTACTTTTCAGTTGATAACCTAGTGGTTACAGTGATTTACCTGGTTCAAGTCCCTTCTCTGCCTTGTGAATTCAACCCCAAATCTCTTCCCACAGAAATGCCCTAAGCATCAGGAAGGTCTATCTGACCTACTTCCTATTAAGCTGGAGTATTTAAGGCTCAGTGGTTTCTTACCCTGCACTAAAGGGAGTGGTGATATGGCCAACATCATATCCAATGACCTTTGATTCCCTAGCTCAACTGACCAAGTACCTGTTTACAACTGGGAATAATCTTTGGCATGAGTCCAGAACAAAGCATGAACTCTTGGCTCAGGGGGTACACTTTGACACATAAACCCCTCTGCCCCTGTGCCTCTTTAGCCACCACAGTCCGTATCACTTTGGGCTAGGTGTGCCTGTGTGAGGGGGTGCATCTATAAGAACATGACTTTGTACCCAGTGGTTAGGGTACTCATATGAGAGAAAGGGCACTTGGCATCTGTTCCCTGCTCTCAGGACTGTTTAGGAGTTTTAGCTAAAGACTATTTTATATAAAATTTGGAAACAGTAATGGGAAGCAGGGACTGGACCCCAAATCATGCCATTCTAACTAAGAGTCCTAACTGTTAGGTTATAGAAGCTTGCTCTCTCTTTTCTTCTTTTTCAGGCCCAAAAAGCAGCAGGAGGAATAGAGACTACTGCACATCCCCTCCTTCCCTTCTGTAGCCTGGGGGTTCAGGCACTTGAGAGGCAAGTAAGATATGTGGGTTTAAATCCATGTAGCCAGAAAAGGAAATTTAACCCAAGTCCCTCATGCTCTGAGCAAGTATTATAACCAGTAGATATTGTGTAAAATGGAGACCTCACCAGCACCTCTTCTAGTGTCTGTATTTCAAAAGGAATAGAGTAGGTCTGTTCAGTTCTTTGAAATGGAGGCCAAAGTCTCAAGAATGGCTACAAAGGGCATCCTTGGAGCTGCCTCAGCACATTTGCAGGCTTGGAGCCTGCAGACAGGAGTGTGACAGTGGGGCATGTAGACATACCCTAAGATCAAAAGATAGGTGTTGGAAACCACATGTTTTAGGTGCCTTAAGTCCTTTACTGAATTTAGGAATGTGCATGAAGTGTGCAATGACTCCTTTTACATATGTCTTTACAAGAGTTAAAGATTCAAGAAACAGAGCTAGGAAAAACAAAACCTCTTTGCTTAATCATAATTATACTTCTTGATTCCTAATTGTCAGAGCAAAATTTTGATTAGATACTGCCAACACAGAAGATTGAGACTGATTGAGTGGAAAGTTCCAAGGCTCACCCAGCCCGTGCCCCCTGGGTGACCTGCGGAGCTGTCAATCATTGTTGACCTACTTTCCCCACAGACGCATGCTCAGATTGTGTCAGCTTCTGACTGAGAGCATGCTCAGTCACAACCTGACATGAGGTAATCGGACTAGAAATTTCTCTGTGGAGAGCGTTCTGATTGGCCACTAAATTCAGATAAAAGTTCAGTGAGCCCCTCCCTTGGGGGGAGATTGCGTTAGCTGGAGACAGAGGCTGGTGCTCCAGGGACTGTCTCTCAGTCAGGCCCTTAGGCCTATTGATCTCCTCCCTCGATTTGGCACTCTGTGTCTTAACTGATAGTGATTGTGGCTTTGATTATTCGGCTTTCAATTGACTTCTCGTCATCCTTGAATACGATTTGGATTCTCCTTATACTGATGATTCTCTGGTTACTGGACTGTTTTCGCTTTGGCCTTGACTTCGCCTTCGGATCACCCTTCTACCTTGACGTGACTCTACTTACCTGGCTTTTGACCTCGGCTTTCATCATCGACCATCCGTTTGTCCATTGGACTGGTGTCACGACCCCGGTTATTGACCTACGTGTTACAGTTTTGTTTGTCTGCTTACCCCATTTATGAGCTGTTGACCAGCCCTGGGACTTATCCGACAGACTTGCCCTGTTGGGGAACCTCGTGGGCCAACAGACCCCTTCATTGTTCTCTGTTGTTAATACTGTAACTGAAGACATCGCTGCCTACGCCTAAAGTGTAAGTTAAATAAATTAATCTTTGTTCAAATCCGCTACGTGTCCCTTCCTCTGAACTCCACGCCAGTACTCCCACCTGTTCGTATCCGATTGCCACCCCAATCACTGCGACCTTGGGGCCCTGTTCCCCAACACTAATAAGATGCAGCTGATGCTTTTTTAGGTTGGGCACACATAGGGTGGAGCTGCATTGGGTCTTAATTAAACGCAGACACCTGGAAGTGGAAAAGGGTTCCTATAAACAGAGACACACTGGTTATAACACTTCTCTGCTCAATATGTTTTTAGGAAGCTGAATTGGGAAGTTTTCCTGTTTCTGTATTTCTTTCCCAATCAACTGTGTAACAGTTAGGGGACACTTAGTTTTATCATCCAGCTAGTTAAACTGTGTAGATTTAGGCTATGGACAGGCATTCAAAAAGCTTGAACCTGAATCAATTCAATCTTTGCAGGTTAGTCTAACCTGGCTAGCCTAAATCAGTTTTTAACTGCACAGACATCCCAGATATGCAGGCATATGCCTGCAGCAGCTCAGGCTAGAAGCTGGAGGACACTAAAGCAGACCTCCCTTCCCTTCCACAGCACTAAACTGGGGGGGTGGCCAGGTCACAGCAGGATGCTGTGATTAGCCCAGCACGGAATTGATAACAATGTTTATCACCTCTAACTCAGTGTTTATCACCCCATTAAGAAAACAATGGGGGGATATTACCAGCTACCTGCTGATTCTGCCTTAGTCTGCCACAGAATGGACTGTAGCCAGCATGTGGTATACTAGATAATACACAGACACCACTCAGCAAGGCAGAGTGGAAATGAGAATTCCTGCTCAGCAGGGAATGGTGATGGGGAGGGCGCAGGGAGCAGCCTGCAGTCTCTGCTGAGCTCCAGCCAGGGAGCATAGGAGAGGGTCCAGCTCTGCTATGAAGCAGAGAGCCCCAACCAGCCCAGAAAGCATGCCGGGATGCTTGAGTGTCTGCTTCATCTTGTCAAGACTGAAGTAAAGAATTGGTGATACTGATACTTGACCACCAGGCTGAAAATATGCTTTCACTTCAGATAAGCTACAAGCCATCAAAGCTACAAAAGCCATCAATACTATAGTTTCTAACCAGTGGTTTCTAACCACTGTTAACAAGCAGTTAGTAATCTAAAACTGAACACCCTTCTCTTCTATCACCATCCTCTGAGATATATTTCTAGAGAAATGAGTAACTTAAGATAATTCCTTAGAATGTTTGTATGGGTCAGTAATAGTTGTCTGATCTTGCAGCATAACTAGTTAGTCATCTCCTGAGACACCATTTTTTAGCCAGGTTTCCTCTCTAACATTGCAGACTGAAGAGGTTCAAATTAGGTCATATATTATTCCTGACTCTCTGTGTTTTTTCTAAGAAAAACAAACCCTTCACCCTTTTAACATTTACATATCTGAAGGTCAGACAGAATGGGGTGTTAGGCTACATGGGAACAAGCCCTTATTTAAATAATAAGTATCTAGTGATTGGTATCTATGGCAGAAAAGACAAGGAACATTCTGTGACATGTATACAGAAAATTTCATCCCTAGGACAAAAGGGGGCAGAAGTTCATTTTTAAGGGTGAAAATTTTCCCTTTTGATTGATACATTTTTGTGGATTTAAGTCAGGCTATAAATCTGACTTCAAAATAATAATTGTCATTTAACTGTACCTACTGCTTGATCCAATAATTTATGACTGGTGTTTGACAGTGGGGGCATGTCTATATGAGATGCTGACTGAGCAGTAGCCCAATACTACCGTGCAGTAGTGTCACATAGCAATAACCCTGATGTAATGCTACTGTGCAGTAGTATTAGGCTACTGCACAGTAACATCACAAAAAAGGCATTCACCAGTACTATTAAATACGTTCCCCAGTACTAAATAAATGCACAGTAATGACTGCATAGTAATGTCCTGTGTACATGTGCCCAGTAGCTAATCAAGAGTGGTAGCTGTTGTGCAGAGGACTTCAGATGTTGTTGCAGATAATAAATTGGTGTCAATTTACAGTGCAGAGTGTAATCCTTGGCTCGGAACTTTCATTTTTTAAGTAGACCTCGCCTTTTAATGTAACTGCATTTAAAAATAGACCCAAGCTAAACAAAATGATACACACAAAGTATGAAGTTCAGACTCAGTGGTATTAGTTAACTCTTGCAAACATTGCTCACTGTTTCTTGGCTCTAAATGGCTAGAGTCTTGTGAAAGTAGTGTTTTTTGTTAGATTTTTGGCAATTTGGTCTGATATCCTTTTAGGCTGATTCTTCTGCCTATAGAAGTATAGGCTACTTCCAATTTTATTCTTAGTGATTAATTTGCTGGTGGTCCTTTCCCCCTGAAGCTCTCCTCCTGAATTGTGAAGAGTAGATTTGAGATCCCATCTCTAATGCTCATATTTACAGAAAATGGAAGTTGTTGCAAAACATCTTGTGCTCATGTGTACTTTATATTTGGAAACTAGAACCTTACACGGATGTAGCCAATTCTAAAGAAACAAATTTTCTTTCTGATTGCACATGAAAGAATAGGAGCATAGCTCTTGATGTTAATGAGAAACTGGATGGTGAGGACAATATCCTATTTTGTTCTTTATTTTATATAGTTAATATTAGATAGTCACCATTCACCAGAAAGAGTATCTTCTGAGTGAGTTCCATATTTGAGCCTGTACCACTGGGAACAAAAGGGGCAGAGAGATTAGATTAATGAGATTTAGGGCTTGTTTACACTACCTAACCACTCTAACTCAAATTTCATAATAAAACGTAGGGGTGCTGAAAGACCAAAGCTAACCTTGGGACACTCTTACAGCCCAGAGTGTCCTGAGGTTAGTATAACACATGCAAAGAGAACAGAAAACAAATGTGACCAAACAAAATCGGGCTATTTCAACAGCAAAGATTGTGTTTTCATGTTCAACATATATTGCACTAAGAGTTCATTTCCTTTTTTTTCCTGATATATTTTCAATTCCTATATAGTACAAGTAGACCAGAGAGAATATTCCTCCTTTGTAATCCATGCCAATATAAAAACTGTTACAACTTTATTCTTCCATAACCCAGAAGAGCTGTGGAACTGAGTATTTGCCTTGCCAGACAGCAGGGTCTGGATAACATGAGACAGTATGGTATCTTTCAGGTCCCATTTAATTTTTATAAGGAACTATAACAGAAATGTTAGTTGCCGTATTTAATTTGTCTTACCCAAAATAGAAAATAACTAAATTTAGATACTGCGGTTTATAATTATTTACATAAATGTACCCCACATATATCTTAAAAGACTCCTACAATTATGGAATATAGTATTTCCCATCAGAACTGCATTTTCAATTTATTTTAAAACTTATACTTTCAAAATATTTATAAAAAGTGTTATAATTCCTTTAAAGGGCTGATGCCTCTTACTCTCCTGAGCCACTCTGTACTTGCTTTTAATACTGCTTAAATATTTATGTGGGTCTGGCCCACTAGGTCATGTTCTATAATAGCTTTTATAACTTGATTATTAAATTGCAATCCAGCAATCAAATATTTTTGCACCGGACCCAGCACTATTTATGGCAGGAGATCATAAATTGTTAATAAATGAGGCCTATTGTATAGGTTTGTGATGCAGTCAAGAGAGCTGGGAAGCAGTGGCCTTTAAGACATTTAAGTTTTAATTCTAAACCAAAATCCTAAATGAGGCAAACCCCATAGTTTCTGCACAATTCCACTATAATGAAAAATTACTCATTAAGGCTCGTACATCTTTACACAGGAGATAGAAATGTGATGCAATCTCTATAAAAAAAGCACATCTTTATACTCCTTTTTTAATAATATAGTTTTAGTTTAAGATTTGAGAACATCAAAATTACCTTTCTGTGAATTCATATTGTGATCAGTATGAAATTGTCAGTCCCTATTCATTTTTAGAGATGACCAGATAGTAGGGGTTCCTTGTTTAAAGCTTTTTATCTTTAAGTTCATAAAAGATTCAGAAACAATAAACCCTATGCACACATTCTTTTCTAAGCTGTATCCCCCTTGGAATAGTAAGGAGTATGATCTCAACCCTTCAAAGTGTTGAGCCCTTTTACTTGGTGATCAAGGCACTCAGCATCTGGCAGGATTGCTCAACACCTTTCAGGATCAATCTCTAAAGAGGTATTTTCATAGAGTCAGGCTGAGCATGGCACTGAAAAGGATTGTTGCACATTCCTGGCATTCACTCTCTTGGTACCATGACAGACTGATTAGCAGTTCACTGCTTTAAAGTGAGCCATCAATCAGTGTTGCCTGTTTCTTAGTCTGAGTCAATTTATTAGTGAGCTGAGGAAGTAAAGTATTGGTGTAGTGCAATGACAGATGTACTATCCCACATACTTTTTCTGTACAATCAGTTAATGTATTTGACAGGCAAGGTCTTTTGGAAACCAACCAACCCCACCAATAGTTCTTAGAGGAACTATTGTTGAATCTCCTAAGATTTGTATACTTGCAGAATTAATGTCCTTCCCCCGTGTAAGAAAACATTCTACTGATTGCATCTCTTCTCTAGGGCTAAGTATAGATAGTCAAAAAACCTGAGGCTGAATTGATTCTATCCTTGTAGGTTAGTCTAAGCTTCATATACTGAACTGATAAGCAAGTGAACAGACATTCACTTTTGATTCTGGAAATGCAGTCATATCCCACCAGTGGCCCAGGCCAGAAGTTTGTAGGGGAAGGGGATGCTAAAGCAGACAGCATGAATTTGGAAGGGATCTGGGACAGAAATTCAATAAACCAATTCAACCTAAATCAGTTAAGTCTGATACTACATCCTTCCAGGTTTATCTTAAATCAGTATTGGCCATTTTATAGCAAGTTATGCACGTTGAAATTCTATTGTTACAGATTTGAACCAGTTTCCGACCATTTATACCAATTTATCTGTCATTTCTGTCCCTAGCCTAGATTTGTCAGAGTTATATCTGCTTGTTTTAGTGACAAAACTATCGTGTTTGATACTTCTTGAACAAACAAAAGTACTATCTCAGTTCCAAGTGTACGGCTAGATATTGCAGAACCCAAATATAATATGGTTATAATTAGAAATGAAGAATGAGTGAGAGAAAACATAGTTTTGACTTTAATAATCCATATTGAACATGTACTCTAGACAGGAAGCAAAAGCATACTTTAAGAAGATTTGATTTGGAAATCTTGATGTAACCAGAACAGTATTGCCAACTCTCATGGTTTTTGGCATTGTTCTTAAAGTCTACGCTTTGGGAATGTGAAAAACATAGATTTTTCTTTTATATATCTTTGTATTTATATACATATATATAAGAAAGACCTATGTTTTTCAAATTCCCGAAGGGTAGAATTTAAGAACACCAAACATCATGAGAGCTGGCAATACTGCCAGAAGCAAGGAAATGTATGGAGCCATTTTTGCCATCATTTTTGGAGTAAAATTTCATTAAAATATGAAATTCTATGGTTATATATTTTGTAATATCTTATTTATTTTTATCTATGCTTTATTTGCAAAAGGATTTTTATATAAAATATATATTTTAAAATAGTTAGGAAATGTTTAACATCCCTTTGAATGGGAATATGTTAGAATATTATAAGACCAACTGCTTTTTAGACTTAAAACAACATTTCTTTCTCTTGCGATGCTAACTTTTAAACATACAGTCAGGCTTCTAATAGAACAGAATCATCAAATATTGTATGATTTACAATATAAAACATAATAAGGATTCAGCTAATTTATTTTGGACATCACATAAAATGCCAGTTTACTAAATGGTATATAAAAGCCAGTCATCTGAGGTGAGAAAATACAGATATGGCTTTGAAAATCACAGGGACTAAAAGGGGACCATCCCACTAAATTTATTTAGCTGCATGTATTACCTGTAGATTTACTGTTTCTGTAAGTCTGCCTGGTAGGTGAACTTTGAGAAAGCAATTCTATCAATAAGTCTTCTGTGCACATATTAATCATGAGAAGTTTTTTTAATCCACAAAATCCATATGTGTACTTGGTCAGCTACACAGCTCGATTAGCACAATGTTTATTTTGCACCTTGGAGAATACAACCATATTTGCACAAGACTTATTTCTTCACCCTTTAAATCCATGAGGTGTAAGGGATTAAGGCAATGCAAGGCACAAAAGAACACAGACCCATGCCTTGTTAACAGGGTTTAACATGCAGTCTTCTCTGACCTCTACACTTTCCACTGGGCACAGGAGAATTCATGTGGCATCCAGCTTCCTGTCTAACCAGCTTTCTAGCCTAAGCTAGTCACCTCTCTGGGTGTACGCAGCAGGAAATATTGTGTAGCAGGAAACAGTAAGCCCCAAACTGGGCTACTTCTCTGATGTTAAAGACAATGACACTTCTGGACATGCTAAAGGCAAAGATGGGTATTGCTCCTTCTATCTCAAGTCTTCCAAACAGCTCTGAAAAGAATTAGGAAAAATAATTGAAAGAGACAGAGCATAGTGAACTTTACCATAGATATCCCTGATTATGCAGTCTTTTCTGGAGACAGTTTCCTTCCCTGATTTGAAGTGTGTGTGTTTGTGTGCGAGCACACACATGCATGCATTCAAAAACCAGCAGCGATTCTGCTTCTAGGCTCTTTCAAAGCCCACAAAGTCTACATGTTTAACTAGCCTGAAGGCTAAAGAATAGGACACTTTAAAGAGAGATGTGGTGTTTCTTACCTGAGCTGATGTTTCAGTTATGCAGAAAAAGCAGACCTAATCCAATTAGTTCATAGGATTTGAAGGTAAATAGTCAAGTATCAGAAAATGAGAGTAAAACTAATTTGGCAGTCTGTTAAATGTTTATCTGGTATCTGATTAAAAATAATTAAGGAGAAAACCTCTGTAGACAAGGTGCTAATGACTGTTACATTTTCCTATTTTCCTGTTTGTCTAGTTTTGGTTAACTAAAACTTTTAACAGGAAATAGAAGAATCGTTTTGAAGTACTTGAAGGGCGGAAAAATAAAAGTTGGCAAGGAATTATTTAAGGTAGTCTAATAAGAAGTAAATAAAAGTGATGTGGCACAATTTAGTAAAGGACTTTTTAGACTGAGTATTAGCTCTAGCTCTTAAATCATTTAAGTCCAGACTAGACCATACTGAGATGAATGCATGGAAGCCATCAGAAGAAATACATATATATAGATTTTGTTTTTCAATTTCTAAATAAAAAAATAAACCCTAAAATATGGTTTTGTAAAAATAAAATAACAAAATATCCTGAATACGTTTTGTGCCACAGAAGCCAGACCATGTGCTGTAATATAGTTTGAGGGAATATGCCTTGTATAGGTGGGTTATCCATACAAAGATTCAGCATATATAATGATTTTTGCCACTGGCACTGAAGCTTTACCACTAAAGTAAATTACTACTGTGTTTTTATCAAAATTATGCTGTCTGTACAGCTCAGCAAATAAACCAATAACTTTAAACTGAAAGCTGAAACATTCATTTTAGAAAAAGGCAATTTTCTGTTAAAAGAGGTTTTAATCAAAATATTTCAACCAGCTTCAGTTACAGTACAACACTACATAATTTCCTATACACTGTTTACAGTGTTTTAATTATTTTCATTCACTGACTTGCTGTGCAATCAACTATAGAAGGTCATGCATATTTAATTTACTCTAGTATATCTTTTTCATTAGAGGCCAATTCTAAAGCTCACTGAAGTAAATAGCAAGATGCTCATTCAGTTAAATAGACTTGGGATCAGGCCCAATGAAATCTTCAAAACTAAGATTGGTATTGCAATGTAATTTTACTGACTAGAACCCATCTTTTTTTTTTCCCCCTTGGGAAATGAATTGGAAGGGTTGTAGTTTGGCCCTATGTTTCACTAAGGATATTAAATGGTCTAGATAATTATATATTGTTGAGGGCTTTCTTTTAATAAATACGGAGAAGGGAGATGAGAAGTTGGATTACCATCAGATCATACAGAATCAATAACATTTAAAAACCAAAGCATGAAGTGTTGCAACAAAATGCATCTGGTACAGCACACAGGAGAACACATTGCATTTAAAAAGTAGCTTATTCTAAACATGTAAAATACAGAAACTCCCGCATGTTCTAAATTGCTAACTTCCTCAGTCCTCTTGGTTCCTTGTCACAATAAATAAAATTTGTCAATTTGAGAAATATGATTTGAGAAGGATCAGGATGCACATTATATACATATTGAATATGTTTGTACTATATACCTCTAGAGCATGATCCAGATTTCAGGGGAGTTAAGTGGGAAGACAGCCTCACCTCAGGGTGGATCAACTAGAGTCCCCCACAAGATTTAGCTTGCTGAGAAGGGAAAGGAGGCCCCACAGCAGAGGGAAAAAGCAGCAAGTCTAACACTAATTTGTACAGTGGTACACAGTTCCCTCTTGCTCTCCTAGTCATCCATCTCTCCCTGTTCATCTGATAGGCTCATGAGGGAAGAGACAGCTGCAGCTGTAGCCTCTTACTCTGTCTTTCTGCGGGGCAGACAGAAACATCCAGATGTGGGCCCTGCCTGCTTCTGGCTCAGCTCCTTTGTTTCAGGCCTCTCCCTTGCAGATTCTGAAGTTCATTAGCGGAGGAAGGGATGAATAGGTTATGAGAGATCATTTCTTTTCGTTAACCTGCTGAGAGGGGTGGCAAAGGACAAAGCCAAAGAGAGGCCCAGCTGTAAGGTGACAGGTCCAAGGAGGGCATCGCTGCAATGCAAAGGAATGACAGCTATGTGGGGTATAACAGGATACCTACAGAGGAAACTTGGGGTGGAGGCGATTTCAGAATACTGAGGAGGGGAAAGAGACAACTGTTAAAGCCCACATGGACAGGAGAGAATAAGAGGTCATGGGTGTGTGAAAGTATGGTGAGATTTGGGAAAAGGATAAGAGAAACTGGAGAAAAAGAATGAAGAAACTCATCGAAGAAATGAGGGGATTTGGGGGGAGGAGAATGCAGAAGAAGGAAAGAGAGGGTGTTGTGGAGAACTTTGTGGGAAATAGTTGAAGAGAAGCTGTTGAATAGAGAGGAGCCTAGCAGGGAAAGATGGGTGATGAGGTTTAGCAGAAGGCTAGGCACTCAGAAGGCACACTGATGGCAGCTGGAGTGTAGGATATGAGTCATTCTGCAATGGCACCATAGGAAAAGAGGTGGAAGGATGTTAAAGTATGGTGAAAGTCTTGCTTCTTTTAAAGGGGGAGTTCAGAGAAAAAAATATAATGTAACACTTTACAGATTCAGTGAGTAGAAGTGGACTTGTAGGGCTTCAATATAATCTTTGCCTCACTTGCTCCACAATTTTTAAGATAAATGTTACTCTACTGCTTCTGAATTAGGTTTTTTTTTTGTTTTTGTTTCTTTTTTTTTTAAATTCCAAAGCTCTTAAATACTTAGAATTCTTGCTTTGCTTCTTTGACTGGAAGTGAAAAAAAATCAGCCTACTGTATTCCAGGAAGCAATTTATTTGGCCAACAAAATGCTTCTTTTTATTTTTCTTTTAGAGGTTCTGTCAATTGAATACATAATGAAATGAAGATTTTTATACTGGGCATTTTTTGTTGATTGTTCTTATTTTTCCAGTGCTATCTATGATTGGATAACTGTAAAGGTAAGATTAAAATGGGCTGAAAAACAGCACAGATGTGTTTAATGATACATTTTGAATGTTAGACATAGCTTCTAAATAGTTTATCATTTCTGTTGCACAAGAGGATAATGGAAAGAAGTAACAAGATGCCTCTGCATTTAGCAGCCATGAAACTGTTCATTTCTAGAATATTATGTCCAGTTTTGTCATTCAGGTTTCAAAAAGAGTATTGGAAATCAGCCATCGAAGTGAGTTGAGCCAAAAAGCCTATGTTAAAATAACGTTATTAATGTTGCAAAATTTATGACTCAGAAGTAATGGAATACCAGTACTACAGTTACCTATACATTATAATACAGTCTTTAATTAAATAAGCACATACTATTTTTCTATAGGATCCTTGACTTACTCAGTGTACAGAACTGATGATATTCATTTATTGAGCAGCTATTCAGTCTTTTATTTTCCCCCATTATTCAGTGTATGCACCTAGACCTTATTTACTGCTCACTATTTAAAACCTGGAGAAACGATTATTAATTTCTTAATATACTTTTCTTTGGTTCCCATCATTATTTCCACAATTTCTGACTCCAAGAAGGCCTCCCAAACTCTTGGTCCCTTCTGTACTCTTCATTCAATATTAGTCTGCTTCCCCCATTATCATGTTCTCCCTGAGTTCTTTTTCCCTCAATATTTTTGCCTAGCTAATCTCAGTTTTCCACATTCCCACAAATCTTCTCTTTTCTTAAGGGCAACATTAAGCGATTGGGACATGTGAGGTAGGGGCATTGAAAGCACAGGATGAGTAAGGTCCCTTCCCTCAGTTCCAGTATCTGGTGGGATCCCAGTATGGAGCACCCCAGGAGGGGTTTTTACGAAAGGTAACAGCATACTCTGGGGGTGTTGTAAGAGCAATCCTGTCTTGCCCAGGAGCTGAGAAGGGATGGAAATGCTCAGTCATTCTATGGAGATGCTGCTGTGGAGACCACAGGCCATGGCATATATGCAGTCTGCTCAGCACTTTGACTGATAACAAACACAGGCTTGCTTAGTGAGGATGAATCTCTGGATATTTTTGCTCCTAACCCTAAGAGGTCTTTACTAAGCACATAAAAATGTTTTTTTTTCCCAAAGGAATATACCTTGTTTAAATGTGGGTGTATATTCAAGAGGATGGTAGAAGAACATATGGAGTACCATACTGAGTAGATCAATAGTACATCTAGCCTAGTCTTCAGCAGCGGGAGAAGTGGATGCTAGAGAGGGAGAACACTGAATCAGATACATCTAGAGTGATTTAACCCCTATTCATCACCACCCCACCACATCCACCACTATTGGTTAAGAGATACCAGAGGAAACATCTCCAACCATTCTGTTCAACAGCTATTAATAGACCTATTATCCATGAATGTGTCTAGTTCCTTTTTGAACCTGACTGTTAGCTGCCTCTACCACCTTCTGTAGCAATGAATCCCACACATTAGTTACATGCATAAAAAGCACTTTCTCTTCTTAGTTTTAAATCTGTCTTCTACTAATTTCAGTGGGTATTCTTTTAAGTCCCCTGACAAGTCTCCCAAGTCCCCTGACCAGCCTTAAAATACCTACTCTACATAATGACAACCTAGAGTATCTCAATAACAAAAATAATAAAATGTAGCCAGAATTTATACTACAAAATAACATATTTTCCCCAGCTTTGGTCTTGTTTTCTGGCTAATCCATTGTTGCTGAAAAATGTTCAGTGAGTCAGACATCTGGCATGGGAAATTTCAATCTAAATTGTCATAGGTATAAGCAACTGAAAACAGGGTTCTATAATGGGAAGTATTAATCAGTCTTAATACAAAGCATGCCACTAGCTCCACCTATTATGAAAGAGAAGATTATACGGTTTAAGAAGTGAAGGGAAGTTTTTTTGACTATAGAAGACTGGTTAACCTACCAGAGAAAGACATAATGAGACTCAAGAGCTAGAAGCTGAAGCTAAACAACTTTAAACCAGAAATAAGATGTAAATTATAAAATAATTGGAATAGTTTATGTAAGGGTTTTGTGGACTTCCCATCACTTGAAGTCTTTAAATCAAGATTTGATATCCTTTTAAACATATACGCTCAAGGTCAACTAGACTTTGGGCTATGGGTTTTCTATATGTAAGCACTGGATGAAATTCTATGGCCTGTGGAATACAGGGAGACCAGATTAGACTACTATAATAGTCCCATATGACTTTAATCCATAAAATCTATGGATTTGTTAGCATAGACTTCTCAAAATATATTCCTGTTATTCATGTGGCTTTAGTCTGGGACCAAAACTGCTTAAGGGAAAACTATTACATTGACTTTGACTTTCTAAAAGTACAGGAATCATGAGGTTAAAGAGTAACAGAAGTGTCAATAGAATTAAGAATGAGCTGCAGCCGAAACCTGGTTGTTGGCTAATCTGGAAATATTACTCCATTTAAACTAAGTGACTCTGTCCAGGCCTTAGTTTGTCTCAACCTTCTGAATTTCCCCATAGTTAATACCAAGAATGAATTTGTTGCACTGTAGCTAGCACATCAAAAGAGAACTGAAGTTACCCCCTGCATGATTATTATATTTGGTGAGATAAGGACCAGCTCCTCTCTTTTCTGTCCTTTCTACATATGAGGACCAGCATAAATTTTTCCTTTGCTGAATAGGCCGTTCCGTATTAATTGCTCCCCCCTTCCAAGCCCCTCATCCCTGGATAACAATTTGGTTAATCTACTGTATCAGTGTATTGACTATCTGTCATGTTAACCATTTCTATTTAGAGATAGCAATTTGTTTTGCTTTCTATCAGACAAGTAGCTGTGGTGTTAGGATATTCCATACAATAAGATCATAACACAGTTAGAAACCCAGTTTCAACACTTCCTACTTCTGCCATCTTTCTGATGTACATTCTTTTAGAATAAGAGTTTTCTGGTACTTTTCATCCCCCAAAACATGACTAAAACCATGGTAAATCATGGTAAGAATGTGACTTAAACTATGAGGGCAAACCAACCTAGCAGGCCTTTTTCCATACTAAGAGCAACCTATTTCCAATCTTTGAAGTGAAAGAGATGTTCAGTATATGATACCAGTTTAGTTTCCTATTGCTTAATTTCCAATTCCAGTCCAAATACACTGACTCTATGCTACCTCTGTTAGTTGAGTTAAAGTTACCTGGAACAGTATTTTGGAATTTAGAGCTGATCATAGTGATAAATGATGATACCAGGCACACTATTATCAGCTTGCAAGATCTTTCATAGTTGCTAGGGTCAGGAGGGACCTGAACAGATCATCTAGCCTGACCCCCTGCCACAGTCAGGAATGAATGCTGGGTTCACAAGACCACAGACAGGTGATCATCTAACCTCTTTTTGAATTTACCCAAGGTAGGGGAGAGGACCACTTCCCTAGGAAGTTGGTTCCAGATTCTGGCCACCCTAACTGTAAAATATTGCCTCCTGATCTCTAACCTAAACCTATGCCATCTCTCTTTCCACTGGACTTCTTTGGTGTGAAAAAACTATTGCATAATATAAACATATGAAAGTTTTAGTAGTCTCAGTCAAGGATGCAATGAAAAATCATACTGGCTGGGCCAGAAGCTTGGATGCTACTCTATTTCTTTTGTGGATAGCAAAGACTTCCAGGTTCAGTGCTATCATTCTAGAACTTTTACTGAGCACAAAATTCATTTTCAAATTTAACCAGGGAATTCTTATTCCAAGTCCAATGAAATTTTCATTTGCAGGTCCCAGATCACCTGATTGAAACTTTAGGCACTGGCCAGTGTTTTAATGATTGAATTCTGGTTCATCTTCATATTATAACGAAAGATCATCTATACTAACCCCAATATCTCAAAACACAAATATTTCATACAAGTTTTTAGTTGTTTATTGGCTTGAAAACCCAGAGTCTCTCTCAAGCTGAAAGGTCTTTGGGGTATTTTAAACATGCATATGCTAGCTGTTGTTTTTTCTTGTTGGCAGGACTACAAGATTTTTCAGTGGCAAAAACAGATATTGTTTGTCAATGTACCAAAGTTTTCAACAGGATGTTTCATTTACCATACAGCTGGAAGAGCTGTAAATGAGAAAGGCCTTCTCTGACACATTCTGCCATTGCATGCCAAAAAAGTTTTCAAATAAATTTATTTAAGGCACTATTGCAGGTCAACTGACTTCCATTTTTAAAATATATCACCAGACTGTAAGACCTGTGGTGGTGGCGCTGGGCAGTGTGTGTGTGTGTGGGGGGGGTTGCTAGCCTCCCCATCACCTGGTTCCCTGCTCCTTGTGGTCTGTCCTATTTCCAACTCTTCCTGGTCCTGCCTCACCTCACATCTCTTGCCTGCCACAACTTTGATGTTGGTCATTTGTCATGGGGGGGAGGTCCCTGGGGCCAGGAGTAACCTTGAGAGTGGTTTTGTCTGATTGGCCAGCCCAGCCCAGCCCCACGTTGGGCCTTTGCTCTCCCTTTAAGGGAGTGCTCCCATAGTATTTCCCCTTTAAAAGAGTGCTCCCATAGGTTTCTGAGGGCTTACTGGGGATTCAGCTGTTACAGCCTTGGAGCCCTTTTTATCTGGCCACACCCTGTGCCTTGGTGCACTGATTAAGACCTCAGTTCCTGGGTATCATCCCTGCCTTGATTGCAGGCCCTCCTGGGGGTCTAGTTTCACTATGCTAGTCTCTGACCCTCTGGCTTGGGATAACTTCTAGCCCCTAAAGCAGGGGAGTGTACCCAGGCCTTGTTCACCCCTGTTGCCACATGCAATTCCTTTGGTCTCAAGTTTTAAAAAGGGGAACAAAACACATAAGCCAGCTGCTTCATAAAACAGTCTCTCTCCCTTCAGATAAATGTTGCCTGCAGGCCTTGAGTGCCTGCCTGTTTGTTGCCAGCAGCCCCTCCCTCTCAGGAGCTCCTCTCCTTGCTGCAAGCAGGGGCTGATGCCCTTGCATGCTTACATTCGGGCAAGCAATGGCAGAATGTGTATCAGAGAAGCCCTTCTCATTTACAACTTTTTCAGTTGCATGGTAATATAAAATCTTCCACTTATATCCTCCCAGCCCAGTATCCTTCCAGTCATGTGACTAGATCTTCTGCCCCTCCCCTCCCCCTGACCAGGTGCAGCTAATTGTTTCATTAGTCCCCTGGTCATTTTTAGTCCCTGGATCCCTTTCATGGCTCAGGTTTCCCACCTTTTTAGTCCTTCTTAGGAATAGAGGTAGGGGTTCTGTGTTACACAGACTTAGAATTATTCTTCTACTTAGAATTTCAGCTATAGCATTTTAATCTTCTGTTTCCTGCAATAATATTGATTTTTAGAATGAAGGTTCAGTAAAAAGGGTGAACACATTTTATATGAGCTATAGAATAAACACATTTTGTGATAGAAAATTCCAAACACAGCCTTTTAGGACCATAGTATTTGCCCACATCATAGATCTAACTTTGTAGTTTCTTTGTATTTTTATAGAAGTGAAGAAGCCTGTTTTTGATCTGGTTTATACTTTATTTATAGCAGTTTAGTTTCATTGACCATAGTGATTTTATTCCTTATCTAAACCATTTTAAATAGAAAAAATAGGATGACATATAGCTTCTGTGCAAAATATATTAATAAACCATGCTTTACTTCCATGAGTATTACCATGCAGTTCTCAATGATTCAGTGTCTAGTTGGGAGGGGGTATCAAGTGGGGTGTCATTCTAGGTCATAGGGAACCAGGCCTTGAGGGGGAGGGGGGACACCTCAGGGCTGGGAGAAGCAAGGAAGTCAGAATCTAGGTGATCTGTCTAAGGAACTAAATTGGGGATCCAGAGAGTCAGGCAGAACACAAGCTCAGGAAGCTAGCCAGGTCAGGTATCTAGGTGGCCAAACCAGAGCCAGGCTGGGTATCTGGAGATTCAGGCAAGGTATCCAAGGAATCCATCAGTCAGTAGCAGCACAGACCAGATTACAACAGCCTAGGTACAAAGTTGAGCTTTGTTGCTTAGACATTTCTCCTTCCAGGTCAAGAGCTTACATGGGAAGGGGGTAAGAAGTCAGCTGATCTTGGCTGGCCACTCAAGTGTCAGGGAGTGAGTGTGTGCCTGGGCCCAGATGGAGGATTCTGGCTACCTGTTCTCTTAGGGATGTGGCAGACTGGGATCAGCTGCTGCATCTGACAAGTTAAGGCCCCAGGTTCAAGGCCACAGCCTGACATGGGAATCCCCCAGGGGTCTGTTCTGGGTCTTAGTAAGCTTAGCAAGTTTGCAGATGACACTATGTTGGGTGGAATTGCAGACACTCTGGAGGGCAGGACTAGGATCTGGAATAACCTTGATGGACTGGAGAAATGGTCTGCAATAAATCAAAGGAGATTCAATGTGCAAAGCCCTGCACTTGGGATGGAATAACGGTATGCACAAATACAGCTGGGGAATGACTGGCTTGGTTACAGTACTGCAGAGAATTACTATGGGTTATGGTGGACCGTAAGCTGAATATGAGCCAAAAGTGTGATCTTGATGCAAACAAAAAAAGCCAACAACTGCCTGGGTTGTATTAACAGGAGTGTCATTTGCAAAGCAAAGGAAGTGACTGTTTGTTCAATACAGCACTGGTGAGGCCTCATCTGGAGTACAGCTTCCAGTTTTGGGCCTCACCCTTCAAGAAGGATGTGAACAGTTTGGAAAGAGTCTGACACAGGGCAACAACAATATTAGAGGCCTGATAGTCAAAAGTTATGCAGAAAGGCTGAAAGAACTAGGGTTATATAGCCCAGGGGGAGAAGCCTGAGGTGGGATTTGTTAACAGTATTCAAATACCTGAAGGGTAATTATAGAGAGGATGGAATGGGCTTTTCTTTGTGGCTGGAGAGGACAGGACTAGGAGCAATGGCCTCAAGCTGCGGTACAGGAAATTTAGGCTTCAGATTAGGAGGAGCTTTCTGACGATGAGGGTGGTCAGGCATTGGAACAGGTTACCTAGAGAACTTGTGGAATCACCATTTTTAAAAGCAGCTTAGACAGACACTTGGTTGAGATAATTTAGTCAGGGATGATCCTACCAAGGACAGGAGGCTGGACTAGATGACCTTCCAGCCCTACTTATGATCCTAGGTAAGAATGTTTCTTTTCTGTGGGCTATGAGAGAATGGAATATCTAAAGCATAAGGGTAAACAAAAAGCATAGCCATTTATGACCTTAAAAGTTAGTTTTTCTAATCTTTGTTTCATTAGATCTGGGTGGCTTTCCTTCAGTAAAACTTGAAGTCGGAATATTTTTATTAAACAATTGCAAATATTGTAGACTTTGTGGTGGAGGGAAATATTGTAATTTTTTTTAACTTAGCTGATGTTATTCAAAAAGAGTAATGAAAATGTTTGGGTTTTCCCCCCAAACATTGGTCTGAACTTGTTCTTTCTGTACAGTAAAAGTCAGGGTTCATTTGCACCTTGTAGATTAAGCAGAGTATATATATATATATATTTGCACCAGTTTTCATGAAAAGAAGTTCACTTTATTAGATACTGGGTATGTCTACATGACATGCTTTACTGCGTAGTAGATCTAATTGCTGCATAGTAAGTGGCACTGTCTACACATGCTGACTCTTACTGTGCAGTAATTTTCTCTACTTAGCAGTTAATTTGGTATGTGCAAATGCAAACTCCTGAGCAATTACTGCACAGTACGGCATATGTAGGTGGCTGACCAGGAGCAAATTTACTTCTGATCAGCCAGGGAGCAGGGAGTGGGAGATTATTCCCTGCTTTTGGGAGCTGCCTGCTACCAGGGAAGGCTCCACCACTGGAACCCAGGCAGGAACAATGTCCCCCTGCCCTGGCATCAGGGAGTTCTAGTCCCCACTGCCTGATTGGGATCACAGAGTGGGGGCTGAGAGCTTATTCCTAGCCTCTGCTCTGCATGGGCTGTCTCATGGTGGGGGTTGTCTCACTGCTAGCTGCCCCACCAGTGGACTGGGACAGGGGGCTGAGACCTGCCCTTCCCCTGAAGATCTTTCCAAGCCCCATGCCCCCATTTGGGGATGTGGGGCCAGGAGCTCTCTGCTGCCAGGGCAGGGGAACATTGTCCCCACCTAGGCTCTATCACTGGAGCCCTCCCTAGCAGCAGGTAGCTCCTGGGGGCAGGGAGCAATCTCCCAGCTCCTGCCAAGAAAGAGCTGTCTCCTGAAAGAGCTTAGAGCCCCGCCCTGGCTGCTGCAGGTAGCCAATGCAGGACTGGAGGGGGTGAGAGCAGACTGCTGCCAGGAGTGGCAGATCTCCTGAATCATGGCATATGTAGATGCTTGCCCAGGGTAGGTTTACTCTAGAGTAATTTAGAACATGGGCCGCCAATGTGAGCATGTGGTCAGTAAGGCCAACTGCACCTTGTCATGTATCCACAGATGCATCACAAGCAGGGGTGATCCTCCCCCTCTATACGACACAGGTCAGGCCACAGTTGGAGTACTGTGTCCAGTTCTGCGCACCGCACTTCAGGAGGGATGTGGCCAGCATCAAGAGGGTCCAGAAAAGGGCCACTCTCATGATCCAGACACAGCAGGGCAGGCCCTACAAGGAGAGGCTATGAGACCTGAACCTGTTCAGCCTTCACAAGAGAAGGCTGAGAGGGGACCTGGTGGCCATCTATAAACTTACCAGGAGGGACTAGAGGGTAATGGGAGAGACCCTGTTCATCTGAGGACCTCCCGGAGTAACAAGGAATAACGGCCATAAGTTGTTTGAGAGTAGGTTCAGGCTGGACATTAGAAGGCACTACTTCACAGTCAGGGCAGCTAGGATCTGGAACCAACTTCCAAGGGAAGTGATGCTGGCTCCTACCCTGGGCGTCTTTAAGAGGAGGTTTGACAGTTACCTAGCTGGGGTCATATTAGCCCAGTACCCTCTCCTGCCCAGGGCAGGGGTTGGACTTGAAGATCTACTTAGGTCACTTCCGACCCTACATCTATGAATATATAGAGTACCCCCCTCAAAAAAAAGCAAAACAAAACAAACAACCCCCCCTGCAAAAAACATTTGTATGTCTTGATTCACCCATTGTGAAAGGACATATGAATGAGGGCTCCCTGACAGTCCACCCACAGGAGAGTTATCAGTGAGCATTGTGGGGACCCTCCAGGTAAAATTCCACCCCCTCTTCCTACCAATTAGCTGTTCAATGGGAGCAGAAGGGAATTCTCCTGATTATTCTGCCTGCTGTAGGAGAACGCTTCCTCCTTTCCCAGCCTCTGCAAATTAGCTGATTGGCAGAAGAAGGGAGGGAATTTTTGATGCAGGATTATTTTCCAAGCTGGCAATTTAAAGCTGGAGGCTGCATTTACATTAGACTGAGCACTACTGCATAGTGGTTAATGCACATTTATTTAGTATATTTCTTAAATAAATAAATAAATATGTGGTAACCTGAGTTACTGTGCAGTAGCACTGACAAATGCCTTTTTTTGTGATGCAACTGCGCAGTAGCCCAATATTACTGCGCAATAGTGTCTTGTCATGGTTTTTGCCATGCAACACTACTGTGCTGTAGTATCAGTCTCATGTAGATACACCCAGCAAGTTGGGAAATGGGTTAAGGAGGCTTTCCCTGGCATAAATAGCTGTATAGGAACTGGAATCCCTACTGGGCAGATCCGGGACCTCGGGAAATAGTTGGGCTTGTTAGCTTTCTGGTTACAACATTGTTTCCATTTGAATATTCTGATGGCATCATCAAAATATTTCCATGGAACATTTTGGTTCTGTTAATCAGTACTAGCCAATGAAAAAAATGTTCTGATGAAAAAAAGAGCAAAAAACACCAGGAATGAAATGTATGTGGTGATTTACATTTAAGTATTTACTTCTAATTTCCCTCCCTACTGAATAATTTGATATCATAGAATCATAATAAATTAGAGTTGGAAGAGACCTCAGGAGGTCATCAAGTTGAACCCCCTGCTTAAGGCAGGACCATCCCCAACTAGATCATCCCAGCCAAGGCTTTGTCTAGCCAGGTCTTGAAAATCTCCAAGGATGGAGGATTCATAGCCTCTCTGGGTAACCTGTTCCAATGTTGTACTACCCTTCTGTTGAGGAGGTTTTGCCTAATATATAACCTGAACTTCCCTTGCTGCAACTTGAAACCATTGCTTCTTGTTCTGTTATCTGCCACCACTGAGAGCACTGTAGCTCCACCCTCTTTGGAACCATCCTTCAGGTAGTTGAAGGTTGCTGTTAAATCCCTAGGTACTTTTCTTTAGAGCTACTGCTTAGCCAGCTGCTCCCCAGCCTGTACTGGTGCATGGGAATGTTCCACCCTAAGCACAGGACTTTCCACTTGTCCTTAGTGAGCCTCATGAGATTTCTTTTGGTCCAGTCCTTCTTGTGAAGGCCTCTCTGACTCATAGGCCTACCCTCTAGTGTATCTACTACTCCTCTTAATTTGGCATCATCTGCAAACTAGCTGAGGGTGCACTCTAGCTTATCTTCCCGGTCACTGATGAAAATATTGAACAAAACCAGCCCCAGGACTGATCCCTGGGGTGCTCCACTTGATACCGGCTGCCAACTAGACATCGAGCCATTGACTGCTTCCCTCTGAACCTGATAATCCAACCAGTTTACGGTCTGGACTTTACTGAATGGACTTTACAGTGCATTCATCCAATTTGTACTTCCTTAGCTTGCTTGCAAGAATGTTGTGGGAGATCATATCAAAACCCTTGCTAAACTCCAGGTAAGTTACACCCACTGGTCTCCCACATCCACAGAACCAGTCATTTCATCACAAAAGGCAATCAAATTGTTCCATCAAATTGTACCCTTGGTGAATCCATGCTGTGTGTTCCTAATCACCTTCTTCTCTTCCAAGTGCTTAGAAATGGATTCCTTGAGGGCCTGTTTCATGATTTTTCCAGGGACTGAGTTGAGACTGATCAGTCTGTAGTTCCCTGGCTCCTCCTTCTTCTCTTTCTTAAAAATGAGAACTATATCTGCCCTTTTCCAGTTGTCTGGGTGCTCTCCCAATCACCATGCATTTTCAAAGGTGGCCAGATGTCAAAGATAAATAGTGATAATTAGTGAGTAGTCTTACACTGCCTGGCTGCATATAATGGTGAAGATTCAGAGAAGAGTCTCATAATCAAGTAATAAGTTCTACATTAATATAAACACTAATTAAAATGAATAAAATTATTGGGGCTGACAGTTCCCTTAGTTGCTGGATGCCCTGAATGAGTGTGGTGCACCCCTCTGGCTAGAAATCCTATCAGCTCATGGGACTTCTAGCCACAGTGTAGACCCTGCTACACATGCAAATTAAAGCTCAGTCATAACCAGATCTAAAGTTAGATCATTTTTGAGGTCTAATAGTATAATTGGTTGGAGCTTTTCAATGGCACGATAGATACTTTGCACACATAGCTGGTCTCAACATAATTGTGCCATTAACCATTTAATTGTGTAATACCTGTAACATGTGGGGGGGGGGTCTATATGTCTGTGCTGCTCCTCAAAAGTGAATGAAAAGCAAAATTAAGTCAGAGAATAAGATGAAATGATGATGGTAAAGAATTATAGGTAAAGACTAATGCCATTAGTTTTTCTGTCTAAGCCCAACTTGAAATAATTTTTTCATCAGTCCTGGGGAAACTTCAATTTCTTTCTTATTTCCTCTCTCCTTTTTGGCATTTTCCCCATCTTCAGAAAATATATTGATTTATATTTTAAATGAATTTCTATTTTTGTTTCCACACACCACTCTTTTACTTTGCTGCAGAAGTGCCAGTGTAACTTTTCACTGGTCTTCAGCTTATTATCATGCATTTGGGTTTATCTTATTGTACAATTTCTGATGTTTATTAAAAACCATTAGTTTCTGTGTAATTTTTCCATTCATGCTCTGATTTTGCCTTTTTATTGTTATATGTGCTCTTTAATTCTTTAGTATTCACAATCATCATTTACATACTTGATGTTTCATAACTGCAGTACAGCCCTCTCTTCTTTGCTTTTGCTTACACTTTGTATTTCAGTTTTCATCTACAATTATCCTCTTTATGCTGCCTTGATTCTTTGGCAAAATACAGATACCCTGGGAATATATTAATTTAATAACACTTTCTGTCTTTTTCTATTCCTTTCCTCCTCTGCTTTTTTGTTGTTGTTAATTTTCACTTTCTTTTGACCTTTTAAACTATGTTTTCCTAAAATATTTCAAAATTCAATATTTTTTCCCATTTGAGTCTTTAATATTTTAGTTTATTTCTAATTTATAAACCTTTATTAAATTATGATTCCTATTGGTTAGTGTTTCTTTGCTTCCTTCTTTCTTTCTTTTTTCTTTAAATAAAGTTTTTAGAGATTCTTTTATGGCTTTTCCATGTATTGGTATATACAGGCTTTGTTATGTTATCAACAAAGTTGTTTTATATCAGAGGCAGACAAAGTTCTTTGAGCAGATGTGATATCTTTTATTAGACCAACTAAATAGTTGGAAAAACTTCAGGCATATAGAGAATCTGCCAGTGAATTATATGCTCTCCTGGGTAGGATAGAAACCAAAATGCAAAATGTAGGCCTGGGGTTATTAGATGGCAGGCAGATTATAATGTGCCATAAATATGATGTCTATGTTTGGTCCATGAATTTTGTATCCAGTAGATTTATGAAGTGAAATTTGTATGCTTGTCTATGAAAGCTGATTAATAAATTCTCTTTGAGGATTAGAACTGAGAGACTGGAGAGAGAGTGGTTGTCTTGAGAAGTGTACACCCACAGGTAATTGGGTATTTTTGTCTTTGCTAGAATATCAGTGTGTGTTCATTCTGGTACACAGTTGTTTGGTTTCTCCTACATATTTTCCAGCTGGGCACTTAGTGCGCTGGATATTACATTTCTGGGGGTGCAAGTGTAAGTTCAAAGATTGGTGATGGTACTGTTGTGGGGTGTAGTTATTGTGAGAGTGGTGGAGATGTGCTGGCAGGTTTCACATTTTTTGCCCTGAATCTATTTAGTATGCTTTGGGCCATATGAAGTTTGTTTCTGGTGATGAGGTTGGCAAGGTTTGGTGCTTGTTTTATATCATTAAGTTATGATTGCATATGGTGTTTTTTAGTCTCATATATAATACATTCCATTATATACCTATATCTTAGCAATATGGGTTAGATCTTGTGCCCTTGTTCAATGGTTTTGTCCTATTTTAAAATTGAATTGGACTGGCTTATAGGCAGTTCTCTAGGCATATTCATTATATATATGTGGCATTGTAAACTGTAAATGAAAGGTATATTATGGTGGACCTACAGAGTCTGTTAACTGGCAGGGAGCCAGTAACATTATACACACACATATACACACACACATATATATACACACATACATACATATACATGTATGTATGTATGTATGTTATTATATATAGAAAATTCCTTGTTAATCATTGACAGCCCTTGAAGCTGTGCAAGTTATATTTATCAAGTTATATGCATCAATGTTAGCAAAATCAGTGTCTAAGTGGACAACTTGAATTAAAAATGACCAATAACTTAGATGAGAACAAAATAACAACATCAAAACACAGAATAAAGAAACTTGTAAGAGGTATGTAGAACACAGGCTATCTTTTTTTGCTATTATCATGTTGAGCCTGATTCAAACCTATTTGAAGCCAGTATAAAGGCACCTATTGACTTCAGTAACTTTTGGTATACATCTATTTTAGATCAGTATACTCTTTATTCAAGGTGTTTATTTGTCTATAAACTTTGGTGCTATATAATAATAAATAATAAAAAAAGAGAGTCTTTCAATTTGAGATCATTATTACTTTGTTACTGAGAGTTGTAATGGTAGACCTTTAAAGAGGTGGGACAAAAAGTAGGTTGGTTTTCTGGAAATACAGTAAATGAGACTATAAGCAACATGACAAGAGAAAAAGAGCTTTTTATCAAAAAACTTAAGGTTTAAGAGCAAAGTTAAGGGATCTAGCTATGAGGCAGTTGGGTATTATACCTCAAATGCTGTAAAATGTAAGAACTTGTACTTAGCATAGTACCTTTCTGTAGTTGTTTGAATGTTATCTAATTTCAAGCGGCAAAAAATTACATTTTAAAATACCCAACTTGGTTTGTTACCCCTGTGGAATATTTTGGAGAAGCTACAAAAATTTCAAAATGCACTATCCTCCCACTGTGGAAATCAGTAATTTTTGGCATAAACTGTTGAAGGTATTGTACTGTCGTCTTTACCTGAATATGCCAACTTGATTTCTCCTGGTTTATTAGGCTGATGAATCCTTGGCTATTTTCTAATTAGATAGAACCACATTTGTGTAATCTATGTCACACACTATTGCCTAAAGCTAGAAAAAATAAAGTTGATCTGGAGGTGAAAACATTACACAACAAAACAACTCTCCCATCCTAGATGTCTAAACTGCTTAATTGTCTTTTGTGACATCCAACTGATTTGACAAAAAGTACACTTTTTTCTCTCCTTTGGGGCACCACTTCTACCTTTGCTGTTTGTTATATTTGGCATGTCTACACGTGCAATTAATGCACCTGAATACACTCTGGTACAGTTTACACTAGGATTTATTGCTCCCAGGTGTGCTGTTTGCACAGGCACCTGGGACCATAGCAAGTTGAACTTGGGTGGAGGAGCCCTGGCTGGCAGGAGGCCCTGGGGGTCAGCCTGCCAGCCTGGGGCTGTTCTAACATGGTATAACATTTTGCAGAGGGGCATAAAAGTGCTTCAGTGTGGGACTAGCCAGTAGGCAGCTCCTGCACTGAAGCACCCTTGTGCAGCAGCCAGCCCCATCAGCATCTGCATATGCATTGTGGTGGAGTAAATAACTCCTCTGTAGGACAGTACTTGTGTTTGGTAGTAGTATCCTACAGTGGAGTTAATTAACTTACTCCATCCTAATAGCATTGCACATATAGGCAGTGACATTTTACTGATGAGCTAATAAGGCAGCTCCTCAGTAGAAGTCTCATAGATACACCCAATTTCATGATTTGTGAATCCTACAAATCTCTTGCAAAACAGCACCATGTTACCATGGGTGGTTTCCTGTTTGCTCTAAATAATGAGTTCTGAGCAGTTGGACATGCTGAGATTTTCCAATTATTATCTGCTTCAAACAAAACATCACAACATTTATGACGCATACTGATGAAAAAAATGTGGCTCCCTGGAAAGTTGATTGTGAATGGGTTGGAGAATATTTTGTCAGTGGTCCAGGCTTGCAGCTGTAACACCAGTTGCTCATAGAGTTACATTTCAATTTAAAATTGTGCTTCAACTTCTGACATTGCTAAGTGATTGCATTTATAAGTATGACCAGCATTATTATCTGTTCTGTGCTACTTGTGAGACTTTTTTACAACTATTAGTCCCTAAGGGATTAAAGTAAGACATCTTACAGCAATTTGGAATCTCTTCCCATACACTGGCGCATCTACATGAGACTCTGCGGCGCAGTAACAACAAACTACTGCTCTGTAGCTCATTGCTACGGCTCCGTAGCATCGCTGGGCACAAACTATGATGGCGATGCTACCGTACAGTAGTAACGAACTACTACACAGCGGGTCATTGCTACTGCGCAGTAGCATCTAAAAATAACTGTGTTGACAGGACTGAGCAGTAATTCCAGGTACTGCGCAGTCATTTAGTACTTGTGTAACAACTGCACAGTCTGCCGCACATGTAGACACGTCCACTCACTACTAAACTGACTCCCTTTCCAGGCTTCAGGACTTAGTGACAGGCTAAGTTATCAGTCACTTACCTGATCTTTCTGAGGACTGTAATCTAAAAAATGGTTAAAGGGGGACTGATTGCTTGTTTCCCTACTATTCCATGAAAAACAAAGAATAAAAATGTGACATCGTTTTAAGACACAATTTTCAGTGTTCAAACTGTCATCTCTGGACCACTAAGGATATTCTTAAAAAAACCCAAACCCTTAATATAAGGCATAGATCCACAAGTAAAATGGCTTTTATCCCACTAAAGCCAATGCAATTCTGTAGATTTACATAGCTAAGGAATCAGTTCAAAACGTTCTATATTAATGGATGAGCTTTTGAAATTGACTTAGGGACAGATCCTTAATTTGATTCTTTCACATGCCTTCCACTCACTCTTAAGTTCTATCTAGTGGTAGGACTAATGGCTGTCTTCCAATATTGGCTCATATTTTTCCCCAAGATATGATGTATGCAGATTTCTCCATGCCTGAGGTGGAAAAGGGAAGCTGTCTGCAAAATCTCACCAACTATTTTTGGACTGCAGCTGTACAAAGGAGAGAGCCAGGTTTAGGTCTGGTTCCAAAATTCAAGGGGAAAGCAGCTAAGGCTTATCAAAGTATGGAGTCCAAAGAGGTCACAAGATTAGTCAGTGAAGAGCCCTGCTTTTCTGGTAACTGGCTTTCTGGGCTCTGAGATGTGAAACCTTAGCATAAACCAGTAGAAGTGATTGGAAATTTGTCTACACCCATAACCAAGCAGATGTTCAGTGAACATAGACTGGTTTAGAAATCACAGAACCTGGTCTAAGATAGACCTGAATCAATGTGAATATCAGACTTAATCAATGTAGGTTAGACCA
>NW_017728948.1:30180442-30193728 GCF_001723895.1 Crocodylus porosus
CTTTTCTGGTAACTGGCTTTCTCGATCTTGAGATGTGAAACCTTAGCATAAACCAGTAGAAGTGATTGGAAATTTGTCTACACCCATAACCAAGCAGATGTTCAGTGAACATAGACTGGTTTAAAAATCACAGAACCTGGTCTAAGATAGACCTGAATCAATGTGAATATCAGACTTAATCAATGTAGGTTAGACCAGTCTATTGAACTTCTGTACCAGGTCCCCTACTGACTCAGTTTGCTGTCCTGTACTTACAGAAGCAATTAAAGTGAAATCTGCTCAAAATTTAATATCAGAGTATCAGAGTATGATGTCCTACTGCTTTGTGAATGGAGTCATGGAAAGCACCTTAACCACTCTACAACCACGCCCTGGTTTAGTCTCATTATTAGGTTGCTAAATGATCGTAACCCCCAACTTGTGGATTACTTTGCAGTGTTTTGTATGCATAAATAACACCACTATCTATTTTCACTTAAATGGGTGCTTGTTAGGGTATAATATATTTTACAAAATAATATTTCCTTAGGGAAGTCTGTGCTGAAACCAGAGAGAAACAAATCCCTTCTAAAAGGTCATAAATCCTTACACTCATGCCTCTGCACACATGCTAAAATACTTATCCTGTGATAACACTTGAAAAATGTCCTAGCATTCTACCCATTTAAATACATCCTGGGGAAAGTCACTTTTGGCAGATTTTTTTGGTTTTACAAGGGAACCTTGAACTTCTATTAGTATACCAGTAGCTCTATAAAATAGATTATTTCTCCTTTTTTGGTAGAGATGCCCCTAATATTGGGTGTTTCCTATAAGAACTTTTTATATATCTGACAATATGAAACTATTTTTGTGAAAAAAGATAGTAAGAAACTGGAAGTGACATTTTATAACTGAGATAGGACTTTCTACAATTAGCCCAATAATTCAGAAGTCTTTGTGTAGAGTTTGTGCAATCCACACTCAGAGAGAATGGAACTTTTGATCTTTCTAGTGACTGCTCCTTTAATTCCGCTAGTAGAACATGCTTCTACTGCCTTTGACACTCTTGGTCCAAAGCCCATTATCTGTCTCTGAGGGCTTGGTTACACAAGTTATGGTACTGTTTGGGTGATACTGTAGCTGTGATAGTCCACGAATTATGCAGGATTTAGTAAACAGGGAGCTCTGTCTTTGATGTCCAAGGATGGAATAATACTTTTTAAAGAAATCTCCACCATCAATGCATAGTGGAAGGAGCTTTTTCAAGAGCTTTTCAACCAAGCTAGTAACTTCAAAGATAATGCCATTGAAGCTATTCCACAACAACTTATTAAGGACTACCTTGCAGATCCACCAATTTATCAACAGGGCTTGAAGGTCATTAAGCAGATGAAAAACAAAGTATTTATAAATGAGGAGACACATACAGAAAGTTTAAGGCACTAACCCTGTAACCACTTATGTATACACTTTGTTACTTACTTGAGTAGTCCCACTGAAGTCAACCGCACTGTTTGTATACATGAAGTTAAGCATATGCTGAAGGTTTGGAGTCTAAGGCTGCATCCACATGAATAGGGGCGTGTGTTTGCAGCAGCACAAATAGTAGCAGCACAAATTTGTGCCATTACTTTGTGCTGCAGTGCGTGCCTCTGCTCATGCACTTTGCAGTGGGACACATAGTTCCACTACTCCATGTACTGCAGGGGGGCCTGGCTGGAGCACAGGGTGTCTCAGTGTGGGACTAGCTGAAAGGCAGCCCCCCTGCTGAGGCATCTTGTGCCACAGCCAGCTGGGGAGTGGCATGTGGAGATTGGGGAACAGGCACCTCAGGCCTGTTCCCTGGCTGGCTGGGATGCAGGCCTCAAGAAGTGGGCTCCACTGCAGAGCCTTGGGCTGTGGTGTGTGGAGCCCCCGACTCAAGGCACATTGCCTCCCAACCAGCTGTTTGTCCCAGTGCTCAGCACTTTGGCATGCTTTGTGCCACTTTATTTTTCAGGTTTTTTTTTTTTTAATTTGTTACTGGGAAATCCAGTAGCAAAGAGATTTGCAGCGCCACAAACTGCATGTACCTACACATCTGGATGGGGCCCAAGTGACCTCTCTAAGAACATGCAGCACCTTGGTGGTAAAGAGTATCCATGTTGTAGAACTCCTTCAGACAACCATTCGGCCTCCCAATCTGCAAATGTGAACAGCAAACAAAACAAGTGTTTTCCATGTTCATGCAGTTTATTACCTGGCTTAATTTAAATTTATTTTAGGCTAAAACATAGGACTTCCAATCTTCTATTTTTTATTCAATTTTTTATCACATGAGGTGCTATTAAGGTTAAATAAATTACTTGTAACATTCTCACAGCACAAAAATAATACTTCCTAAAATGGAAACCTGCAGGCTTTTAAATATTTTTCCCTTTAAACGGATGAATTTCTAAAACATTTTAAGTGACTTCTGTATATATCAGACTATATCTTGATCCTAATGCTTTTATGTCTTAACATTTTAATGGCTTAATACTACTGATTGACATGATATGATCGATCATAGGGTTTTATTAAGTATTTAATATGTGCTTATAAATTGCCTAAGTACTCCTATAATGACTTCTCCCACCTAAAATCCCCCAAAGAAAATTAAGTCATTGTAACTATATTGAAGTAACAGCAAGTGCCTGACTTATTTTCAATGCAGAAATGCAAGAACTTTTAAAACAAAATATTAATCATAAACATATGTGGCATATTGTTGTTATTGTTAGACAATGGGCACTCGATGAGGATAAAAGTTTATCATTGAATCAAGATTAGCTTGTTTTTAAGGGTCACTTAATTCAACTTCCTTTCAAATAAATTGGAATTGCACATCACTCCACAATGAAAATGCTTTCATAAATGTAGAGGACCTCATTTACTTTATGTTCACTAAGTACCTGTAAAACAGTATGAAGTGACTTTAAAGTGGGAGCAAGTTACTCAGGGAAAGTTGAGACTCTAAAAGAGAATCAGGTCCAGACTAGTACCTAGAGGTGTCACTAATGCTTTTGTGCCATTTATAAGGTTCCCCTCCTTGTCTCCACCCCACTTTCTGTGCAACTCAAGCCTGCAACTGCTAGGATCCTAGAGCCACCTTGCCTCCACCCCCGAACACCAGCTGCACAAAGCCTACCAGGTACACCTCTGGGCCTGTCCTCTCTTCCTCCTTCTTTGCTCTCCAAGGTGCCAAAGGAGCTTGCAATTTCTCTGCTAGAGATGCATCTAAAACATAAAATCATTTTTTTCAAATACCCAAATATATAAAAGATGTTTTGTATAATTTTGCTACAGAAGGTTAGGTATATTAAGCCAAATTTCATACATGTGAATATTTATATATTCAACAGGCAAATGGTCCCATGTGTAAATACACTCTGAAGTCAACCACAGAAAAATTAATACCAAAGTAGAAGAGCATTTTTTAAATCTAAGAAGATAATGTTGTGTTGGAGGGCCTTTGGGTAGTAAAAATATTGGGTATTTTATATGATATTGGATATTAAAACACATTAAATTTTTAATGTATTCTTTATGTATGTATTGAAGAGTATACCACTTTAGTATGAATTAGCACTCTAAAAAATCCAAATTATAGTTAGCTGTTTGTTGGTGAGTATGAATACTGCATTCAGACATTTGCACTATGTTTTACAAAAGAGCCTGTTCATTTTATCTTTTAGCATTCCAAAGCTGACTTTTCAAAGGAAAGGTTTCATTCAGTAATTTGATGAGAGGCACTAGTAGTCTCTAGCCCTGAGCTTTCCAGTCTTCATAATTTTATCTCTAAAATGAAGTTATTTATTTACCCACCAAAGAGGGATACATCAATTATGTTTATAAAATATCTGTTGTGGTGAGAACATGCTGGTTTTTTTTCCAAAAAGTCACAAAGCATTGATAACAAAAACCCTAGGTCTGTATAAAATGAAATTGGAGGGTCTTCTGGTAGTATGAAGGCTACAAGTACAGACCAGTGCTGTTAAAATTGCCGACTAAATTAAAATGAACTAAACTAAATTCATCTGGTATGATTACTTTTGTTGCATGTGATGGGCCAAATATAAGCATCTATTTTTTCATATGTTACATTACCCTCTAGAATAGACAGAAAAATGGTGGTCTGGTTCCCTGCTTACTTACACTAATATTATACCTCTGCAATTCCACTGACTTCAACAGTTTTGAAATCAATGCAGTCAGAAAAAGGTAATAGACTCTTATTTTACACCCTTGTAAGAGGTAAATCTGTCTGCAGCACCCTCTTAGAATTTTATTCATCTCAGTCATGCCCTCTTGTAATCTTTTTTCTAATGGATCATTTTTCATATTTTTCTACCATCTTTTATGACTTTGCCACTTCTTCAGTATCCATTATTCTTCAATAGCTTTCTCTATAGAGCTGTCATACATGACTAAATCCATCCACTGCTGATACCTCTGAAAAGCACTTCTGAATGAGAACGCAGAGTCTTCTCATTGGTTGAATTCTTATTTAGTATCTCTT
Organism: Crocodylus porosus; assembly: GCF_001723895.1. Taxonomy (NCBI): domain Eukaryota; kingdom Metazoa; phylum Chordata; order Crocodylia; family Crocodylidae; genus Crocodylus; species Crocodylus porosus. Next base: position 30,184,965 of record NW_017728948.1, read on the forward strand.
TCATTGAAAGTTGATGGTCAGGTCAGAGCGATTCCTACAGGATTTTAGACCAACAACAGATGAGTCCACCATTGGGCATGACCTTGACATAGAAGCAAGGGTCAAGCTGAACAGACTCAGATTTGGATATGGATTATTCAAAACAACACTTCACAAGATGAACATCTTGGACAGCCCTCTGTGTGAACACAGTGTCCAACGAACAGCATAGCACTTAGATTGCAAGCTGCAATCTTTACAAATGCCCAGACAGGGCAGATGGAATCCATATGTTGAGGGATAACATCAGACAGTGACTCATAGATTTGGAAGATGATATTTGATGCCATACAAAAGAGAGATTTCTATCATGGTAATGTTCAAGAACTCTGAGGAGGCATCAGAAGTCTATATAAATAAATAAGGCAGCGATATCCCCTGTGCCTTAGAGTTCCTTTTCGAATGGTCAAATATTGTTCTCTGCATGCACATAGATGCTGAGTGCTTTTCCAATGCATTATGGCTACAGTCCCTAGTTAGTGTGACTTTTGTGTTCACAGAAGTGCATAGACTAGCACATCTCTGATTAAGATTAAGGAATGAATTAAAATGTTTTTTGTTTTGTTTCATATTTTTTATGAGAAACAAGTGGCTTTATATACATACATACGTACATGAATGCAAACTTAAAGAAACTAAGAAGAAATATTTCATGTTGTTCAATATTTGGTCCATCAAAAACCGGCAAAAAGGTGGAGACACATGGAGCATGGATAATCATATGCATAAACACAGACACTATCTGTACTCCCACAATTCTGGATGTGATGAAAAAACACAATACCCAGATGTTGTAAAATATCATGGATCAGAGAGAACTTGTGTACGTTGCCATTCTTATAAAAAAAAGAAAAAGAAAATCCCTTCCAAGTCATTTAGAACAGAGAAGAGAAAAATGGAATGTACAAAAAAGTTAATTATTCTCCCTCTCCTTGTTAATTTTTTCATTTTTTTTCCTTCCAGAGCCATAATGTAAATAGTGTTTTTCCTGTTCCTTTGGGTGATGACCTTTAATGGTGTGCCATGCTCTGGGGTGGCATATACTTGTGACAGACCTTGCTGAGCACAGCTCTGGACAATGTGGTAAGTTAACAACACATAGTCAAGGCAACACTTCTCAGCACTGGTAAGTGGAGGGATGAGAAGCACTAGGAAGATATTGTTAACTTAAAAGTTCAATGTGCTTTTACCTGTTTGGGGATCCACCTGAAACAACATATAGAGCAAAATATTTTTTTAATAGTTCTTCCAAAAAATTCTAAAATAAAAAAATAGAAGATATGCCACAACATTTAAGTTTTCTACAAATAAAGGGAGGGGAGTTTGAAAGGTTTTTAATTATATTGTGGGAAGCTGAGGGAGTGTTGCTGAAGGCTTGAAACAATTGACATCAAAGAAACACTTATACTATCACACTTGAAGTTCATTTTTAAAAATCATTAACTTACAAAGAAAATATATAAAAGAGAGAGTATGTCTTTGAAACAGCTGCTTTGCTTATTATCAAAGACAAATGAAAGTGTATTGCTTCAGCTATCTCAGAGGTTTATACAAGCTTCTACTGCTGACAGTACAACAGTCGTCATTTTTTTCTACAGAAGACCTTGATCCCTTCTATGCAGTCTGATAAGCTTATTTCGCTGAGCGAAGTCTAATTGTGTTCTTTCCATGTGACTACATCTATTGCCAAAATGACCTCCGTATCCTCAAACTTGACTGGGTAGCATGATTTTTCCCCCTGTTTCCCTTTGTAAAAAGTGGTGTGAACACAAAATGTTAACAATATTTCTGTATTACTGATTTTATCTGTTCTTTGACTCTGAAATCCAATTGGCATGACAGTTAAAATTAGCTGGACAAGGTCAAACTGTCAAGGATGAAGCTAGCTGTAAGCAAAGGGGCTTCTGAGGCTTTGTTTGCTTGTCATCTGGGCTGCTATGTCAGCTTAAATACCATCAGAAAAAAAAACATGGAGCATAGCTTAAGGAGTAATGGGATGGGATGGGGGGGGAGCACATTTGAGCAATGATCAAACAAGAGTAAACCCACAAAGGCGATACTCTCAGGACTCCACAGCATGAGTGCCTTTCACAAAATGTCAATGCAGGCTGATTAAACAACTCTTGCTGCCAAAGGGAAGTGATCAATCTGCAGCATATAGTAAAAGTTCACATGCACTTACAAACATTTATGAAATACTCTAGGTAGGCGAAAAATTTTACAGTGCCATGATTAAATAGGATATTGCACAAAGCTTTACCATTTAGGGGACCTCATATACTAGTGTTTCACATTTTTGCTTGATTTGCATTTAGTTGACATGATTTAAAAGCCCCTCAAAATGGCGCTTTGCCCAGACACAGCTTGAAAATTCAAGCTATCCTACAGAAGCAGGTGAAATTAGTTTTGCCACACATAGCGTTCCATTCATAAATCTTCACTTGGTATTTTTTCTCATCAATGATTACCTTTACCTCAAAAACGTTATTTGATACATATTTACAGAAGGTTTTCCTCCAATTTTAGCTCATCCTTCCATTACCTCTTTTGCTAATCTATATGTGTACGTTCCTAAAGAAAGTATCCCTTTTTCCAGGGATTTTTTTTCCCTGTTCCTGTAACTAGGAGCTATACAGGATGGTGCAAAGTGAAATGGAAGTAGAACATGAATTGGACATATTTGCAATTTGTATAAATGAATTACAGTTTAGAAAATTAGACAAATGATGGATATTATTTATTACTTGGCACTAGATTCCCTAATACAGCAAGATGTGCAAAGGGGTCAAGGTAATACATGGTAAGAAAATCACAAAATGATACACACATTAGAAAATTATGCAATCACATTTCTATAAGTAGGCATGTTTCAGAGTCACTAAAATATGGCATAGATTTAAAGTCTACAATTTGTTAACCAGGTGACAAAATTAAGAACTACAGAAATTGGCTAATTCTTTGAAAAAGGCATACTTTGATATGGGAACAAATAAACTGAGAAGAAAGGAGAGACAGAGAGCATGAGCGGAATCAGTGAGATGAGGAGACAGAAGGAAGTTGCATTAATAGGGGAGTTAGAGAAAGGAGAAGGTGAGAAAGCACTGACCAGGGAATAAAACCAAAGCACTGAGGGGAAAATGACATGGGCATGAAGGAAACCACAACTAATGGGGATTACTTGATTAATTAATTAATTGATTCCTGAAAGGAAGAAAGATAAAAGACCTGCTCAGTTCTGACACTCCTGGGAAATCTTGCGCTGTTCCTAAGAAGCAGAAAAAAGATGACAGCATCTTTTAGCCATTGAAGTAAATGTTGATGTTGGCAGTAATTAATTTCGGTTAAGTGTGGTTTTTTTTATAAAGTGTTAGCACTATTTCTAATCATCTTACCTCTTGTTTCTCTAAAACCTCTCCTTAGAAGTAAATAAACTCCTACTGTTTAGCAACACTTGTGAGTTAGTGTTTTTGAATACTATCCCCATGTCCCTTTCCCATGTATAGTTTCGTTGGTGGGTCAACAGGACTTCAGTGCCTTGTTTTGCATGTCAGGGTCCCATTAACATAATGTAACAGTTGGCACCGATTTCTGAGCAAGTTTTGTCTATGAAGTCATGAGGAGAATCTGACTGTAATATAATACTCTGCTAAAATAATAATGCTCTCATAATCTAGCCCTCATTAACTTGTCAAGCCTAGTGACAGTCTTTAATAGCATTCATTCTTTTTATGTTGTAAGTGATTTCTTTCTAGCTACTTGAATAACCTAAAATAAGATTATTACTGTATCTGCATTTAATGGGACTACATTTTCTTTCTTTCTTTCTTTTTTCTTTTTTTTTTTTTTTTACTGGATGCACTTATTATGTTTATTTTCTGGGCAACTTGCCATAGATCTTGGTTAAATGATAGAAGTAACTATGTTTAATTTTACTATCTGTAGTAAATGCTCAGTATGCAGTTACAAAGTTCGTATAAGAAGTTATATTTGCTGGTCTGCATTTCAGCTGCCAGATGGAAATCTGGGATTCAGGAAGAGAATTGTATTTCCGAAGTCTGAGTTGTGACACCTAAAAATGTCACTAACAATATACATTAAAAGGGCAGGCATTAGGTGCAAACACCTAGCACGATGCCCTAAGCACCTGAAATACACAGTGGTTCCAGTGAGGGTGGGGAAGTTTAGCATCTGGCAGGAAAAGGCCCTGAATTTCCATGAAGATAAAGCAGCTATTCTTTGAGCATCATCCATGCAATATGTAGAATGCTAGTGGCATTGATCCTCCAGGAATATGATTTACCTGCTGACTCACTATGTATGCTACTTCTTTTTTTCTGTGTGGATGTGTTTGTGTGTACATACACACATACATACATATAGAATGAAACCCAAATTAAGTGGATAATCACTGATAAATAAGGAAATTGCCCTGAAAGAAGTTAGGGCACTAGGCAGTACAGAACAATGTTAGCTTCTACTCACTTCTATTCCAATTTAGGAGTTTACATAGAAACATTGTATTTTAATTCCTTAAATGTGAATCCTTTTTAGGTTTAGTTACATCCCACAAAAATATTCCTGATACTAATATTGCATTAATATTTCTATTTATTATGTCCCAGTGATCATTTTCTGTGCATTTATTTCCCCCCATAACATAGCAATGATAAAAGAATATACAATTTCTTAATGATTTTTTGAAATCCTGCACAGGTGCAAGTTGCAGCTGTTGTGGGTAAACTACATTTCACTAAACTAATTCATCTCCCATCAGGGAAATACAAGAATCACTGCATTCTCATAACAAGAAAAATGTCTTTATTGTAGGATACAGAAGTTTGCATGCATAGTATACCTAGCCAGAAGATCTTTTACAAGTAGAATTATATGTTATGTTATAAATACCCTTTTTAATAATATGATATTAGTTTGTTTTTTTTAAGACCTATACAGAAGTTTTCAAATCTAAAATAGATGGCTAGGGCTGTATATAAAAGTTCAGTGCTAATATTGGATTTTTTTTCTCTAAAAATGATTCTGGGAGAAGGAACAGAACTGACATTCTTGGACATTCCTGAGACGGGTGATTCCAGTCTGGGGATAGGTTGGACTGCTTCAGTCCTCCTGTTGTCAGAGGGAATGGAGCAGCAGGACAAAGCCCCTTCCTGCTTCTCACGCTGGGGATTCCAGCATCAGAGGCAAGCAGGGGGGCTGTGCTACTCCCTGCACTCAGCGCCAGGGGTACCTATACATGTGCCCCAGGGTAGGGAGGGGAATTTTAATTAGGGCAGCTCTTAGGATCTGCAGTAATTAAAACACTGACAGCATCTGGTGTATTCAGCATCCCAGGTTTCAAAATGGTGGCAGGGATGCTTTAACTAAGCTTTAGCTAAAATGCTCCTGCAGCCATTTTGAAATATAAGATGCTGAATACACAAGACACTGCAACACATTGGAGCATTCTGCTTAGAACACTCCAGCAGACTCCATTAGTTGAGTATATTCAGAATGTATCACTGTACAGTCTGACTGGAGAACAGGTATGAGGCCCTGGCAACACTGGAGGAGAAGGGAGAGGAGGCAGCTGGAGAGGAGGCAACTCCACACTCTCCATGCTCCGAACAGGCTGAAGGAGCTAAGCAGTCCCAAAGAAGAAAGCGTCAAGTGATCGTCATAGGTGACTCCATCCTGAGAGGTACAGAGGGCCAGGACCCTGCGACATGTGAGGTCTACTGCCTGCCTGGAGCAAAGATTCAGGACATGATGGGGATGATCCAGGCTGTGATCCAGCCCACTGATTACTATCCCATGGTCCTAATCTATGTGGGTACTAATGATGTGGCCAGGAGAAGCCCTGATCACCTGATAGCAGACTGCCACACTCTGGGGGGTGTGCTGAAGGAAACAGGTGCACAGGTGGTATTCTCTTGTGTCCTACCAGTGAGCAGATGTGGAAGATGGCATGAGACGTGCATCACAGAGACCAACTGGAGTCTTTGGGAATGGTGTCTTAAGGCGGGCTTTGCTTCCTTGACAATGACCTGCACATCACGATGGGATACATGCTCAGATGGGATGGGCTCCACCTTTCTCCTAAAAGTAAGTGTGTGTTCTCTTCTAGGTTGATGGATCTTCTTTGGTGGTCTTTAAACTGGGCTCATCAGGGGAAGGGGAAAATGAGGGTGGAGGAAGACTTGGACCACTAAACCAAGCAGCACCCACAAATACAGCCCAGCCTAGACTGATGAGTGGAACATATACACAGGTAAGCAACAGGGGCCAGGGCAATGCTGAAAATAGGGGGCCAGTGCACACATCCTCAGGAGGCCTCAAATGCCTCTACACAAATGCTCATAGTATGGGTAACAAGCAGGAAGAACTTACCCTCCTGCTAGCTGACACCAGCCTAGACACAGTGGGGCTCACTGAAATGTGGTGGGACCCAATGCATGACTGGGCAGTGAATATCAAGAGCTATAGGCTGTACAGGAGAGACAGGGCAGGGAGGAAAGGTGGGGGAGTGGCGCTCTACATTAAGGAGGAATACACATCCTTATCAAGTAGCACAGAGTCAGAGGAGGGGCACAGTGAAGTGCTCTGGGTTAGAATACAGGGAAGTTGAGGGGAAAGAGACTTAACGGTGGGGGTCTACTACAGACCACCCAATCAAGGGGAAGAGCTAGACCAGGAATTCTTAAGTCAGCTCATGAAGGTAGCTAGGTCAAAGGGCGTGGTCATCATGGGTGACCTGAACTTTCCAGACATCTGCTGGGAAGAGCAGTCAGCCAGGTCTGACCACTCAAGTTCCTAGCCAGAATGCAGGACCTCCATCTAACCCAGAAGGTGCACAGCCCCACCAGGAGAGACACCTTGTTGGACCTGGTGCTGGCCATGGGTAATGACCTGGTGAGGGGCTGCAGGTGCTCGACCACCTGGGCGACAGCTATCATTGCCTGCTGGAATTCACCATCCAGCGCAAGGTGGCAAAGGCCGGGAGCAAGGCGGCAGCCCTAGATTTTAGAAGGGTGGCCTTCAATGAGCTAAGGAGAATAGTCCAGGAGGCACTGAGGTCCCAGAGGGGAGGGGAGCCAGATGTCCTAGAAGAGTGGTCTCTCCTTAAGGAGATGATCCTCCAAGCCCAAAGGGAGGTAATCCCAACACGGATCAAAGGGAGCAGGAGGGCACATAAGCCCCCATGGCTCATGAGAAGCATCCGAGAATGTCTCCGAGCTAAAAGGGAGATGTACACCCAATGGAAGGGAGGGGCCATCACCAGGGAGGACTCTATTGCGGTTGCTCGGGGAAACAGGGGGCAGTAAGGAAGGCCAAGGTGGAGATAGAACTGGGACTAGCTTCCAGGATCAAGGACAACAAGAAGTCCTTTTTTAAATACATAGGGGGCAAAAAGAAGGTACCGGGCAACATGGGGCCCCTGCAAGACACATTAGGAAATTTGGTCATCACACCAAATGACAAAGCTAACCTATTTAACAACTTCTTTGCCTCCATTTTCCTGAGCAGGGACCAGATCAGCCCCGCCACTGGGCTCCCCTCCTCTAGGCCAAAGGTCAGTGAGGATCTAGTCAGGGAACTTCTGGAGGGACTGGATGTATTTAAATCAGCTGGTCCGGGTGATCTCCACCCCAGAGTGCTGCGGGAATTAGCTGAGGTCATTGCGGGACCCCTGGCATGGCTTTATGAGCACTCATGGTGCTCTGGCATGGTGCCAGAGGACTGGAAGAGGGCCAACATGGTTCCCATCTTCAAAAAAGGGAAGAAGGAGGACCCAGGAAACTATATGCCAGTTAGTCTTACCTCAATCCTGGGTAAGCTTTTTGAGAGAATTATCCTGGCACATGTCCACGAAAGGCCAGCAGGGGAGATTATGCTTATGGGCAACCAACACGGGTTCATTAGAGGCAGGTCCTGTCAGACCAACCTGGTGGTCTTCTATGACCAGGTCACCAAATCCTTAGACACAGGGGTAGCAGTAGACATAGTCTTTTGGGACTTTTGGAAGGCCTTTGACACTGTCTCTCAACCCATTGTCATTAAAAAACTAGGGGACTGTGGTGTCAACACCTACACTGACACAGGATTCAACACTGACAAGTGAAAGGTGATGCACCTGGGGAGGAAGAACCAGCGTCATACCTACAGGCTGGGGAACTCCCTTCTCATCAGTGCAGAGAAGGGACATGTGCCAGGATAATTCTCTCATGGACATGTGCCAGGATAATTCTCTCAAAAAGCTTACCCAGAAAAGGAACTTCGAGTCATCGTTGATGCCAAGATGACTGTGGGCCAGCAGTGTGGGGATGCAGTCAGGAAGGCCAACCACACCTTGTCATACATCCACAGATGCATCTCAAGCAGGACCAAGGAGGTGATACTCCCCCTCTATGTGGCACTGGTCAGACCACAGTTGGAGTATTGTGTCCAGTTCTGGGTGCCACACTTCAAGAGGGATGTGGATAACATGGAGAGGGTCCAGAGGAGGGCCACTCACATGATCAGGGGGCAGCAGAGCAAGCCCTATGATGAGAGGCTAAAGGACCTGAACCTGTTCAGCCTCCACAAGAGAAGGCTGAGGGGGGATCTAGTGGCCTGTTACAAACTAGTCAGCAGGGATCAGCAGGCATTGGGGGAGTCCCTGTTCCCCCGAGCACTACCAGGAGTGACTAGAAATAATGGTCACAAACTGGCAGAGCGTAAATTCAGATTA
>NW_017728948.1:30193739-30216099 GCF_001723895.1 Crocodylus porosus
CCAGCAGAGGTGGTTCAAGCACCTACATTGAACACCTTCAAGAGTAAATTGGATGCTTATCTTGCTGGGAACCTATGACCCCAGCTGACTTCCTGCCCTTTGGGCAGGGGGCTGGACTTGATGATCTCCCGAGGTCCCTTCCCTAATGTCTATGAAATCTATAAAACATGTAAAACTGCATTTGGTATCCAGCAGCTTAGCTGAATCAGTTCTGGAGTGACAAACAGGCAGGGAGCAGCTGATGGCTTCTCCTCTCCTCTGTGACTGTTCTACAGCATGGTTGGGAGCATGTGTCTGCCACAACTTCTCCAGCCCAGGGTGACTCCAGTCACCAGCAGGCACAAGAGTCTTGGTCCCCAGGAGGAGTAAAACCAGGGGAAAGAGTCCAGTCAGTCTGTCTCCTGGACAAAACTCTCTTACAAGCAATTTTTAACTTGTTGTAGATGGGTGATTTTTCTCCTAGAGCGGTCATTTTTGCTCCTCTTCACATGCTTTGGGTTTCTGCTGGGAGAATTCCCATGTTCTCCCAATAGAATTGAATGCTGGTACATTGCCTAGGTTAGGATATATCCTATCTATTAGCACTGTGTGAAACACCTGCGTTTCAGTTCAGTTTCAGATTCAGTGTTTTTGAGGGACAGTGTTTCATTTTGCTGTTTCATAGAGCTGTCCAAAATGGCTGCGTCTGTTTAGTTTTGGATTTGGCATTTTGGAGGGGCAGTGATTCAGTTCAGTGTTTTGAATCACTGTCCCATTTTGTTTTGGCAAAAACTGTTTGAGAGCTGTTTTGGAATTTCAATGGTGTTCCGGTGTTTCAGCCATAGTGTATAATGGGAAACCACAAAACTGCCTGTAACTTTGTCATTTCTTGCCTGATTTGTATGAACCTTGCAGAGATACTAGCTCCTTCTGACGTCATGAAGTCTGACAAGTTTCAAGGAGATAGGTGCAGGGGTTTCTGGGGAACTGCACCTCAAACTGTTCAGAGCAAAGCTAGTATCACTTGCTGGCAGTGGCAGCACGTTTCCATCCCTCACACAGATCCAGGGGTTTGCTCCCCCTGGGGGGAGTCTGGCACAGCCCCACAGTCCTCCCAGGGGGTGTAGGCCCCCAGAGCTGCGTGTGGGATGACAGCAGGCTGCCGCTGCTGGCTGGGGCCAGTGCCAGTACTGGGTTCTTCCCAGAGCTCAGCTCAGGCTGCACTGGGTAGACTTGGGTGCTGACCTCAGCTGGCAACAGCAGCCTGCTGTCATCTGCATGCTTTGCATCTGGTGAGTGTGGAGCTTTTGAAAAAAAAAAATCCCTGCACTCACTGGCTCTGGCAGCGGCAATTGGGGCCTCTGAGGGCTTGTGGCAGAGCCCCGCCTATGCATCACAGTGCACCAGGGATTACCTCCCCCATCTGGCACCCACACCATGGTGCAGGTGCTGTGTGGCTCAGCAGGGCACCGTTTGCTGCCTGAAAGCTGGAGCAGCTCCACCTGTCAGCAGACATCCCGGTTCAATTCCCCAGCTCTCTGAACATTCCCCCAGCTCATCCCAGGTTTGCCTGGCTCCTGGATCTGCAGGTGAGGTTTCAACAGCCTGCTGCTGCCGCTTGGGGAAATAGCTCAGAGCTGCTTCCATTGCCAGCTGGCAGTGACAGGCTGCTGTCATCCTGCATCATCTGGGGGCCTGTGCCCCCTAGGAACAGCTGGGGAAAGTGATCAGAGTGCTGGGAGGAAGATTGGGGAACAGGAGAATAGAACAGGGAACTGGAGGAATGGTCAGGTTTGATTCCCTACCACTGGTTCAATTCCCCAGCACTGGGATTGGAAGGGACCTCAGGGACAGATCATTGTCACTGGCCACCAGGTACAGATGTCAGTATCATAGCAGTCCTCCCCCTTCCTCTTTCCCTGTAAGCCTGCCTCTGAAACATCCAAATTGTTTCAGAAAATTTATGAAACATTTTGGATGGCCTTTTTCATTCTGGAACTGTTTCAGAGCCCTGCATTTCATGTTGGATTAATTTTGGTCAAAACATCTGAATCTGAAACGAAAGGAAATGGCTGCCGAAATTTTGCACAGCCCTACTATCTATAGTAATGTGACTTAAAGGTAAAAAATAGATCTCTTCCAGACTCATATATATAAAATATAAATTTTTCCATATGAAAAGATATGTTAATTACTAGGGCTGTACAAAATTTGGCCACCAGTTTTGTTTTGCTGCTGTTTTGACCTGTTTCAAGGTTGAAACAGCAAAATTGAAACAGAACAGATACGGTTGAAACAGGAAACAACAGGAGGCAAGTTGAAGCATTTTGCCATTTTGACACTGTTTTGATGTTTCACCCATAGGCTATAATGGGAAAGGTTGAAACAAGCCTATAACTGTCATTTTTGGCCAGATTTGAATGAAACTTGCAGGAATTGTAGCCCCTAGGAGTAATGGTCACAGTCTGGACACCCTAGTTGTGAAGTAGTTTTTCCTAATGTTGAGCCCGAAATAAACCTGAAACGGTCTTCTTTGAGTTTGTGACCATTACTCCTAGCTTTCCCCAAGGATGCCCTGGTGAACAGTTGTTCATCGAGCCCTAGATGTACACTTCTGATGTAGTGGTAAGTTACTACCAAGTCTCCTCTCAGCCTTCTCTTTTTCAGGCTGAAGAGTCCCAGGTCCCTGAGCCTTTCCTCATATGGCTTGCTGTGAAAGTCCCTGATCATATGGGTAGCCCTTCTCTGGACTCTCTCAAGCTTTACTATGTCCTTGTTACGGTGTGGAGCCCAGAACTGGATGCAGTACTCCACCTGTGGTCTCACCAGTGCTGAGTAGAGGTGAGTATAGCAGGAGAATCACTTCTTTGCAATGGTTTTGCTGGAGATGCATCAATTGATGCATGCCAGCATATTGTTGGCTCTGCTGGTTACAACATCACACTGCTGGCTCATGTTCATACTGTGGTCAATTATTACACCCAGGTCTTGGTGACAAGTGATGGGGGATCATCAGTCCTGCTGCCTGAGAGGCAGCAGTTACACAGGCACCCATGTCACAAGTTTTGTCTGTGTCAACAGCTAGGGGTGCAGGATCCCAGAACCCCCATGCACCTGTCTTCTTAACAGCTGGAAGGCTTTGTGGCCGCAGCAGGGCCTAGCAGCTAGGCCTGCAGTGGTTTTCCTCCACCTCTGCCCCAAGACAGACACAGTTGTACAAGCACCCATGGCACAAGTTTTGCCTGCCTGTGGTCAGAGGTGCAGGGCCCCAGAACCCCTGCATGTATCTTCTTGAAAGCTGGCAGACTTTGTGACCTCAGCAGGGGCTAGCAGGCATGCAGCTGTCACCCCACTGTGCCTTAACATAAGCATTGTCATTCATATCATGAGTTTTGCTTGTCCATAGCTTGAGGTGCAGTTTCCCCAAACCCATACACCTATCTCCTTGAAACCTAGTAGGCTTCATGGCCTCAGCAGGGACTAGCAAGCCTGCCATTTTGACCCCGCTGTGGCTTAACACATACGCGTGACACAAGTTTTGCATTCAGAATTTGGGGGTGCAGTTTCCCCAAACTCCCTGTATCTAGCTCCTTGAAACATGGTAGTCTTTGTTGCCTCATCAGGGGCTACCATTTCTGCAGTTTTGACTCTGCTGTGGCTTAACACACACACGACGTGAGTTTTGCTCTCAAGACTTTGGGGTATGATTTCTGTGAACTCCCTGCACCGATCTTCTTAAAACCTGGCAAGGTTAATGCCATCAGAAGGGACTATCATTGGTGCAAGTTTCATCCAAATCAGGCCAGAAATGACAAAGTTATAGCCTGTTTTGACCTTCCCCATTATATTCTATGGGCAAAATGTTGAAACAGGGTCGAAACAGCAAAACATTTCGACAGAACAAAACAGAACAGCCGTTTCGATTCAAAACAAAAGTTGAAACTGAATGCAGCCATTTTACACAGCCCAGTTAACTACTAGGAAACTTGTATTTGCCAAGTGAATAGGCATTTCACAATGCATGGTGCTTATGGTATGTTTATTAGGGCTGTGTAAAGCGTCAGTTGCTGCTTCAATTCAGCAGAGATTCGGCCCGATTTGGTGGCCAAATCTCTGAATCCAAATTGAATCAGGAGACCCTTTAATCTCTCTGAATCAAATTGGAAGCCTCTGAATGATTTGGAGATGGAGACCTCCCCATGCTTCCATGGGACGCTCCATCCACCCCACCATCTCAGTGTTCACGAGCCGCCTGGTACCTTGAAGTATGTAGAAAAAACTTTTAAAGCTGTGTCTATGTCCAAATCACTGAATCTCTCCAAATCAATTTGGCACATTAAATATGGTATATGGATGGAATCATGGAGATCTCAAGTAGTTATGAGGGAGGTTAGGAGGAATCCTGGTGGGATAATGCAGTTACCATCAGGAATCGAAATAGGGCCACACTGAGGGTTTACAGTGTATTTTGGACAGCCTATACTCTTTATCAAGTGTGGGCAGGAAGGATACCTGGCCACATACATCTGTAGTATATTGTATACTGGCAGTGAAGGGAAAAGACACTTAGTGGTATAGTGCCAAGAATTACCAGTGAGTATTATTTACAGGGAACAGGGACACTGATAGTGGCCATGCCAGTGCTCCTCCTCAAATAAAGCTCGATCTACAGAGGAGCAGCAGAGACAGAAAAGGGAAAGTGAGGAAGAAGAGGTTGAATCAGAATGTATGATGGTGGAGGAGATGCCACCACAAGGAAGAGCCAGGGAGGAAGAGAATGAAATTTCAGTAGTTGAAGCAGCACAGCCTGTGTCAGAGGAGAGAAAAGAAGGAAAGATAAGTGAAACAGGTGACTGAGAGAACCATACAGAAAGAAGGAAGAGGAGTGAGGATAGAGCAAGAGAAAGAGGAAGAGAGCCAAATTGGGATAAGAAAAAAATCACATACTATGAAGCTTAGAAAGAAGAAGGTGGACAAAGAGATAGAGGGGGAGGGAGATGGGTTGACAAAAAATCATTGGAGCTGATGTGGTTTGAGTTTAATGGAGAGGGAAAATGGGAAGGGAGGAAGCAGAAAGATGTGGGAGAGGGGAAAAGAGATTCTTTCTTAAATGTTAAAGCAATAAAACAACTGGCAAAGACTATGGGGTTGTGAAGAGAGGGAGGATTAGAGCTGGCTGTGTCAAACAGCAGCATAGTAGACTCATAAAGTAGTAGAGATGTGAAATTTAAATGGACAAGCATAACTTTGTGTATTGCATCTATAAAAATCAGAAGTGTATTATCAAGAAAGAGGTGGGATAAGAGATGGGCCAGTATTGAATGGGGTAAAAGCAGATGTAGTATGTTTGCAGGAGTGTAGAATCCAATGGGAGAGGGATTACAAGCATTTTCTAAAGAGATGGGGATGGGGACCACTGGGTGGGTGTTTTCAAATGCAAACTAAGTGGCTGGAGTTGCTATTTTGCTCAGGAGTGAGGACAGGGAAGTGTGGTATGTGCAAGTGATTGTGGAAGGGAGACTAATGGATGTAATGCCTTCCTCTGTAGTGGGGGGTGTGGCCCTCAACCCAGGACCTTTTGAGCAAAACTTGACAATATTTTATAGAAGCAGTACATTGGCTGTAGCAGGTTAGCGTGTTAGGTCTATGTTGTATCAGGGTTGAAGGTAATCTTATGTAGAGTTTAAATTATGGTGGTATGGGATGTTTTGGGTAAGGATGATCCTGCTTCAGGCAGGGGGTTGGACTAAATGATCTCTGGAGGTCCCTTCCAGCCATACTTCTCTATGATGCTATGATTGCTCTTTTATTTTTGGCTGTTGGCAGGTGTTACATTCTCCCAGTAGAAATGGCAAACATATAAACATGCATTTAAGTTCTCTTGGGGGAAACATGCTCTTTCAAGGAGAAGTTCTTCCCGGTAATATGAAAGATCTTCCAGGTAATTTGGAAGATCTTCCTTTTGTGAGACTCTTGGCAAGAATGAACACCTATATGCTCTCCTCCCAGTGGGGACTGCCTAGGGCTGGAGGCTTTGCACTGTGTTCCTCTCCCCTGACACATTAGTTTAAGAGGAGATGGGAACATGGGTTAATGCTCTCTGAGTCTTCCCCAAACCAGGAATTGCTTGATTTGGGGAAAGGGTTGGTAGCTTTGATGGGGAGGGCTTCAGGAAGTAGTTTTGAAATGACATGCAGAACCCTGTTTCCAAAGCCTCAGGCTTCCTGTTCATGGCACTTTAGAGCTCTGCACCTGCAGCCACACACAGGGCTGTGGGTTTCAACACTGAAGTACTATATGGGGGAAAAGTTCCCTACCATACAGCACTTGAGAGCACTGTGCCTGCAGCCTCCAGTGAGGGCTGTGGGCCCTAGCTTTAAGTGGCATGCTGGGAGAATCTCCACCCCTGTGAGGCACTTGAAACCCTACTACTCCATGCCCCCTAGGATTAGGAGTGGACCAGCCTCTGCTCCCCACAACCTCCCCAAATCAAACCCCAGTATGGGGAAGACAGGAAGAGCAAGGGATTTGAGATATCTGCAGGCTTAGCATCTCTACTGCTCCCTGTCCTAGAACAATTTCTAGAGGTGGACATTTCTCAGAAATGTCTGTCTCTAGAAATGTTTGTGCCTTTTCCTCCACAGACATTTGGAAAAATGTCACATTAATAGATGCAGCTACAGAGACTAGTCCAAAGTCCACAAAAGAGGCTTTGTGATGCATTATGGTAGCTGATTAGTTATTACGCATTATTTTTTATCAAGCTTGTCTATTAAATATGCTTTAAACTCCAATTTCTATACAGATTATTATTGTTTTTATTAGAATCTAGAACTGGGATGTGCATTTCAAAGAAAACTAACTAAATAAAATCATCCAGCTTCTGCTACATGTGAATTGAGCCTAGTGGTTATAAGGTCTTTCATTACCTTATCTGTTCTGAAAAATAGGAGCCAAAATTAAGTTTCTGTATTTAAATTCAAGATACATAATCCATCTTCAAAGATCTTTGAACATCCAGCTACTTACAAGTTTTTTTAACTTAACCTAATAAATTAATATAATTAAAATAAGATGAAGGATTTCTATGTATAGGTGCTTAAAATTAGACGCCAAAATCCATATTGAAGCTGCAGACTAAGTTGCTTGATTTGTAAGGGTTCTTGTATGAGTGCCTAAGCCAATTATGAAATGCAACCTACACTCTTAGGTTATATTTCAGATGTCACTTAGGAACATTTGAATTTGTTTCTTTATCTAAATCTGAGGGTTTTTTTTATTCAACCGTCCTCACCATTAAATCTAACCTACCTTCCCAATGTGAATACTTTTCGCCTCCTGAGTGAAAATTATGAAGTTAGATTTTTAAATTATTGTTACATATGTATTTAATTTTGGTTCTGCTCTGTGCATTTATTTACTCCACTTTGCAAAAAGTAATGAGGTTTGAGATTGGTCTCAGGTTCTATCCAAATTTATTCCTGTCTTGGACAAAACCCTGTCCAGTCTTGTGCAAAAAAATCCTTTCTTCTTGAAGAGGGTAGTCATCAACTGTGGCTGTCAGCCCAGAAATGTAGACAGTCTTTCAGATATTTTATGGGAACCCAGTATAAGGAGATGAGGATCAGCCTGATGGACTCGTAGTAGCGGCTCTTGGAAGGAATGCATAACAGCATTCTGTGATGTCTGAAACTTCTTAAAAGGGGTAGCTTTATGCCCACATATTTAAGTTTGGGTTTCATAGTCCAAACAAGAGGTAATGAAGGTGTTTCAGAGGCCAGATCCGCAAGGATGAGATGTAGTCTCCTGGCTAAACAGAGATTGTAAAAAACATCTGACAGTTGTATGTGGGAATTAATGTCAGCAAAGAAACTAAGAGCAATTTTGCTTGCATTATGCAAGCATGTATAATTGCATATGTCCCAACCTTGCAAAACCTTGCAATTTTGATTAGTCCCATGTTCTTCTGCACAATATGTAAACATATGTTTCTACAAGAATGAAGCTGTAGTTTATAAAACTGGTCTCTTGCAGAAGTGCGTGTGTTTTTTAACTGCATGTGCTCATACAGATCAGAAGAATAGGTTAAAGCATACGTTCTGATGAATTAGGAGTTTCTGTTAGAGTAGCTTGTCATATTCTATGCTTTAAAGTTGCACCTGTTTATTGAGTCGTGAATTACAGTATTGTTTAAAGTTTTAATTTATGTTTAGCCATATTTAATCATTGCTTAAGTTCTGTATAGTCTCATTATTATCTGAACTTTTCATTTTGCTGGTGTCTCCAATATCAGCTAGCCTTGCCTCTTGCGAGCAGCTTATGCCTTGAGTTTGCTTGCATTATATTTCTTTCCTATTCTATCACTGTGAGAAGTTTTCTAACACAACGTAGTGATAGTTTTGTTACCAGTTCAGATTAACTGAACTTGACACTAACTGGCTGAATCAGAGGGATGAGATGATTGGATATGCTAATGAAGAGTGATAAGGGAGACCAATGGACAATGCTCATAGTAAGACACTGGAAAAGGCCTAATTAAGAGGTGTGCTTGTGATAAGTCTGTTGAACAAAGGAATATGCTGACAGAGTAAAATATGGACAGTATGCTGACTACAGAGAGACCAATCCAAAAGCAAGGAGTCATCAAAGGAGAGAAGTTACAGAAAAGCATAAAAGAGGGCAGCAAGAAAGTTAAGTGTGTCATTGTTGTCATCATCATAAATCCAGCCTTCAACATGTGTCTGGACTGTCCAGTCCACGACGTACCCTTTGCTTTCCAGAACTGAGTGTCCACCTTTTCTGTTGAGCAAAGTAACATCTGCAATTGGGTGAGATCATTGTACTGTTTTTCTCTCTCTGTATATAGAAACTGCTAAGATACCATTTATTGTATTAATAAAGTTAGACTGATTTTAGGACACTGAGTTGTGTGTGTTTGTATTCCATGTTCCATTTAAGGGTTAATTGTCCTTTAACAATCCCTGAGCACTATTTGGTAGACAGTGGAGCTAACAGTTCAATGGGCATATCACAGGAACATCTACTAAAATATACATTTCTAGTCATTTTTAAAAGCTTAGATACAAATACCCACAACTCTTTTTCATATACATACATACATACATACATACATATATATATATAGTGTGTGTGTGTTTGTGTGTGTGTGTGTGTGTGTACCCAGTAGCCTTTTCTTCTGCTTTTATTGTTTTAATTGTACTAGTTGTACTTAAAACTGTACAAGTATGAAGTTCAAATTCTTCTTTTGGAATGTCAGTTCTAGATTTCTAAAAATGGATTAGTTATAACACTTCTCAAATTTTTACTCTTGGCATAAAATGTTGGTTATCTATGACACAAGACTTTAATTTAAATGAGTAGGTTTGATGCAGACTAGAATATTATGATTTTTAAGATCAGTACAGGTGATATTATTTTACTTTAAATCATTCTGTCTTTTTATGACTCACCAGTGATCTTTTTTACATTAAATAGATATTGAATAAAGTATTAATTATTAAAGCAGTTAACTCAGCAGATGTCTCTGCAATGCTAATTACTCAATATGATAAAAGTCAACAAAAATATTGCTGGTAGAACAATGAAAATTGGGAGTTCTTTAAGAAAAGTTTATTAGCTGTTTCTAACTCATTATTCTAGAATTAAGAAAGTGGAACTTTGGCTAAAAGCCAAATTCACTTTAGTGGCCGAAGACAATTAGAAATTAAAAAAATGTAATATGGCATAAAAACAAGCAACTAGAAAGCAGTGATGAATGCTGATTAAAATCATAAGGAAGTATGGCTGGAAGGAACTTCATGAGGCCATCCCATCCAGCCCCCTGCTCAAGGCAGGTCAACTCTGCCTAAACCATCCCAGCCAAAGGTCTGTCTAACCTGCACTTGAAAATTTCCGAAGATGGAGATTTTACAATTTTTCTAGGTCAGGGGTGTCAAACATGGCCAACAGGCTAGATCTGGCTCACGAAGCTGTGTAATCCAGCCCATGTGTTGCTGGACCACCCACCACGTGCCAGCCCCAGCCCCACATACTGCAAGTAGCATGCAGGCTGGACTTGGCACAACATGCTTCGCATACAGCATGAGCAGTAGGTCTGGGGTCTGTGCTGCATGCAGCACCCCACGAACCAATGGCAGGCCCAGGGCTGGTTCAGATCAGGCCATGCCAGAGCCAGTGCACAAGGCCAATCTGGGGTGTGGGTTTTGTGCCAGCCTCCTGTGCTGTGTGCAGCATGTGGGGCAAGTCCAGTCCTGTGTGCTGCTTGCAGTACATGCCAGCCCCGGGGCTCACTGTCCATGCGGTATGTAGAGCTGCCATAAGGCAAGCTCTGCTTATTGAGTACAGCTGGACCTCGTGCTGCACCTGGCAGAGGAGTTCTGGGGCACAGGCTCCATGCAGCACACTGGACCAACTCCCTGTGCTGCCTGCAACACAGTGTCTTACCATAAATCCTGTATCAAGCCCATCTCTTCCAGTTCAGCTATCGCATTTTTTTGAAAGATTTCTAGTCTTCATGCACAGACTTCAAATGATGGAAAATTCACTACTTCCTTAGGTAGGCTGTTGCCATGGTTATTACCTGCCTGTTTAAAAATTATGTCTAAGTCTGAATTTTTCTGATCGCAACTTCCAGCTATTAGATCTTATTATATCTTTGTAAGCTTGATAACCCTCTGCTCTCAGAAATCTCCTTGATCAGACACTTGGAGACTTATGGGGCTAGATCCAAAGCTTAGATACCTCCAACTTAGGGAGCACAGTGCCTTAGTTTTAGGTGTGGAAGTGCTTTGTGGAGTAGACCCAAATTCCAGACTTAGGCACTTATGGCTCCTCTGCAATTTGTGAGGCAGACTTAGGCATCTCAGCAGAGCAATCTGAGTGACAGATTGCCTGGATCTAGCCAATAGGAAACATTAAGTATAGGTGTGTATCCAAACTTGTGCCTCTTGTTGGAGCTTTAGAAATCTTTTTTAAGCCTGAAAGTGTGGTGCTTTTATGCACTTGAGGTCCAGGGCTTGGAACCTACTCCTAAAGGTAACTGCCTAGAAGTGTTCTTTGAAAGAACTGAATAGTGCTACAGGATGACGACCTACCTTTTATATAATAGGCGGTGGTTAGAGTATGTACCCAAGAAGTGGAACCTGTGACTTTGAAATTTGATGGAATTCTGTATCTTCCACCTCTCAGGAGAATGTCCTCCCAACTTAACTTTAGGGGGGCACAGAGATTCGTTGAATAAGTCTTACAAAAAATTTAAAAGTGTTCTTTGCATCCATCTTTACCACAGAATATAATAGGGAGTTATTTGTATTTTTTTCTGGTAGGAAAGCTGACACTATATCAGAGATTGAGGTGTCAAAAGAAGAGGTGCTAGAACAAAGTGATAATTTAAAAACCCAGATGTCACCAGTCCTGGATGTTATACATGGAAGAGTTTCTAAGGACCTTAAGTTTGAAGTGGCTGAGCTGCCAAAAAAATATGCTATCTCATTAAAAACTACTGCTATACTGGAGCACTGATCATTGTGCCTATAATTAACTATGCTCATGGGTGAGGCTGGTAAGTCTCACATTTGTACCTGGTAAATTAGTTGAAAGCATCGTACAGAGGTGATGAGAATTATTTGGAGCACAGAAAAAAAATCTCATACATACAAGAGACTGAATATATTGGAATTTGTTACCTTAGAAAGGAGACTAATAGGAAGGAAAATGATCAAAGTATATAACATAATGAATAGCAGAGAGAAAGGTAAATTGAGAGCTTCTTGTGATATGAAATATCACAAGGTCAATGGAACATTCAATGGAAATGAACAGTATCAAATTCAAAACTGATAAAAAGGTAAAACATTTTCCCATAGTGCATAATTATTATTAAAGTTATTAAAGCCAATTATTTAGTAATATTTGAAGAGGGATTGGATTTTTGTGTGGATAACTAAAATACCTAGACTTCTGCAACTGTAATACGATTGATTTTTGTAGAAAGGCCATGCCAATCTCTAAATATTTGTGATTTGGAAGGGAACAACAGGTCTAGATTGTTCTATATCTACCTGTTGTGAGGTTTATTTTACCATCCTCTGTAGTATCTGGTGCTGGACAATATTAGAGACAGGCTGAATGGTTAGATAGGCCATGGGTTGGATTGTGTTTGGTAATTTCTATGTTCTTATGAAAGAGTCTTTCCAGAAAAGGGAAATCTAAAGGAATGCAACTGATGCTCTTATTTGAACCTGCAAATACATATTTTACATGTGTGTATAAGTATGTGCATAAGTAAAATGTAGTTTTCGAAAGAATTCAGTCCTGATCTAACGCCCATTCTGAGTACACTTGGCATTAAAAGTGTCAAGGCAGCAAAAAGTCACATTTTGTCTGGGTGTCAATTCATTTAAGTGCATTTGAAAAATGCCATTCAACTTATAACTCTGAAATGGCACAGGTCTAGGCACTCTATAAACAGTATAGTACAGATCAAATACCCTTCAACCTCTGATAAACCAAAGAAGGCTGAGAAACAGCTACTTGTAATGTGTTTATGGCTTCTTGAGGTTAGTGATCCCTGCCTGAGGCTTTTTTTGGGGGGAGAAATAGGAACTGTTTGCACTGATGTCCTGAGGAAGGTACCCGAGTGAATTACTGATACAGTATTCTTCAGAAACTGATATTTGATTATATTCTTTGATTTCTGGGTACATATCCTTAATGCTATAACAGAAAATGAAGTTGCACGAAAAGAGAAATATTCTACTTTTCTACCCATTTATTATGCAGAGCATGTTCAAAACCAGGTGAAGTATCATTCTTGTAGTTGCCAAATTTCTCAGATTTTGGTATAATTTTTTCATATGTAAATAAATTAATGAACTCAGGAATTAATAATAGAATTGAAACTAGTCAACCCTGAAAATTTCTTGTTATTGTAATATGTGCCATAATTTGTTTATAGGCTTCATACTAGAGAAATAAGTTAATTTCTCTATGTAAACTGGATTTGTGTACTCAAGGATTGATAAGACATTATAAGAATAAATTTAACCTCCCTGTTTAATTGAAAACAATTTTATAAATACATTTTAAATCAAATTATTTTTAGTGCTCTGGATATACCAGATACATCACCTAAAACTGATTATTTAATCCAATTTTATCTACTAATACTACTAACAAACTTGAATAATCATCAGAATCAAACACATTACAAAAGTTGCAATGCCCACAGCTGAAAAGTATCTCTCAGCATAATTAACAGTTAGGAAGCAGACCCCTTTCATGGATACCTTGATCTTGCAATTCTCAAGACCCTAGTATCGTACAACCATAGAATCATAGAAAATTAGGGTTGGAAGGGACCTCAGGAGGTCATCTAGTCCAACCCCCTGCTCAAAGCAGGGCCATCCCCAACTAGATCATTCCAGGCAGGGCTTTGTGAAGCCAGGCCTTAAAAACCTCCAAAGATGGAGATTCCACCACTCTTTAGGTAACAAAAAATTAAACTGGTTCATTGATTAACAAGTCCACCTAAGTGAACCAGCAATCAAATTGGAGACCCCCCTCCCTGTTATGATTGTCAAGTCTTACAGGGGGGGCTCTCATCTCTTGGGGTGAGGGCTCAGCCCCCCCAAAACCCCCTTTAATTCTGGTTCCAGTGTTTTACCACCACCCTCCTAGTGAGAGAGTTTTTCCTAATATGCGACCTAAACCTCACTTGAGGCAACTTGAGACTATTGCTTCTTGTTCTGTCATCTGCTACCACTGAGAACAGCCCAGCTTCATTCTCTCTAGAACCAGCCTTCAGATGGTTAAAGCTGCTATCAAATCCCCCCTCAGTCCTCTCTTCTCCAGACTAAATAAGCCCTGTTCCCTCAGCCTCCCCTCAGAAGTCATGCACCCCAGCCCCCCTCACCATTTTTACTGCCCTCCCCTGGACTCCTTCCAACTTGTCACATACTTTCTATAATGGGGGGCCCAAAACTGGACACACTACTTCAGATGTGGGCTCACCAATGCAGAACAGAGGGAAATAATTACTTCCCATGACCTACTGGCAACCCTCGTATTAATGCAGCCCAGCATACTGTTAGCTGTCTTGGTAACTGTTGCCTCATATCTATCTTATTGTCAACTGTAATCTCCAGGTCCTTTTTTGCAAAGCTGTTGCTTAGCCAGTTGGTCACAAGCCTGATGGGATTCTCCCATTCTAAAGGCAGGGTGTAGGACTTTGCACTTGTCCTTGCTGAACCTCATAAGAATCATTTTGGCCCAATCCTCCAATCTGTCAAGGTCACTCTGAATCCTAGCCCTATGCTCCCATGTATCTACTACTTCACCCAGATTGGTGTCAGCTGTGAACTTGCTTAAGGTGCAATCCATCCCATCTTCCAGATCGTTGATGAAGATATTGAACTAAACTGGCCCCAGGACCAACCCCTGGAGTACTCCACTTGATACCTTTTGCCAGATAGACTTTGAACCATTTATTACTACCCATTGAGCCTGATGATCCAGCTAGCTTTCTCTCCATCTTACAGTCCATTCATCAAACACATACTTCCTCAGCTTGCTTACAAGAATGTTGTCAGAGATTGTATCAAAAGCCTTGCTAAAGTCAAGGCGTCCACTTCTTTTCCTGCATCCACAAAGCCACTTATCTCATCATAGAAGGCAATCAGGTTGGTCAGTTATGACTTGCCCTTGGTGAATTCATGCTGACTGTTCCCAATCACTTTCTGATCTTCCAAGTGCTTAGAAATGGATTCTTTGAGGATCACCTCCATAATTTTTCTGCAGACTGAGGTGAGGCTGACTGGTCTGTATTTCCCTGGATCCTTCTTCTTCCCTTCCTTAAACATAGGGAATATATTTGCCCTTTTTCAATCATCCAGGACCTCCCCTGATCACTACAAGTTTTCAAAGATAATGGCCAGTGGCTCTGCAACAACATTAGCCAACTCCCTCAGGACCCTTGGATGCATTATATCTGGCTCCATGGACTTATACATGTCCAGTTTTTCTAAATAGTCCCTAACCTGTTCTTTCACCACTGAGGGTTCATCTTCTCTCCAAACTGTGCTGCCCAGTGCACTAGTCTGGGAGCTGAATTTGCCTGTGAAGACTGAGATAAAAAAAGGCATTGAGTACTTCAGCCTTTGCCTCACCCTCTGTTACTGGGTTGCTTCTCCCATTCAGTAAGGGACCCAATCTTTCTCTGATCCCCCTCTTGTTGTTAACAGACTTGTAGAAACCCTTCCTGTTACCTTTCACATCCCTTGCTAGCTGCAATTCTAGTTGCACTTTGGCCTTCCTGATTTTATCCCTGCTTGCCTGAACAATATTCTTATACTCCTCCCTGGTCATCTGTCTAAGCTTCCATCTGTAAGCTTCCTTTTTGTGTTTAAGCTTACTGAAGAGCTCTCTACTAAGCCAAGCTGGTCACCTGCCATATTTGCTATTCTTCCTGCAAGTTGGGATGCTTTGTTTCTGTGCCCTCAACAAAGTTTCTTTAAAATATAACCAGCTCTCCTAAGCTGGTTGTTTAGCCCTGATGAACTCCTATGACACATATAACAACATATATGGGGAAATATTAATACAAAATAGATTAATCCATCAGGCCTTAATACAAAAGACATTAATAGAAAAATAGGGCTGTGGAGCAGTGGTTCTCAAGCTTTTGGTACCAGGACCCACTTGTCAACATGGATGGGCAGCGCTGACCCAGTACATAGTTTAAATAGAAAACACACAAGTATTTTAGTCCTAAAATACTTATTATACACTACAAGTAAAAGCAGCTCAACAGTCTTAGTTTTCAAGACAGAAATCAACAACAATAGAAAAACATTAACAACAATGTCAACATGTGGCTCTCTATTACTCCCAAGTGATATTCATCATTGTGCGATTTGCATAATGAAAATTGCTGGTGCCTATCACTCTCGACTCACAGCCCCTGACCCTGCCAGTGCCCATCAGTTCCAACCCAATGGCCCCTGTCACCAGGCCCCAGTCTCCCCAGTGTGTGGGGCAAGGAGGGAGAGCCACAGTGCCCTCACCTCCTCCTGCTGCCACCCACTTATGTTCTGGGCCATGACTGTACCCCACCACCATGGCCCAGCCACCACTGCCACCCCCCTCAGGCCCCCTGTGCTGCCCACCAGCCCACCTATCCTCCGGGGTAGAGCTACAGCCTGAGGGGAGCAGCCACTGGCTGGAGGAGGTGAGGACAGTGGTTCCTCCTCCCTGTCCATTACTCCACATGCTGCTGGTGGCCTGGCTGGTGTGGGGGTCACAGCAGCACCAGCATCACCCCTTCACCCTCCTGCTCCAGGTCCTTCCCACTGGGCTGCAGAGGTGACTCTTGCTTGTGCTAACCCAACCAAGCTGCAGCCCTGTGCCAGCTGTGGGTGCACAAATCTGAGGGGGCACATGCCCCCACATACCCCTCTGATGTGTTGCCTGTGCCCCCCACCCCTCCATTGTGTCATCTATGCCTCCTCCTGTCCCCATAGACTTATCTAGAGGGAGCTGCTCTCGGCACTGCCTGGCTGCCATGTACATGTGTGTGCACACACACACACAGTGCCTCCTGCCTGATTGCCCTCCTCCCAGCCCCAGGCAGTCCCTTGCAGGCTGGAACTCTGTCCACCTGCAAAGGAAAACCTACACTTTCCTACATTTTTCTCTGTTAAAGGAGAAAATCCATGATTTTCTGTGTTTGTCTGTTATCGTCTGTGACCCTTTCATATATTCTTGAGACCCACTTTTTGGTCATGACCCACGAGTTAAGACACACTGCTGTAGAGGATGTTGGGAGGTCAATTACTGCAGCCTCTACTTGAGGCAGAACAGCCCTGTTTAAATCATCCATGTGGCCTTTGTCTAATTTGTATTTAAAAACTTCCAATAATGAAGTTCCCACAATCTCTCTTGATAATCTATCCCAACACTTAACCACTCATATCATTAGAATTTTTTTCCTAATATCCAATCTGGTCTCCCTTCATGCAGTTTAAGCTCATTACTTACCTGCCCCCTGTGAACACTGTCCTTTTTATAACAACATTTTTTGTGTTTGAAGATTGTTATTGATACTTTCTTCTCCTGACTAAATAATTTCAGTTCTTAGAGCTTTCCATGTATGCCATACCTCTTAGATCATTAATTATGGGTCCTGCTCTTTGCTGAACTCTTTTCAGTTTGTCCACACCTTTCTTAAAGTGCAGTGACCTGAACTGGACACAATACTCAGGGGAGGCCTCACCAGTGGAACAATCAGTTCCTGTTATTTTCCTGCCTAACATTTTGTTGCTAATAAAACCCATTATGCCAGCAACTTTCTCTTGCAACAATACCACATTGAATCACATTCAACACCACACTGAATTATATTCTGTTTGTGGCAAATATGTAAATATACCCTAGAATAAAATAGTTGAAAAAACTTATGGGGCCTGCTGGACAATCAAATGAGTACAAGCTCCCTTACACTGTCAAACAGAGCTGGGATATGATATGATCTCAGCATATGTCAGAGTTTAAACCACTACTGTGTGAAGAGTCCTCCGTAGTTTCCTCCCTTACCAGAGCAACAAAAGAACTGGGAGAGATGCTGTGATACAATCTCCCTCCTGGGCTGCTTCAGAGGAGAGGCGGTGCATCAGCTTCTCACCCATTGCTAAGTCCACATAGTATTAATCATGATATTTATATTGCTTGGGCCTTGGGTTTCTTCTCAGGTTTGTTTACATTATGGGAAGAAATCTTACTTTTGTTTATTTTGAAATGGTCCTGTGAAAAGAGTCTTGTAAATCATTTAGAGTCTAGTATAAATTGTCAGACAATTTTTGTTTTAAAAGTGTTGAGAAAGTATTAGATCCGTTTTATTTCCACATAAGGAAAAAGGAGTAGAATATGGCACATGATGCAACAATTCTGGCTCAAGTATTTTACAGACTAATTGTGTACCTCGAGATATAGAGTTCACATTTTATTTTTTTAAAGAAATTTTTTCATTTTTTGAATAAAGCACTGTTTATGTGACTCCCAGAATCTGTAAGCTGCATTTAAAATATTGATGATTTTGTTGCCTGTTAACAAAGATGAGGCATTAGAGACACTGGCTAAGTACAGACATTCAAAAAGCCTGAGGAAAAATCAATTTAAGTTGCACAGTTTTCTGGCAGTGGCGTAGTTTAGATCAGTACTGAACAGAACACACATTTGCCCCTTGGTGGGGGAGAGGGAGGCAAATCTTAGATCAGGTTATTCCATTTTTCAGTCTCTGTGTGCTGAACTACTGTTCTGTTATGTATAGACCCGTTTCCAATACTTATACCGGTAAAAGTGTAAGGTCTGTACCTGGGCACAGTATCTCATCAGTAGATGACAACTGAAAAAGAAAAAAAGATTTAATGTCCAGTCTTGATAGTAGACCAGTGGATCAACAGAGACCCAACTTGAAATAATCTGACTGGCATCTGAAGGGAAAGTAAAAACTAAATTATGTGTTGACTTTCAATTTATTTTAATAAATCTAAAAATGAACAGGCCCAATAAAATTAGGAGTAGCTGGTACCGATGACAATAGGTCCTTATATGCATACTTCCCTGGAATTTCTGGAAATATAGGAAAATCAATTGGAGTCTTATCTTTGATTCCAAATGGCTTTGGAATAAGCCTATAGTTCTTTTAAGATCATGGAAGAACATACACAGTATGAATTTTAAATGTGTTCAGGATTTACTTCAAGATCATGGTATCTCCCCTGCCAGGTAAGAAAGATTTACTTACACTTATTTCAGCAGGAGATGATGGAAACTTTTCCACTGTTTTCTTCAAGAACAGGGTTGGCCAGCACAGTAATTTGAAATTCAGTCCTGCTGGATATGGTCACTCATGGTGAAGTTCGTTAATATGCAGAGACAATAAAAGGCAGTTAATCCCTACATGGAGACCTTAAGTGAGATTTAAGTGGTGACTATAAGAACTGTCCTTGGACTAGGTCAGAATGTATGTCCATCTAGCTAGGTATCTAGTCTCGCACAATGGAAGACAGCGGATGATGATGGAGAGGATGAGCAAACAATGTCCAAAATCTTTTATTACTTGCTCCTCTCCCACTTTACCTTCTAGCAGAGGTTTAACAATGGGCTTTGCTGGTGGCTGGGCTTTGTGGTCCTTTGCACAGGGGCAAGTTTTAACAATACCAATATTAAATTTATAGAAAACAGATTTTCTTAGGCCTCCTCTGCGCATTACAGGTGTCGCACAATTAATTTGTTAATTGTATAATAACCTTAAGGGCAGCTACATGTGTAAAGTACCATTGAAAACTCCAACAATTAGACCTCAAAAATATGAACTAACTTTATAGCTGGTTGCTATAGAGCTTTAATTTGCACATGTAACAGGATCTCCGCTGCAGCTCAGATCCCCGTGCACCATGCCCAATCAAGGTTGGCAATCCTGCAACTAAGGGGACACTCAGCCCCAGCAGCTGCTGACTCTGGGTCCTAGAAGTACTCCACAGCTGCCAAGGCTAGAATCCTGAAGCTGCTGATGCCGTGTCTTGGCAGTGTGCCTTCCAGTGCTGGGACACAGTTGGGTTCTGGCAGCTTCAGGGTACAGATGTGATCTCCCAGCCCTGGGAGTGTGTGGAGCTCCAGGATCTGGGAGATGCAGCTGCTGTGCTCTACCAGCTTCAGGGCTGGAGGAAACCCCTGGGTCTGGGAGATCATAGCAGCCATGGTCTTCCAGCCTTAGGGGTATGTGAAGCCCCTGGGACTGGGGGATAATTTCATGCACTTCCAAAGCTTAGGGATCATGGCAGCTGCATCTCCCAGCCATGGGAGTGCATGGAGCACCCCTGCAGCTAGGAGCCTATCACAGCTGAGGGGGGGTCCCCACTGCAGAAGCTTGCTTTTTTGCTGTGCAGGGGGATTCCAGGATTGGGAACAGAAGCAAATCTATTCATATCAATGCTCTCAGTGGAAGTGGAATATAATATAAAACCAGGAAAAGGCCAGATTCTTACCACTGAAGATCTAGGGTAACTCAGTATGGAAGACATATAGTTATCTATAGGATTGCAATGGTTGGCAGAATCTGCTCCAAAGTGTTTGGATAATCCCTATAAGGCTAATTCCTTCAGTTGTCAGTCTACTATGTTGACCTGTCAGTGTCACATAATAATTAAACTACATCTGGTATTAGTGCATATTTATAATTGCTATAATCCTTATTGCTGACATGTCAATATTTAACTTGCATTAACCTTTCCTTCGAGGCTTGCAAACAGTGCATCTGTGGCTTGTTCAGTGTAATTTTTCATGTCAGTGCCTTGCAAGGCATACAAATTTATAATGTCATTATGTGATGGATACAGACCACTCCCTTGCTTTGTCTAGCAACCCAGACTAATTCTAGAATAACTGAGGGTTTTTTTCAGCTCTGCCCACAAACCACTTTTAGCTACTTTGAGAGTTTATATCCTAAAGGCTGACTCTGAGGAGCTGAGCATAAGGATGCCACTGATATGAATTATAAACAGACACTGTTCCAAAAGATAACATATTATTCTATATCTGTATCATATATTCTCAGTTTGTCAAATATGTTGAAAATACAAACTATCAAATAGTGGGAACTTTGAATATTCAGCATCTGTCAAATCAGGCCTCTATTTTAGGACCCAGTTTTTAAGAACTGTGGGCTACGGGACTGAATAGAAGTAATAGAAATTTCTGAACTAACTCCTGCTTACAAATTTGGCAAATCCAAAAAAATATTCTGTGGAGTTTGCAGACTCTAATATTAAAATTTGCTCATTCATTGATAATCTCACATGCAGAAGTACACACCATCTAATAACAACAACAACAACAAAGCTCTTTATGAAGGTAATTATCATTGTTCCAAGTTTACAGGTTTACAGGAAGATTGTAGAACAGAGAAGTTTACATGCCTAAGAAAAATTACAAGGAGAGCCAGGGATAAAGTTGGGAACAGAATCCAAATCTCTTGACTTTCTGGCCTCCTAGTTTTCCTGCTGGCTCAAAAGCAGCTCCCAAAAGGTAATCTTAGGATCATGGAAAAATAGGGTTGGAAAGGATTTCATGAAGTGATCTAGCTCATCCCTGTGGTTGAGGCAGGATCATTTCTAAGTAAGCCATCCCAGCCAAGTGTCTGTCAAACCTGGCCTTAAAAATTTCCAGGGCTGGAGATTCCACAACTTCTCTAGGTAGCCTATTCCAATGCTTGAGCACCCTCATAGTCAGAAAGTTATTCCTAATCTCCAGCCTAGCTTTCCTTTGCTGCAGCTGAGGCCATTTTTCCTAGTTCTGTTTCCTATAGTCACAGAGAAAAGGCTATCTCTACCGTCTTTATAATCACCCTCCAGGTACTGGAGGACGTTATCTTCCCCCCTTAATCTTCTCTCTTCCAGACTAAACAACCCATGTCCTTTCTTCATAAATCATGCTTCCCAGGCCTCTAATAAGGTTGATGCTCTCCACTTGACTCCCAAACTGTGTACATCTTTCCTGGAGTGTGGGGCCCAAAAAGAGACACAGTACTCTAGGTGAGCTATTACCAATGTTGAATAGAGCAGAAGAATCATTTCCCTTGATTGCAAGTGACCCTCCTGACGATACGACACAGTATGCTTTTTTTTGCAACAAGAACACAATGTTGATTCATAATTATGTTATAGTCTACAGTGCCACCCTTCCCCTCCCCCCTGTGCTTCTCTACATTGCTGCAGCCTAACCAATCACTCCTCTAACCAATTGCTAGGTATTAAGTGTTTTACCCTTTAAGGCTGTTAATTTTGCCATCTTAATACAGAACCTATACATTCTTTATCATGATTCTACTGGAGCAAAATTTTCTAACATGCTAAAAATATATCGGCATTTACAATTTTGCACATAATGGGAACTATATTAATATGCTTATAATATTAATATTTACTATCTGGGTATACCCAGTTGAGCTGAAACATCCAATTCTTATGCTACATACTTAATAAACAAAAATTACAGGTCCTGGTTATGCTACTAATATTTCTTTGTAGGCAGATTAAAATTCTGGATGATTTGTAGAGATTACAGCTGCCTTATTTTCATACTTAAAATTGAACAATCTGATTTATCACTTACCATTGTACTTCCTTGGGCCTTGGCTCTTGATTCCCCTTGGGAGTTACTTACTATGGAATATTTTTCAGAGCCAGTTTTAAAGTACTAGTTGAAGAGTAAATTGGATGCTTACCTTGCTGGGATCCTATGACCCCAGCTGACTTCCTGCCCTTTGGGCAGGGGGCTGGACTCGATGATCTCCCGAGGTCCCTTC
>NW_017728948.1:30216110-30220262 GCF_001723895.1 Crocodylus porosus
ACCCCAGCTGACTTCCTGCCCTTTGGGCAGGGGGCTGGACTCGATGATCTCCCGAGGTCCCTTCCAGCCCTAATGTCTATGAAATCTATGAAACACAAACTAAAGGAATCAATACAAGGAAACCATGCAAATAGTCCACAATGAAACCTACTTGCCTCAAATTGATTTCTAGTATAGACATAAAATGAACATGAGTACTCTCTATTTTTTATATGTAGCAACTACACAACAAACGTTTGGCTTCATGAAATTTTGAAGTGAAGCCTTGGTTTTTTGGATGTGTTGGGGGAGGGGAGGGACCGGTTATTTTGCAGCGTTTTTTAAACCTACATGTTTTGGCATTGTTGGGAACTTGTGAGTGCCACAGATTCCAAGAATGAAGTTAATGATTGCTATGGTTACATCAACACGTACAGTAATATGATATAATGAGATGTGATGTGCAATTGCGAAGATATTACAAAGATGTGTTTGATTAAAAAAAGCCATTGCCAATATGTTCTTGTTTGACAAACATACCAGTTATTTTGGAGTTCTGGAAAGATTTAAGAGACATGCTGTCAACCTTAATTAGTTATCAGGATGATTTCTCAAAAAACGCCAAATTAAGCATAGACTTTTGCTAAAGAGGTATAATACCTGGGTTTAAGAAACAAAGGTCTCTCAAGACATGATGTAGGAACTAATTTCCTGCTTGGAAATCTTATCCATAATGTTTTCCTTATAATGAACTGCCTTGAATGTGAGTATAGTTGCATCAGATCTAGAGAGACTACTATATCCCTTTTTCATGATATAATGTCCATTTTACTGTCAAGACCCTGAGGACTCATGCCTGGTTTGGTCTCCACTCATGACTCCAGCATTCTTTTTTTAATGTTTTCACACTATATTCAGTATTTCAGCTTATTTTACACAGATGTATTATCTTGCCCTTTCCAAGTATAATCATAATTTTGCCTAATGTTTCTGATCTTTCTTGTTCTATCATCTTGATTATTTTTATATTCCCAATGATATTTGCAACTCATAATAAATGGCTGAGGATAGCTGAGACGGCATAATAGTATATATAAGGGATTTACTTTTTTAATAAACTTGTCCCAAAGTGTCAGTGTAATGTTTTGCATACACCGTGCTCTAAGGGCTCCTCTGGATGTTCAGGTGCAATAGCATCTGATGCACAAGCCACACAATCACACCTCCTGCTATGCCACACGTGCATGGCAGAAGGCATGTCAGAAGGCATGGGAACCAGCATTAAATCCTATCATGCCTTATGGCCAGTGCAGGGGGAGCTCAGCTTATGAGATCCTATCCATGGTAGTGCCCCACATGTTGCTTTGGATGGCAGTTCCATATGTGGCAGTCTGAGGGTGCTACCATGGATGGGAATTTCAACAGCTGACAGGATTCTGATCTGCAGGAACCTGTAAGGTGCTGCCACAATGGGAGTTTTGTCAGATGACAGGACTTCCATCTGTGACAGTCCATGGGATGGTACTGGGGCTGAGAGTCCTCTCAGCTGTGGGACTTCCAGCCACCACAGTGCATAGAGCATCCCCATGGCTGGGAGCCCTTTCAGCTGACAGGGCTCTCAGCTACAGGGGCATAAACACTGCTACGTGTGCAAATTAAAGCTGGATGAATACCAACTATTAAGTTATTACATATTTTCCAGCTCTAACTTTGTAGCTGATTGCACCTTTTTAAAGCATGATAGTTAATTTACATGTATAGTTGGTAAAAATTAATTGCATAATGTGCAAGGAGAGAAAGGGACCAGGAGAAGAGCCCAGTAAGGGCTGGAGTTTGCTTACCTTCTCCCACAGCAACAGCAGTGACAGAGGAACCCAGGGGTTCCCAGAGGGATGAGAGTCCCATTTAATGAGGTCCTGCTCTTTCTGGATTGGGGCTTACTGATGGGCCAATGTGATACCTGGTGGTCCAGAGTAACTAGAAGCAGAGAAGGAAGCAGTGCAGAGACATGATGCTGAACTGCATCACAGTGAAACTGGCACCAGAGAGGTGAGAAGGCTCTGAGTCTGGGAGCTTGGAGGAGCACCCAGAAACCCATGCCATTATCTTGGAGAATCTGTGGTTCCTCTGGACCAGGAAATCAGAGGAAAAGTGAGGCCATGAAGGGACCTTCCCATCTTTGAGTGAGTTTTTATTTTCCTGTTGTTTGATTGGATGAATGTCAGTTCAATGGACTGCTAGAAGAGAGGTTAATTGTGTTAACTGATTCATTCAAAGTGATGCTGGTGAAGCTGATCAGCTGAATTGATCCTTGTAAGGTACCACCTAGGAGCTGATTAGGTGGTTCGGATTCATCTGAGAAAAACCCTGGGACTTAAGGGCGATATTGGGCTGGGGGGGAGGGGGGAGTTAATTGTTTAATTTGAAGAGTTGCTAGTGAAGCACTTTTTGCCTTAATTGATTCATCAAAGGAACTGTCTAGGATAGGTCAGTGGCTCCAATCCATTTTTTTGTCCTTTTTTGAGAAACTTTCTGAAAATTAATTGTGCCTATATTGATGTGTTATGGACAAGCATTCAAGTATACATTCACAGTATTGATTTTGTCTAAAGGACCATAATAGAATTAATTGGACCCAGTGTTGAATAAGGGCTGTTGGAGGAACAGAAAACTGGACTATTGCATTTATCCATTGAAGCATAGGAAGGCTGGTTGGGTCGATGGATTTACCTGGTGACAGGCCATAGTAGCCACTGAACTGGCCCAGAATCAGCTGATCTGTTTCCAGTAAGCCTGACGTGAGTTAGGACTGATTCTAGAAATTAAATGCCTGACATATCCAGTTTGAGTGAAAGTAACACAGGGCAATCACTTTTCCATCTGTTCTATTGAGACTAGGCTGAGGTGAGCGTGGAGAGTGAGCGGAGGAATGGGCCCCACAAGAAGAAATGCCCTGGGTGAGCCCAGAGGGCAATCACTTGACCTGCAGTTCACTTCCCGACTGAACTTCTATGAACATCAAGGCATGGCAAGTGAGAAGCAGGCAATTCAGGTTGGGTGATTGTTAAGATATCCTTGCGTTCCTCAAAACTGACCTCAATGAGGCACCAAGCTGTCGAGGACCATGGCTTTAAACCATGTCCACTTGACACACAATTAACCAGGTAATTGCATAATAGGGCTGTATAAAGCTTTAGGTGTTGATTCAATATGGAGGAGATTCAGTCGCTGAATTTCTGAATCCAAATTGAACCAGGAGACCAATTTAAAGGTCTGAATTGATTCAGAGCTCTCCAAATTGATTCAGAAAAGATTCAGAGTGTGTTGGAGATTCGGGTAGTCCCTGCTTGCCGCTTCAGGGAGCTGGACCCCGACTCCATGCTGGTAAGTAGGGGGTGGGGGAGGGGGAGATGAAGGAGGGGGGAGAGGACCATGGGGAGGGGACCCCTGGCAAACCCCATCCCCTGCTTGCTCCCCCAGCTCCCCTGAGTGCCCCCTGATCCCCACCCACCTTCTCAGCTGCCCCAATGGCTGCCCCACCTGGCCCCAGCTCCCGGATCTTTAAAATAAAAAATAAAAAAAGCCCCCACTCACTGGTTGTTGCCAGGTGGGGGAGGATGTTCCCTGCTGCCTTCCACTGCCCTGTGCTGTGTGTGGGGGGTTTGCCATGACCCCCTGACCTGCTTTCCCAGCCCCACCCCCATGGCTGCTTCGCTGGCTCCCAGCTCCCAGTTCTTTAAAAAAAAAAAAAGCCCCACACTCACTGGATACTGCAGCACCCATCAGGGCTTCTGGGGGTTCATGGCAGAGTCCCACACGCAGCATGGGGTAGTGAAGAGCAGCAGGGATTGTCCCCCCACACCTGGCAGGAACCAGTGAGTTGGGTTTTTGTTTCTTTTTAAAGAACCAGGAGCTGGGGATGGGTAGGGCAGCCATGAAGAGGGCTGGGAGAGTGGGCAGGGGCTGGGGGCTCATGGAAGAGCCCCCCCATGCAGTGTGGGCCAGTGGAGGGCAGCAGGGATTGCTCCCCAACCTGTTAGCAGCTGGTGAGTGCCAGGCTTTTTTTTTAAGTGTTGGGAGGCTGGGGCTGGGCAGGGTAGCCAATGAAGGGGCTGGGAGAGTGGGTGGGGGGGGGAGCCTGTCCAATTCAGAAATGTTGCCGATTTGGCGGTG
>NW_017728948.1:30220273-30257334 GCF_001723895.1 Crocodylus porosus
CCAATGAAGGGGCTGGGAGAGTGGGTGGGGGGGGGAGCCTGTCCAATTCAGAAATGTTGCCGATTTGGCGGTGGCTGAATCTCTGAATCAGATTCAGCTGAATTGATTCAGGACAGTGATTCGAATCATGAAATCGAATCACTGTCCCCTGAATTGGCCAAATCAGAATCTGAAGTGAATACTAGTTGGTTCACACAGGCCTATTGCATAATACATGCAATGTGCAGAAAGGACCTAAGTGTCACACTAAACAGTACTTAAAAACTATTTTTTTTCCTTTCCTGGGAAATTTTGACATTTCAAAATTACTTTATATTACTTACTGGGGAAAATGCCAAAATATAAAAAAATTCACATGAAATAAAAGATCAAAACTTTCTAATTGGTTATGTAAAAATGGAATGTTTGATATTTTTATAAAAAATATTTGATATGTCAAAAACTTCATTTTTCATTTAAAAAAGATACTGAAAATTTTTTTCAAAGTCAATGAGATGACATTGTCAGTACTAACATTTTTCTTGTTTCAGTTTTGTTCATTAGAAAACTGAAAAAATATATACAGGAATATTTTATTTAGATGAAACCATATTTTCCAAAGAGAATTTTTCCATGCAATTATTTTTACTAGCATATCAAATCAGATGGGAGAAAAGAACTTGTCAGCCATGTATTTATCATTTCTGTTAATATACCATGTTAGGCAATAGATTTTTTTACATGCCTTGTATTTTTTTTGAAATAGCATATATGAATTTTGGTATCCTAGTAGATCCTAGGGGCATGTGAAGCTTTGGTTGCTGATTCAGTACAGAGAGGATTCAGCCCAATTCAGCAGCTGAATCATCAAATCTGAATTGAATCAGGAGACCCTTTAAAAGATCTGAATTGATTCAAAACATCTGAATAAATTCAGAAAAGATTTGGAAAAGATACAGTGATTCAGAGATTCAGAAGGTGGTCTTGCGGGGAAACAGAAACTGAGAAGAGGGAGGGAGGGAAACACTGCTCTGATATTGACATCTGTAGCTGGCCAGTGACTGTGATCTTTCCCTGAATGCCCTTCCAATCACAGTGCTCTGGGGGAGGGATGTAGAAACAGCATATAAGGCTCTGTGTGAAGCCTTTCTCTGCCTTTTGTGAGCTGTCTGTCTGGAAGCAACAGCATGGCACTGGCTTCCTAGTCAGTCTCTTGCTAGTCTCTCTTTTTGGAAAGGATTGGATATACCTTACTAATTACCCTTGCCTAGAATCCCTCTACTTATCCCTGTGCAATCCATTCCTTCAACTTATTCTTCCCCCAAAATCCTCTTATTTGTTCTTGTTATTTTTCCCCCACACTTTTTAAAAAGAAAGATGTGTTTTCCTTGGCAGTGTCTCATCCATCACTGTGCAGGAAAGCACATACATTACACACACACACACACACACACACACACACACTAAACAGATAGGAGATATATTACACACACACATTTTCCAGCACAGCAAACATTATGAAGCATGCTGGAAAGGCAGGTGCCAGGTCTTTTGGCAGGGGAGGGAGAGGGGCTAGAGGGGGTAGGGGGAGACCTGTAAGTTTCCTTCCCCCACAAACACACCCTCTTTTCTGGCAGCAATGAGTCTTCTGCTGCCAGTGGGAGCAAGGAGGTGGGAGCAGTACCTGTTCCTACACCTGCACCACCTCCACTAACACCAGAAATAGCCATCAGCACCAGCATAACAGTCTCCTCCACCCCAATTTTAGCTCCCAGCATGAGTCTCCCAGTGTCAGAAGAGGAGTTGGATCTGGAAGCAGGGGAGCTGAGTGCCATAGCCAGGGAAATTCTGGGGAAAGAGGGGGAATCTGAGTTTGTGCTCCGCACCCTTCAAAGTTCCCCTAGAGGCATGTCTCCTTCTCTGGAAGGCATCTTGGAGACAGTTGTGGGGGCAGATGGCTCAGCTTCCCCTGTTGTTGTGCCTCTGCCTGCTGAGGAGGGGTATAAGGCAGGTTCCCCACCCTCAACTCAGAAGTGTGTGTGTGGGGGGGTGTAGTGTAGTGTGGGATCATTTTGAGGTGGCAGATGATCTCAGGTATGCTACCTGTCAGCACTGCTGAAGGCAGATCAGCTGGGGCAAGGAGGTGAAAGACTTCACCACCAAGGTGATGCTGTTGCATCTCAGGAGGCAGAACCCTTTTGCCCTTGTTCTTCCTCATCCTGGCACCTGAGAATGTGCCCAAAAAGAAGTCCCCCTCTCACTCCAATGCCCCATCCCCACAAAGCAGAGGCACATGACCCTGGACTAATGCAGGAAAGCCACAGACAAGGTGGGGTCTGCAAGGGTAAGTGAGGTCATCCAGAGCACTAGGGAGATGCTTGCTCTGTATGGCCAGCCCTGCTCCTTTGTTAAGTGTCCAGGATTCAGGTGGCTCAAGATGCTCGTGGCCCCATCCTACCAAGGGTCCTTTGGCAGCATGGTGGTGCCCTCCCCATATGAGACATGCAGGGAGTAATATGAGGTATGCAGGGAGTACTTGAGGGAGGAGCTGCAGAAGTCAGGGTTGCAGGTAGTTTTACACTTCACCTCAGACATCTGGAGCAGCTGGGGTGGAGATCATGCCTACCTCTCCCTCATAGTGCACTGGTGCAATCAGTCAGGGTGTTGGTGGGCTCTTCAAGTGAAGGTGATGGATGAGTCCCATACAGCAAGGGATCATGGTGGCCATGAACCGCATGGTGCAGGGTGTCTTATTGGGCAGGGCGAGCTTACCCATGGATCCATGGTCACTGACAATGGGGCCAATATAGTCAAGGCAGTCCATGATGCCAACTTTGTTGGCATCCACTTTGTGGCACACAAGTTCCACCTCATAGTCAAGGATGTCTTGGAAGGGGATAGGGCTCCTGGTGACAGTGCCATCATAACCATTGCCAGACAGCTCATTTCAAAATGCAGGAAGGTGGAGGGCTACTTCCACCACAGCATCAAGCGGGGCAAGATGCTTTGGGAGAAACAGGCAAAGCTGAGCATCCCACACACAAAATCATGCAGGATGCAGAGACTGGGTTGAGCTCCACATACCTCATGCTTGAAAGGCTGGTCAAGCAACAGAAGGCTATTCATGAGATGGTCTTGCTTGGCGAGATTGGGATCAGTGGTCCCCTGAACAAAACTGAGTGGGGTACCATCTCCCAGATCTTGGTGGTCCTCAAGCTGTTCCTTGAGGCCACCGAGAACCTTAGCGCTGGCAATGCTTTTCTTAGTTAGGTGATCCTCATAGTGAAGGAGCTTGAGAATCAAATGGAGAAGTTGCCAGTGGATCCATGTTCTTGGCTGGGGCAAGTTGCTTTCACCAAAAGTGAAGTGAAGTTGCTGAAGGAGGGCATCAAAAATGGCTGGATCAATTGTGGTCCAGTACAGTCCATGTGCTGGTGAGCATGTGTGACTGAGGGTGAAGGGGAGCATCTGCAGCAGCAAAACCCTCAATCACTGGATGGAGGTGCTGGTGAACAGGGTCAGGGAGGCAGAAGGAAAGAGGCAGGGGGACATGGAAGTGGAGGATCCACTGCAACCACCACTGCAACCACCAACCAATCTCCTCCACCACAGCTACTGCCAATGAGGGCCAAGGGCATGGCTTCAATGTTGGGGTCCAGAGGCACCAGACCCCACCATCTGGCAGGTAGTACAGAGGCCTCAGTGGCTAGCTATCTTGCTGAAGATGTGGAGCCACTGCAACGTGACCTCTTGGCCTATTGGGCAACCCACAGCCAGATGTGGCAGGATCTGGCCATGGTTGCCTAGGAACATTTGTCCTGTCAACAAACCAGTGTTCCTCATGAGATGGTGTGCAGCATTGCTGGGGATGTTGTGACACCCCACGGCACCTCCACAGATCCTGGTTTGGTGGAATAGCTGGTGTTCCTGAAGGTGAACCTCCCACTGCTGGGGTTCTCCAAACGCCACCTACAGATGGAGTGAATGCCACCATCCTCACTCCATGCCTGTATGCTTTTTAAATTTTTAATTTTTTTTGACAACTATTTAATGCCCCACTCCCAAAGATGGAGGCAGCAGTTTTTCAGCAGCCAGCAGGGCAGGAACATCTCTCTGCTGATCTCCCATGCCAGGATGAAGTTGGAGGTATGGGCTGGGGCTATGGGGAAGGAGGAGACCCCAGGTCCTGGGCATGACCTAAAACTGCACTCTGCCAGGGTAGGGAGGCCTGGTGGGACTGCCGGTGGCATTGCAGCTCCAGGAAATGCCAGGACCACTAACCTCCCTGGTGAGAGGCAGGTAGGGAGCACCTGATAACCTCCAGCTACCACAGGCATGCACAATCCTGGCTGGGGAAAACCATCTGGGAGGCATGGGCCTCAATGTTGAGAAGGTATGGACCTGTGGAAGGGATGTCCAAACATCAGGGGCCCAAATGGGCAGTCTCCTGCCTGGGTAACATCTGAATCAGTTTTCCATCAAGAGCAAGAGGAGCCTGAAGACGAGGCCAGTTTAATAAATAAAGGTTTATCACCTTTACAGTAAAATCCATATAATTTTAGGACAGACAGAATCATTCAGATCAGCTGATCGATCTGCCCTCCTCTAAAGCAGGGTCATATGCTTATGATCTTGGAAACTTTTTGTAGTTAAGCATACTATTACTTAGTTGTCAAAAAATAACTGTTCATTGAAATTTAAAACACTCCAGCCGCTTCACATTTGTTCCAGGATATATGGTTCTTAAGAGGATATTGAAAGATGTGTTAACTGTTCAACTTTTGGGAACATAATGAAAGATTGTACTGAAAATTATTTGGTTTTTAAGCGAATTTAGGTAGTTCTTATATTTTATGAACTCATAATATTATGTTTGCCTTATTATAATTAGAATCTGACAGTGTCCTTGAATTGTTCTTAAAATTTCATATTTTATCAATTGTTAATTTTAAAGTTTCACTGTGATTAAAGAATTAGAAGAATTGCTGTAATTTTTTTTAATGTTACATATGAATTGTATTTATTATTCCATTAATTCTTTCAGAGGTTTTTACTGGTGCAATATGTTTTAATATGTAATATTTTTTTGTGTGATCTCATATGCTATTGTATCACATTAATATTACTTGAATTCCAAATTTACTGATAAGAAGAGTACATTATAAATGCTTATACAGATTTTGTGTATGATTTGCTGTGTATGCTATTTGCTATTTTGTTTAAAAACAGGTATATGCTTATTATCTAACCAAATTAATAGTTTTTTATGGAAAATAATTACTTAAGAATGAAGAGGACAAAGTTTAAAAATTCCATCTCAGCTACCCTGTTGTGTTCATATTTACTTTTTGTCTGTTTTGCATCAGAAAGGAGAGGTCTATTATTTGTATTTTAGATCAGCCAGTGGTAATTATGTGTTGCTTCTGATGAACCTTTGATCCATGCTACTCTGATATCAGAGTGCATAGTGAGATTAGACTTTGGAAAAATTGAATTTTTAGGACAGACAATATATTGGACATGTTCTATGCACTGAATGTTTGCTTTCTGGGCTCCAGTTGCAAAAAATATACTGAAAGTACATAGAAACAGTGTCACCTACAAAGTTCATATCAAATTATTTCTTTAGAATTAGCACACTTATTAGACAAGTACAAAAACATCCCAGAGAATGAAGCTAATAGAAATAAACAGTTAAAAAAATGATGGTTTCTGAGTTTTAGGAGGATGAATTCCTAGCCCTGCTGAAGTTTTTCATTGACTTCACCCAGGTTAGAATGTCACCCAGTTATTTTTAACCAGTGCAACTCAAAATGAAATCTGTATTGTTCAATTTTTCACTTAGGTGGGGTTTTGTTAGTTCCTGTATAAGTCTCAAAATATCAGTCTTAATGAGTTGTTGGTAGTGGCAGCATGGCCAGCCACCAGTTGCAGTGACTGCCATTTTTGCTCCCCGTCCCTAAGTGGACTTCCAGGGCTGCTGCCTCAGTCACCCTACCTTAGTTACACTACTGCCTCTTTTTCTGAAATGATCATATTTCTTTAAACAGAGTTCAGTGAGTGGGGTTGATGGACTGAGGTGATTTTTTTTCTTCCCTCCTGATCCTAACTTGCTTCAGAGTATGTACAGACCACAAATGAATAATAGAAACCTTCCTGAGATAATTGTGAGACATACAACTGCCTGGGGTTTCTACTAGATTCCATGCTTTAACACGAATCTCCTCCAGTCATCTGCTTCCTGGTTGAGTGTTCTGGCCACCAAACTGTTATGCCAAGGTGGGTACCACTACATGACATGTTTTTGAATGTAAGTGTCCATTGCTGCTGTGTGTTGTGCAAGTAAATCAGGTATATTCTGAGGATGCGCAATGAATTAGGCCTGACTGAGGATTTAGACAAGTTGCCAGCATTAATTTGGATTACAACAGGAGTCACACAGGAGTCTGCACCTAGATGCTCAAACAGATTACACAGGGTGTCTACAGAGTACATGCAGTGTGCATCTCCACACGCAATTAATGCACCTAAATGTTACTGCACAGTAAATTCAGGTGTATTAAGCTTAGGCCAAGAACATTGCCTGTCAAGCAAAGATTTGAACTCAATGGGAGCTGTCAGGTCCAGGGCTTCTCCTGCCCTGTCTGTGCTGCTGCAGCAGCCAGGGAGAGCTCTAGGCTCTGGCTGAAGCTATCCGCATGCCAGCCCCAGGCAGGCAGAGGGCACAGAGGTAGCCTCAGGCTGGTAGGGGCTCCAGTGGAAACCTTGGGGGCAGCCTCAGGCTGGCTGCAGATGTTCTCCCAGGAGTCGGTGACCAATTTGCCATGGAGGGTCCTTGCCTTCCCCCAGAAGCAGTGGCCAAAGCACTGTGACTGCAAGCACTTGCTGACCACCTTCTCCTCCACCCCTCCACAGCTGGGCACCTGGGCATCCACCCATAGACCCTGGGTCCACAGTGCTAAACCAAGAGCGTATAGACAGTTTTCAAGAAACACCAAACTTTATTTTCCTGCACCACACAACAACTTCCCCCTCCAACAACAAGAGACTCCCTACTGCCTTCCTCAACAACAGGCCCACTGCTTCCCAATAGCACACTCCCTCTGTCCCTCCCTCCCTCCCTACAACACACCCCTCCCTAATGCAAACACCCACCACCAATAAAGCACCCTCTTCCTCATGAAACTATTTACAGTGGTGCATTGACAACTGTCAAGGGGGGAGCTGTGGGGTAGAGATGCTTATGGCATGGATCCTGTGGAGAGTGACCCAACACCCTGACACCCCAGCCTCTGCTGAAACAGGTGTGGAAACTACAGTGAGCCTGGCAGGCTAGAAGCTGGCCTAGGGGTGAGGGTGGGCTTTGTCCAGCCCACTCAGCCCTCTTCCCCCTCCTCCTCCAAAGGGCTGGGGCTAGCAGGGCCCACATGCAGAGCTGGCCCAGCCATGGCCAGCTCTTATTCAGGGGTCACATGGCAATGGGGTGAACAAGGCAGCGTGCCAGGCCACTACAAGACCAGGCTCAGAAGCTGGGCCATGGGGCCCTGGCTGGCCACCCCCAAGATCACTGGGAGGGCTTGGTGCCATGGGCAGCTGCCAGGGTCCATGCAGGGCTGTGGCTGGGGGATGGGCATTGGGCGGCACAAAGGTGACTACCAGGGCCAGAATAGTTTTGAGAACCCAACAGTCCTCCTCGGTTGCTGTCACCACTTAGACCACTATGATGCCCTATCATTCCTGGGCCTCCACCAACCTCTCCAGGAAGGCAACATGCCTTTCCTTGAAGGTGAAGTGTGCCCGGTCCCTCTCCTTCTCCCTCTCCAAATCCTGGACTCACCAGACCTAAGAATCGGTGAGCTATTCCTCCACCACTGTGACCATCCAGTCCAGCAGCAGGGTCCAGTCTCGGATCTGCCACTGATGATGGCATTGTATACAGAAGGCACTGGCTAATGTTGATGGGGTGCTTGTGGCCCCATCTCTGCCAGCGGCAGCTGGGTCTCCCCCATGTGCAGCTGCTGTACCTGCAAAGCATGGACAGAGAAGCTCTTTATGAGAGTTTGCAACATTTCAGATATAACATGCACTGTACTGAGGGGCTGTATGTGGCCTGGCCTCAGTTCATAGGTCATGCATGCAAAGATGCCCAGGGACCCTGGTAAGTTGGTCAGGTGGGCCCTTCAATCCCTGCTCCCACAGTGGGAGAGGTAAACCACTTGCCAGTTGTTTCAAGCAGCCTGCTATCCCCATCCTCTACCCAGGCTGGACCAGGGCTGGCTCCTTTTGGCTGACTCCTTTCGGCAGCGGTTCAGGACCAACTCTCCCATTTCTCTTCCCTGTGGGCCAGACAATTTGTTTCCATGCTACCAGGCCCATGTTACCTGAGTTCTGGGAATGAGGGGCTCCCAACTGGCTGGGACACAGAGCTAGTGATCCCCCTGCTGCTCCTCAGTGTCTAGGAGCAGGCCACAGCTGACATGGGCCTTGGAGGCCAGCTTGGGAGAAACAACAAGCTGCTCCTGTCACATGGCTGGAGGAGTTGCTAGCCACATGGCTTTGCCCCAAACAGGAGGCTACCTCCTGCTGGTGTGACTGACCAGGTGTAGTTTGCACCCAATGTCAGCATCTACATGTGTACTACTGAGCATTAGTTAATGCGCCATTTATCTAGTACCTGGTGAGCATTTACTGCACATTAGGTTAATCTAATGGACAGTTAAGCATCATATGTAGATGCACCCCTGAAGCATAAATATCTAGGAAACTTTGTACTCCAAAATTCAGGTGCTAAATGAATGTAGGTACTCAAATTTGCCCTTTCCTAATTTGGCACCTATTGAACCCTTCTGAATCTGGCCCCTTATGTTTTATAGAGCTTACTAGGAAAGGAAAATATTCATGGAACACAATGATTTCACATTTGATAATCCTGATTTGCCTTGCAAATTTATGTAATGATCAGAAATTAACTTTAAGTTTTAACCAAAGTTGAAAAAGAAATGCACTACAAAGGACTGACACCTCAGATGTAGTGGATTTAGAACAGATACAGACTAGGGAGTGGCACACAGAAGGAAGTTGCTGACTAAATTAGAAACAGGAGATTTGGGGCATACAGCATATGTGCTGATATAAAATGTGATATAAATCAGAGTCCTATAAATCCTTTGAGGGCACATGCTGATCAATGAGGATAAATATAACTTATAGCAAAGAACAAAACAAACTGAGGTATTTCAAAAGAAAGATGTATTGTTGCAATGATTTAAAACAGACACAGCAGTGCTTCTAGAGAGATGAAAGAAAGTATCTTTTAGGTATAGTTCTAGGATTTATGCGATATATGAATGCAAAGCTATTTGTTGGCATGAGTGCA
Organism: Crocodylus porosus; assembly: GCF_001723895.1. NCBI lineage: Eukaryota > Metazoa > Chordata > Crocodylia > Crocodylidae > Crocodylus > Crocodylus porosus. Next base: position 30,229,629 of record NW_017728948.1, read on the forward strand.
CATCAGGATAGCAGACAAGGTTCTTTGGGTAAATGTGGTATTATTTATTAGACCAACTAAATACAGAAAACCTGCCGTAACCAGCACCTTACAAGTTGGCATGCTCTATTAACCAGCATGCCAGCTTGTAAGGTAAAAGCGAAACTGGAAGTGCCCACCATGGCACTTCCGGTTTTGCCAAGCCCCCATGGCCTGGAGCAAAGCAGCCTGTACTTCTGAGCCCCCATGGCCTGGGGCAAGGCAGGCTGCACGGGGCCTGCCCCCTGGTCCCTTGCAGCCCACAGGAGGGTCAGCGATGTGGTGGGAGGGGTGGCAATGTCCCGGATGCAGCGGGAGAAGCAGTGGCCCAAACAGGCAAAGATGCCTGTACGGGCCTCTCAATTAACTGGTGTATTTTGTTATCCAGCACCCCCCATTTCCCCAGGGGTGCCGGATAACACAGCTTTTGCTGTAATTGGAAACATTGTTCTTTGCAAGCTTTTGGGTACAAAAACCCTTCTTCAGACAGAGGGAGAGTCTATAGTTGTATTGTGCTCTCCTGGATAGGATAAAAGCCAGTATGCAAGAATGCAGGTCAGTGAAAATGCAAATATGTGGCAGTGAGGGATCAGAGGGGGTGAGAAACAATAGGTGAGACATAGGTGGGAGGAAAGGGGAATGGTGACCTGGTCGTGGAATGTAGCTGGTAAATTGTAGAGAGGTTTCCTGGGGTTTCCAGATGGTAAGAAGGTTATAATGTGCCATGAATTCAGTGTCTATATTTAGTCCATGGTTTTTTGTATCCAGTAGATTGATGAAGTGAAATTTGTAGGCTCGCCTGCAATAGCCTATTTCATTACCATAAAAAAAAAGGCTTTTCACTTTCTACACTATGTCTTTTTAAAGTTACAGGAGCTCAATAGACACCAATATGGGGAATTTCATCATTATCATCACAGCTGCTGCAACATCCCTGAGCATGTGGGTGCTGAAAAGAGAAAGAAATTAGCAGTTAATTTGTGAAACAAAAATGTTCTTTTCCAAGTACTTGGTGAGAGCTCTCCTTTTGAGCATGTGGATGTGGGCCTTCATTCTCTATTGCAATGCAGAAGCTGTAAATAAAGATGGCAACAATATATTCCTAGATTAGCTGGAAGTAATCAAGAACAATACAGCAAATGCAGTACCAACTCATTTTTCTGTTTTCTGGAACAACAAAAAAAGAACAATTAATGTTATATAACCCATATATGTGGATAGACAGGGCAGTAAACAGACTGCAGCAGGGTAGATATTTTCATGATTATATTTCTTGCATTATCATTGTAAACAATGAATTAAGCACATAATTCCTGAGTGTGTATATTTATTTGGATTTACACAATAATAAGAAAAAGACATACATCCCAAAGCACTTGTCATTTGCTATTACTTAAATACTCAGACATTTGCAAGCCTAACATCTTTGCGTTCTAACAAAAAATCAACTGTGATCAAGTAGTAGAAAAAGGTCCCATTGTATCAGCAACGTGGTTCTTCATATAAACCTCCCCAAAAACACTTCAAATAGCATGCCTCTAGATTCAACAGGTTCACACTTTTTCAGACTAAAGCAGGTGAGTGAAACCCCGAATCAACAATGATTCATTAACAGTGCCTTGGCAGTAACTATCAGTTGCTCATTTGCTTCTATTGACTGCTGCTGTAGCAGCTGGGAGAGATCTAGTTTTTCATGTCTTTCAAATTAGAATTAAAGACTAATGGACTGAAATAGGTAAAGATTTCCAGCTATATCTCAGGTTCACTCAAGTCAATGGCAAAACTCTTACTGACTTAGGGAGCATGCAGCTCTTTGCTGCACCTGGTCTATATTCAAACTGCAGGAATATAGACTATGAGCAATGTATATAGCCATTTGCTGTTGCTAAGAGCTGTGTGGGGCACCCACTAACTTGGGGTGGGGAGAGAAGTGGGCAGGGGCCCATGCTGGTCCATGGGGTGGTTATCTGTCTGAAGGTGAAGGGGTCAGGGGTTATCTGTCTGAAGTTGGAGGGATCTAAATGCAAAGTCTACATATCCTTGAATAGCCACAGGATTTCACCCTGCAGTAGCAGTGGTTAAAAACTATGAAATTTACAGATGAAAAGCTTCTATGCAGCAAAATACTGTTAGTACTGGCCTATTGCAGAGAAACCTGTTAAGAGAAAACTAAATTTTCCTGTCATTTCTGGAGAACTGAGTCTTAGTTGATACAGTTCATCAGAGTCTGTCTATGTAGCATTTCTGAATACAGTAAAATCCCTGTTAACCGGCATGAGTGGGGAAGCCGGTAAGCTAAAAGTGCCAGTTACCTGAGGCACAGATTTCTGGCCTCATGCAGAGCAGGAGGCTGGGGGGGGTGGGGTAGTGGTGGCTGCAGCTGCTGCTGCTGTGCAGGGGGTAGGGGTGTGTGGCTGGAACCACTGCCTGGGGGCACGAGGCTCCTGGCGGGGTGGGAGAGGCTGTGGGAATCACTCCTGGGTGGCTGGTTCACAATGGCAGCCTGGTGGCTTCGGCTGCTGGCTCCGGCTGCAACTCTGCCCTGGGCACTGGTAGCTGCGAGTCCTGCTGGGGGAGCAGGCAGGAGAGCCCAGCCCCGCTCCCCATGGTGGGCACTGCACCTGGTTGCTCTGCATGGGCCCATGAGGCCGGAGACATTGCCTGGGGGTGCAGGTCTCCTGGTGGGTCAGCTTCTGCCCCCAGCAGTGCAGCAGGCAGGAAAGTGGCAGGGTGCAGTGCCATTGAATCCTGCTGCTGAAATTCCAGTTATTAGAGCATTCCAGTTAGTAAAATCCTGGATAAGAGGGATCTTACTGTACACTCTTTAGCCATCTGAAGAAGAAGAAAGTTTTAGTTCATAGGATCTTAGGAATGCAGGCCTGGAAGGGACCTCATAAGATCATTCATTCCAGCCCTCTGCTCCAGGCAGGATCAAACCTGACTAAAACCATCCTGGACAAGTTAGAGAGGATGCAGTTGTTGGAATGAGAAAACATTTAAGATACAGTTGATATAAAAGATTAAGGGGTTAAATTAAAATTTAGATATAGTAATTTGAGTTTCATTGCACTCTAACATGAAAGAGTTATTTTTTTCTGTTTTTCAAGTTACTTTCTGTCTAACAATTGACATTTTGGCAGCAAGGGCCATTTTGCATAAAGGCTTTTTATTCTTTTTTGGTAAAATTGGTCCATGAAACACCTACATAAACAGATCCTCACTGCAATATTTATTTGGGACCAGTCTCTATTCTACTTATTAAATACACAGGTGGAGTTAGCTGCAACAGCAATCCTGCTCAAGACCATGAAAGCCACTTATTACAAAAATGTGTGGGTCCTCCTTCTCCCTTCTTTCTTGTAACTGAATCTTAAGCCTAAAATGGCAGTATGTTACACAAGTGGTTGTATTAGTGGATTTCCAAGGACTTGAACACCATTGAATAGAGTTGCATGTAGGAGCCTAAGGGCATTGTTACACATTACACTCTAAGCTTCTCAAATGTTGATCAGTGTTAGTGTTAGCTTGCATTTAGAATAGCTTCATATTCAGGCTAAAAACCTCTGGCTTTCCCCAACCTGCATAGTTGTGACTTGCCACTAGAGGGATGGCAAGCCAAAACAGGCTTCTATCTATTATTTAGATGGGGTTGGGTTGAAAGGATGGATTGGTGGGGGTGGGAACTTGAGGCAGGAAGGGAGTTTGAGTGGTGGGAACTGGGTAGTGAAATGGGACACAGGGAGGGAATGAGTGGTATGGCAGGGAACTTGATGCGTCTGCCACTTCAAGAGGTCAGGCAACCTGCTGAGTCACTGGCAGGTGAGGGTCAGGGCTAATTGCAGAGTCAGCTGACCCAAAGGGCTGGTAGGTGTGGCTAGACCTGATCAAAGCAATCACTTGATTGAAGAGAGTCATCTGATTAGAGGAGGACTGGCCTTATGTGGGGTATAAGCCTGGACCCTGAGAGCAGAGAAGGCAGTAACATCTTGGGAACTGTAGAAGCAAAGTCACTCAGCAGAATGCTGCAGCTCCTAAATGCCATGAGGAGAATGATATGCAAGGGTTTAGGTAGGAGCTCAGGGGATGGAAAAAGTTCCTGGGGACACAGTGTGGGGTCCAGAGCCCTGAGAAGGGGGCTGAGTGTCTGGGGCCTGTGGAGAGCCTGGATGAGGCCAGAGAGAGAGGGGCTGAGTGCTTGTGGGCTATTGAGAAGAGAGCTCAGGACAAACCCAGAGAGGAGCTGTGTGCACAGGGGCTTTGTGAGAGGCCAGGAGGGGCCCCTATGAACCCAGAGAAGGAAGGGGCTGTAGTAAGGAAGACTAATGGAGGGCTCCAAGCCTGGAGAGAGAGAGAGAGAGAGGGAATGATCTATGGAGGGGCCTAAGTGGGCGGACCCACAGAAAGGAGAGGTCTGGCAGTTGGAGGACAGACCCTGGAAACCTTGACTGGTCTATGCCTATGCTGAGACCAGGGCCCAGGAGGGGTAAAAGAGTGACAGAGCCCACTGTGAGAGATGGTCAGAGCTGGGAGAGCTCGGAGTCTCGATCGGCCTGGAGGCGGGGCCAGCACCAGGACCTAGGAGAGGCACAAAGGTGTTTGTGGGTCTACAGCCAAGAGGAAGGGGTCAGGGAGCATGTAGCCCAAGATGATTATGGCTGTTGGGGTCTGAGAGTGAGCTCAGGGCCAGAGGTAGAGGGCTCAGATGAGAGATGGAGCCACAGACAGAGGTTAGTAGCCTAGGAGGGATATAGGGAGTGTAGGAATCACTCCTCCCCTCCTCCCCAGCTGCCTCACTACTGTAAGCAGGCAGCCCCTTCCCTCATCTGTTTCATTTACCACTGAGCTGTGACTTGGGTTGGAGACATTCCTGAGGGAGGGGGAAGCTCACTCTCCCCTGTGTCCTGTGTAACCCTAAATCCTTGCCTGAGGTTGGTGATGTTTTTCAAACTGACCAGCTGGCATCAGCTGTGGTTTGAGTATACTGATTTGTGGTGGGAACTTTGTGATGAACTTATGACAGGTCCCTTTTTCCTGGAAGGAGGGGAGACAAGTTTTGGGGATACAGCCAGGGAGCCATGCTGCCTCTAGAGCAGGCTAAATCAGCCCCTGAATGGAATTGTGAGTAACTTATTTGAATTGTAGCCAGTAACCTAGACCTAAGTGTTCTAGGCTCATACGCAAAGGTTCCACGAGGAGAGTGGCCAGGAAAATACAGTAGAGCTGACACCCTGGAGAAGGGCCAGAAGAGAAATCAAGGGATCTGGTAGCTCAGAGAGTGGTTGGGTTAGATTGAGGGGTTTCGGGGGCCTGAGAGAGAGACTGATGTCTCTCTGGTGTCCCAGGGAGCAGTTGGGTGAGATTGAGGGGTCTAAGGGCACAGAGAGAGATGTCAATATCTACATGTGGGGTCTGGCAACTGGAGAGGGGCCAGCAGAGAGACCAAGGGGGCTGTGTGCCAAAGTGGGGCTGATGGAGGCTGAAGGCTTGGAAGGCCTAGAGAGGAGCTATGTCAGCAACTGGCAGAAAATCTACAAAGATGCCATCTTTAAGGCATGGGGCATGGTATAGGGATGGATTGGAGCCATGGAATTAGTTCTTAAGGCTTAAGGTACTATCTGGAGGCACAGTTATTGAGTGAGGCCCAATAAGGGGCTTGGACCTAGGTAGAGGCTGACAGGGATTCAGTGGAACCAGCCCAAGTGAAGGCCTGTGAGCATCCTTTTTATGATCATGTTTACCATCAAGGCATGGCAGGAGAGACAGAAAGGCACCCTAGGGACAGAAAGGGGCATGATCATGGAGTCTCCAGGGGATTGCCACAACTTCCCCTGAGATCCAAAAGGTAAGAATGGTAGCTGAGGCAGGGTGATGAAATGAAGGAAGGCAGCCAGTGAAGCCTCTAAGGCTAAGTACAGACAGTCAAAAAGCCTGAGGATGAATCAATTCAATATTTGCAAGTTAGTTTAAGCTTATTAGATTGAACCAATAAGAAAGTGAACAGACATTCGCTTTTGATTCTGGAAATGCAGCCACATACCTACAGTGACCCAGGCCAGAAGACAGGAGCATTAGAGCGCACCTCCAAGCTCAGCTGAAGTAGATAGTTTAGGCCAAGGCTAGCCCACCCACTCTAGAAAGGGGGGGGAGAGGTTTGTGGGGGAGATGCAAAGCATCCTGGAATGCTAGGGAACTGTGAGTTAACTTGAATCTGGAGAGGATCTAGGACAGAAGTTCAATAAACCAATTTAATCTAAATTAGTTAAGTCTGATACTACATCCATCCAGGTTTATCTTAAACTGGTTTCAGCCATTGTGAAAGTGATTTATGTGCACAAAACTTCTTTTGTATTACAGATTTGAACCAGTTTCCAGTCATTTTTACTTGTTTCTGTATAATATCTGTCTCTAGCCTAAAGGAGAAAATAAAAAGTAGTGAATAAAAAAAGAAGCCCTAAATCTTCTTAGATGCCCAGCAGTTACATTAGAATCCAGCCATTGGTCTTGTGAGGCAGAACTGTACGAGCAGCTATTTCATTAGCAATCCATCACAGTTGAGGACAAATTGTCTTCAATGATTACTTTGTCTATGGGCCTGAAGATGGCTGATGAAGCCAATCGAGGATGGACAGACTGTTTTGCAACTCAGGCATGTGTTTCCATGCAGGGTGGGTGCCTCTGGATTCTTGATTCAGTCTTTGATATGCTGTTTCTGCCACTCCCACTTTTCCATCTCCTGTTGTCATCAGAAGGTTTCAAAGTATTGAGATCCTTGCAGAAGATTCTTTGCGGCAGTCTTGGGCAGTAGTTCTGGCTAGTTGATGTTGATGTTATATTCTTTCAAGTTGGCCTTGAGGCCATCCTTGAAGTGTTTTCTCTACCCTCCTCTTGAGTACATGCCTTGAGAGAATAAAACTTGGTTAGGGAATCTGAAGTCAGACATCCAGATGATATGGTGTGGGAGCCAGGTCCACAGCTCCCCATGGAATCTAGGTAGGTGAACCCTCAGGGAATCATCCCTGAGCACCAGGAAAAAGCAGAGTGGCCCAGTAAGGGGCCTCACAAGAAAAACCGTCCACACACAGAGCTCCAACTACTATTCAGAACCTTCTGCTCATTTAAAGAAAATCAAAACATGGTGGGCGAGCTTATAAGAGTGGTTCCCAAGCATGTGTTCTAAGGCCAAGCTGTCAGCCCACAAGCCCAAGACAGTAGAAGGATCAGACTCTTGAGCCTGGCAGTACCACACCTATCTCTGGTGTCAGGTACACATGGGCAGCCCAGCAAAGTTGCTATTGGATGATCATCACCTCAAGGCTCATGGTGTTTGCCTTAGATGGGGCCAGGGCTTATATGGAAGCCAAAGGTTCCATGGAAAGGGCCACAGCTAATGCACAAAGGGGATGATTGAGTTGACTGCCTGAGATGCCATCTGCGAGGCTTGGGCCATGGTGTAGGGGTGGAACAGAGCTGCAGAGAGTGCCCCCCACATATTGGGGAATATAATGGGCAGCCTCCTGCCTAATTAACAACTCAATTATGTTCCATCATGGTGTGGCAGATGAGACAGGTGGGCAGTGGGCCCTGAGGCAGGTGGGGAAAGTAGCCCTGTGGCTAGTCAGGGACCCCCACTTTGCCACACCAGTTCCTACGGGCAAACATCTAAATATCACTTTGTAGCCATTAGCATTGACGGTATTTCTGCAGTAACTTGAGGTGTGTCCTGTATGATGTCCAGTAAGGTGGGCATCATAACTGCATTATAAACCATGAGTTTGGGTTTGGCTACGATGTCACAATCTTCAAACACCCATTTCCTCAGGTGTCTGAAGTCTGCCTTTACACTTTTAAGGTAATTTTGGATTTCATCAGTCAGCCTTCTGCAAGAGATGGCTTCTGAGGTACAAGAAATAACATTCTCCGGAATTTCACTGTAATACCTGAATTACAAGAGCTGGGGGCTGCTCATTAAGAGCTTGTTGATAGAGGACCTTAGTCTTCTGAATGTTAAGTGTCAGTCCCATTTTCTTGTATGCCTTGTGAACACATTGACAATTGCCTGAAGGTGTGTTTGCAAGTGAGCACACACTACAACTGCTTAAACACATGCACTCAAATCATTTGACAAGCTCAAGTGAATGAAAGATAATATTGTTTTAAGTTCATGCAAAATCAGAAGGTAAGAGGAAGAAGAGCAATGACCTTTAAAATATTCTATGAGTATGAATGTTTTCCTTTAAGTGGTAAGCTTTTAGTAAACTGGCCCATTATCAGAGGAGGGTTAGAAAGATTAGGTAACCTCTATACTGTCTCTATGAAGACTGAATATGATCCAAAATAGCCTGAGGTTATTAATATTGTAAATCTTTCTGCAAGAGTTTTCAGTGTATATACTTCACAGTCAAGCAAGCAATTAAAAAGAATTGGGAAGTATACCTTATGAACTTTTACTTTGTTTATCCCTAGTGCTCCTGGGATAAAAATAAATGCTTTCCTTTGTTCCTGCAACTGTCCAAACAACAAAAAATAAAAAATAAACTTGAAAAATTAAGATGATAAACCACAAAGTTTTATTAGTTCATGTCAATCAAAATAATAAATGCGTCAATATGATTAAAATCTTGATCGGACACGCTTCTAAATTTTATGAAATATTAATTATTCAGGAAACACATTTATTCATAATTTTGCCAATCTTCTGGTGAGTAACATGATTACATTGCTTCATGTGGTCCAAAACTGAAATTATTGGATCTAAGTAGATAAGGGCTCTATAAAACAAAGAATCTCTTTAATTTCAATTTTTATTATTTTCTGCACTCGTAGGAACTATATAGGAAGCACTTTTTTGCCAATGCCAGCTGAATCAGGCATAGCTGAATTTCTTTGAATGCTGTGCTTACTTCATGTGTTTGAATATTCAATTGTGAAGCCTTGGGGAGCTTCACAGTTTGAGCAATGTTTTATTTTCTACTTTACAAGACAGCATGTGTTCCTCATACTCACAGAAACCCGGCATACTACAGATGTCACATAACTGACATACACCCTCAGGCTATTATTGAAACAAACCAATATTTATTATGCAAAAATTTAAATGACTTGCTACGGTGCCAAAGTGTCTGAGGACTGAAAATATTTTGAAGCCTCTTCAGGAAGGGCCTAACCTTTCACTTTTTTCCCCAGAGCTCAGACATCCCTTAGCAATCCTGTGAGCTGGAATTACATGACAGAAAGGGTTGGGTTTGCTTCAGGGCATATTGAGCACTTTTTTTTTTGTATGAAGCACAAGCCAGAATTTTAAAAGGCTTTTCCCTTGGAAACAAGTATCTCCCTTGGGCAGAATAAGACATCTAAGGACAGAACTTGGCCCTTGAGATACTCCTTGAAAAATGTCTTGTTTTACTAAATACAGGATGAAAATAATAATAAAAAAAGAGCTAGGAAATCTTACTTGAACTATTCTTCCTACAAGGTCTCTACTGTAGACTCATCACCAGCTGCAGGAATTAATTACCATCCTATGGTACCTGCTTTAGTTTTCATGGTAATTCCCCAGTCAGTTGAACAGGAATGCACAAGAAGTGCCACAGAATGATTTTTTTCATTTAGTTAAGTGGGTAAAGAGATGGTTACTTATGTCATTCATAGCAGGATTGCAGTAAATGATGTTGCTGATGTTTAAAAGCACATGGCCAGCTGCATCCGATGGTGCAAAACTCATATTTAAGGAAAAGACAAAGTAGAATAACAATGAAAAAGAAAGTAACATTTAACTTGCAGGCCTGACTGCTTGACTTGATTTAACCTGAACATAATTATGGGAGCCTTAATGTTTTTTGGTGAATTATTTATCACCAGCAATGCTGGATATGACAGACTGAAATGGGTACAGATAATGGTATTTAGATAACATGGTTAAGGTTTTGGTATATGGCCAGCTGTGTCACCTGTCCCTCCTTGTCTACATTTATTGCACTTTTTCACTCTGCTGTTGTAAATCAGCATAATGCCATTTGCTGCAAATAGACCTATGATGATTTACTCCTTTTAAGGATCTGTTCTTTTATTCTGGGCATAAGTGAAGAATTAGGAGGAGGGCTGTAATTTACATTTTCTTTTAATAACATTTTTATGGAACAGGAAACTTGTGAATTTGAACTGAGATGTATTTAACAGTACTGCCATCTGTACTGCTGCAGACAGGCACATGCAGACATGTGTTCCAGGAAATAGATATGAAGCTTATATTCTGCCAGAAACAGCTACAAGCATCTTTTAATGTTAGTTTTTAATTTACTGAGAAGAGCTGGAGTTGTCTTAGTTCTAAAATAGATAAGAACCAACTGGACTGGTTAAAGCACTGGGGAATATTCTTCAGGGACAATTAATAATTGTTCCTAGGGGAGAGGACAGACATCATAATGCCTGTTTTTCAACTCTAAGTTCTTTGATCCTATGAAAGGCTTAAATTCAACTTTTCCCTTGATCAACTGCCAACAACTATTTGTGAAGTTGTTGTAATAATTTTAAAGGATCTTCCTTTAGACATTTATTCATTAATGCTGACACATAAAATACATCAACCAGTGTACATGATTAATCATTAAAAGATTATTTCACAAAATAGCACACAATAATTTTCTTTCAAATCATATATTAGAAATCCTCTTCATTCTTCTCTTGGCCCCTCTATTTCCACACACATACATTTCAGAAAATCCTGGGAAAATATTAGGGCTTAGTAACATATCTTGAAGAGCAGTTTTGTTACTGTGGCATCCGGGAACCATAGAAAGGACTAGGATCCCACTTTGCTAAGTGCTGCACAAACTGAGGGGTGGGGGTGAGGAAGGTAAATTTTATTCCCAAATAATTTAAAATCCAAGAATAGGTGAATACATACAGTGGGTACAAGTAAACCATGGGGCCATATTGCAATAGTTCAATATAGCTTTGATCTGAGCACATAAACAGCCTAATCATTGCTGAAATGTTTTGTAGGTCAGAAATCTTGGCCCTAGAAACTGATTGAGAATGTTAATTCCAGAACTGAGTAGCCTCATCAAAAATGGCATAGCAGTAACCTGCATCTGTTGAAACCAGTGTTTCGAATGCTTCCAGGTGCCACAAGATCACATTAAGAAAGAAATAGATCCAACTTGAATGCCTGTATCTCCAGTACTATCTTCAGGGTATGAATTACAAGATTATAACAAGAGTGTCATGGTGGCTGTGAAGTCTCTATTGCCATATTCTGTTCTCAGTTCATACTCGTACTCCAGTTGCTTTCAACAGGAATATGGTGCTGGTCTCATAAGTCATATTGTAACTATCTGATAATGTATACATTCTTCCACTGTTACAGAAATACACTGACTTTATACTTCTTCATAAACCACTCACAAATCAGATTTAAAACGCAGTTCAGCCTTAGTCTGTATATTATTTTATATGATCATAATCATGGGTGAAAGATGTTTTAGCTGTTGCTATCATTGTTTTCCCAAACCATAAGTTTCTTTTCCCTCCCTTGGGAACTCTCAGGTTTCTAAACAAAAAACACAAACTCCTTGTGCATGAGTTCTTGGAAGAGGGTGAGTAGGAAGCACATAAGGTGAACAAGGTTGACATATTTTCTATGACTGTATGTACCATAGCCATTCCCTAGTAATCAAAGTCTAAATAATGTCAAAGTGTGTTTTCAATTTCCTCTTTGAAACTAGCAACAAGCAATAGTATTACATAAATTCTACTCTGTCAAAACATTTCACTTACTTCACAACCTGCAGACAATATGAGAAATGCATCTCATGTTATTGTAGTATTTTAATTTCAATATTGGGTTATAATTGTTCCAAAGATGAAAAATCGATGCACGATCCAGGATATGCAGCTGTATCTGGGTTTAAAAAACAAACAAACCAAAAACCAAAAACCAACCAAACAAAAAAAATCAACATAGGACTTCCCAGTGATCACCTGAAATGAGAAGAGCAGGGAAAAGTAATCAAACCACAGAGAATTACCCTGAAGAGAATGTATTCTGTAACTGCTTAATATTTGCCTATATAACAATATATTTATGGGTGTGATGAGAGTCATTCAAATGTTAGGATGCCAATATTAGAATTGAAATAACAAGTTTCAATTTTTTGCTTCAGGCAGTTTTTCATTAATTCCCTTAGAGACAAGATTGCTTGTTGAACTCTTTTAGTTATATAATAGTTGTTTTAAATATTTTATAAACTCTAAGCATTGTTTCTCTTTTATTATTTAATTATTACTTCTAAATGTTCATGAGTCTTCATGGTAGTGGAAGGAGAAGTTGCTAATGCTAAAGATAGGCTTTTCCTGTGGTATATCCAACTCAAAGGAGGTATATGATATCCTAAAGCAGGGGTTTTCAACCTTTTAAAAGAAGTTTTTCTCCTTCTGGTAATGGCGGCTGGGAGCGGAGGGGGGGTGGGGTTGCCCCCGCTACCACTCTGCACTGCCACCACTCACTGCCCTGCACCACTGTGCCCCACTTTCCTATGCCTGGTTGTATGTGCAGCTCCATGGACTGCTGACGGGCCTCACACCTGGCCAATTGCATGCCACCTATCAGCAGCCCATGGAGCTGCACATGCGACTGCCCATGGGAGAGTGGTGCGCAGTGGTAGCTGCTGTATACAAGCTTCCCCCCGCCCCAGCCCTGTGTCTGGAAAGCCAGGCAGCACCTGTGTGGCCTGCAGAGGGGCACCACTGCCCTCACCCCACCAGCCCTGGCCTTGCTCCTGGGAGGTGGTGGTGCAGGATGGTGGGTGGCAGCACAGGGTGGTGGGTAACAACCATCCAATTGACTGCATTTCCATTGCTATCACTTAATTCACCTTTTCTGCCTGGAGGAAAAAAAAATGACAAAACTTAGAGATGGGAAGAACCAATTATACAATCCAATGGATACTTCTCAAGAGCAAGGTTCTTCTCTACATTTAATATCTGAATCTAGTCTTGAAGGTTCCAGAAGAGCTCACGGTTTTTGCTGAAAACCTTATTCCTCTGTGGCTCTTCCTTTTGAGCTTTTCAGAGTGAATTCTTTTCTTTTATTACATGCATTATATTTACTAAGGAGAAATGCATATTCTGGAGAAGGAGTTTATCATCAGGATAGAATTTGCCTCATTTTGAATTTTCTACATGAACAAAAGGGTTTCAGTACCTCTCCACTTACACAGATTGTTTCTTCCTTCCTAGCCCCTAACTATATATCTATCTTTGTCAAACTTCATTTACTACAAATTAGTCCAGGCAGAATTCTGCAGTGATTCAAGGCCTTTTTTATTCCTCATTACTTGATGTTCCACCCAATTTAATCGCATCTGCATACTGAGAAATTATCCTTGGACTCAGTATCCCAGATGTGTGTATTTTGATACACTTGTTAAATGTAAATTTTGACTAAGTCCTCTTTATTACCTAAAGAAATTTTATCATGGTGTGCTTAACTGTATCTTTCACTATATCTTAGACATTATTGTTATTATTTTTTTCCCCTGAAATATGTGATTGAGCTGTTCAAAGCAATATTCTTGAATTAGAAGGCCTGTACAAACCTTACCGTATTAGTTGGGTATCATTAGTAAGATATCCATCTATATTCCTAGTAGCATTGCTAGCTTTCCTAAGTCAGAGGATCTTTGTAAAAAAGAATTATGTGAAAAATAAGACTTCAGGTTTCACTCTCAAAACAAGGAAATTTTTTACTAATAAAGTATGATCTAGTGGCATTTCTGATGCACTCACATTTGTTGCATAATCCTTGCTATGCCTTTCCAGATTTACTCATTGGTAAACAGTGAATAACTAATGTACTACCAGACATGTAGCTAATAAATTTTGTACCCTATGCAAAACTCTCTGCACCCTGAGGGGAGGTTAATGAGGGTGACGAGCATAAGAGAGTTCAGGGAGTTAGTCTTACCTGCTAATGGGACTCAAAGACCCAGCTGCTGCTATCGACTAGGCCTGTGCAAAGCAGCTAGTATTCACTTTGGATTCAGATTTGGATGATTTGGGGGACAGCGATTTTGATTTGGTGATTCGAATGACTGTCCAAAATCTATTCAGCTGAATCTCTGAATCACCTAGGCCAGGCCTATCCCCCACCTGTTCTCCCAATGTGGCAATGGCTGCCCCACCTGCACCAGTTCCCTGCACTTAAGGAAAAAAAAAAAGTCCCAACTCACTGGGTGCTGCCAGGTGTGGGGGTGTGTGTGTGTGTGTGTGTGTGGGGGGGGGCAATCCCTGCTGCCCGAAGCTACATGGAAGGACTCTGCATGAGCCCCCTGACACCCCTGCTGTCCCATCCCCTGCAATGGCTGCCCTGCCCACCCCAGCTGCAGCCTCTTAAAGAAAAAAAAAAGAGAGAAACCCCCAGACTCACCAGTTCCTGCCTGATGGGGGGCAATTCCTGCTGCCCCGCACCATGAGGAAGGTTCTGCATTAGCCTCCTGAAGCCCCGAGGATACTGCAGGCTGGTGAGTCCTGGGGTTTTTCTCAGTTTTTTTCATAAAGGGCTGGAGCTGGGATGGGCAGGGCACCTGTGGGGGGGTGGGGCTAGAAGAGTGAGGTATAGCTGGGGGGGCTTGATCAGAGCCCCCCCTTGCAGCATGAGGCAGAGGGGATTGCCCCCCCAGCAGCACCCAGTGAGTCTGGGCTTTCTTTTTTTTAAAGCACCAGGAGCTGGGGGGGGGAGCCATGGGAGCAAGCAGCAGATGGAAGCTGGCAGGGGTCCCCCTATGGTCCCCCCCATACTTATCAGCTCTGAGTCCAGCTCCAGCTCCCTGCTACAGCAGATGGGAGATGTCCAAATCATCAGAGCTGTTTAAATCTTTTCTGAAGATTTGGAGAGCTTCAAATTGATTCAGACCTTTTTATTGGTCCCCTGATTTGATTTGGATTTGGAGATTCAGCCACTGAATTGGGCTGAATCTCCTCCAAATCTAATCACCACCCAAAGCATGGCTATGTGAAGCTATCTACCCACCCCTGGCTGCAGCTTCTGTGGTGTCCCACTGCTGCCTGCTATGGCCAAGGCACTGGGCTGCTGCTGCTGCTGAAGCAAAGACTCCTAGGAGGTCAGTCATTCCAACACTTCCTTTAAGTTGGTGCCTTGAGCCAGAGTCACACTTGCCCACCTCAAGTTATGCTACTATATAGTACTTAACAGGCATGTGTAAAACACCTCTCAATCCACATACTGAAGTAGCTACATTATGAAACAAGGCAAAACTAAAAAGTTCAGATCTAATCACTCCTTAACTTTGTGAAAATTCAGATTCAGATCTAATTGTTGTGATTCAAGACTGGTTTTAGAAATTGCTAATATGTGTTTTTTTGCAAATCTGATTATTTTTGTTACTGTATAATGGAATCAAGAGCTTAAGAAGCTGAAAAAGCTCCTGTTTGTTCTGTGGCTGTTATCTGTGAAATAGTAGGTTCTTGTAAAAGAAGGGCTTTTATAAAAAAGCAAAACAATGCTGTAATAGGGGACAAACCCTGTTGCTGAATGCAGGACTATGCAGTAGAATTAGAAAGCTGTAGAGCCCCAGATAATTAACAGCTTGTAACTAATTAGACCTGCTGAGGTACCTTCAGCTCAGAAGGAGGAGGAGCCGGGGGGGGGGGGTATATAATCCATGCACCTGAGGCAAGAGATTAGTTTGACCAGAGCAGAGCTGGAGGAAGATGCTTATTGCTGGAACAGAGAGAAGCAGCATGGGGAACTGCAAATAGACCTCAGCTGTGCTGGCTAAAGGAGCTCCCTCTATTGATTTAGGAAAGCAATATAGGAGACTGGGACCTGTGAGTAGGCCGAGAAGGGCTCAAGCTGAAAAAGTAGTACAACTGAGTACAAGTTTGGGGAGATCTTAGAAAAACGTACTCCCCTGCAATTGATTGTGTTTGTATTTTTCTTTGTTTGCTGATTATGTTGCCAGTGGCTCAAGGGGAGGAAAGGAGGCCCCTGAAGATGCCCAACAAAGGTTTATTGCAGAGGGGTACTATTGAATTGGCAGGCTGCCAGAGGCCCAGTAAACTGAAAACTATTTTTCAAAGTCTGAGAGATGGTACACCCAGGATCCTTATTCTGCTTGTCTGGAGGCAAACTCCCAGGGTTATGATAACAATTAAAGCATAGCAGGCAAGGACAAGGTAGTATGTGGAGTGAGACCTGTATGGTTGTTCTGGGATTAGTGGCCCCAAGGAGACAGCACTCCCTTTGCGAGTAGTGGATCCTGTTACAAACTCAAAAATTGAGCCCCCCCCCCCCCCAAACTAAGAGAGAAATCAGTTGAAACTGCTGAACTTTGGCATGTAGCTGACATAATCTGTAAATTGGCCAAAGGCTTCATGAAATTGGCTCAGCTTTAATCAAAGTTTGTGAAACTAGAATCCTAGAAAGTTTAGGGTTGGAAGGGACCTCAGGAAGTAAATTAGTCCTTCTCAAAAGAGGAGCAGCCTCAACATCCCAGCCAAGGCTTTATCCACCTGAGTCTTAACAATCTCTAAGTATGGAGATTCAACCACCTTTCTGCAGCTGCTTTTTGGTCAGCGTGATTGACTGCTGGGGCACCCCTCCTCACCCTGGCATGTGCCCCCCCACAATTTAGGAGGCACTAGTTGCCCATCACCTGTTCCATTGCTTTACTAGGTTTCTAGTGGGAGAGTTTTTCCTAAAATCTAACCTAGACTTCCCTTGCTCCAACTTGAAACCAGCTACATTTTCAAGTTATTTCAGGTTTCATAAGTAAAGTCTTTTAACAAAGCAGAGATAGGAAAATCTTTTGCGATGAGAAGCTCAATGACTCACTTTCTAAATTCTTACCCATAACATAAACAGAACCAAACCTGAATATTTTCAGGGGTTTGGAAAAACATTGTTTAGGAAATCTTAAATCTTGCATTTACTTTTAGCCTTACAAACTTTCTGGGTTTGGCCTAAAGCAGGAATATTAAATTCTTATGAAAAGAGGCTTTTGGAGTATATCTAACCAATCTAAAAGGAGGAAATCATCCAAATATCATAGGTAAGGCAAGGACTAGGTAAAGACACTACATCTATTGCATACTAAATGCTCAAAAAGCACTCTAAAGCTGTAACAGAGTAGTTGTTTATGGCTCTAAGTGTCAAGAGTGTGCTGAGACTCTGGAAGCAGCCAGTGTAACTACAGGTGCCTTAAGTATTTGTGAGGATCCTTCTTCCACTCACTCCAAGTAGGCACTAAAAGCATTTATTGAGCTTATAGCGAGTTTGGGGGATCATTCAGCTCAAACAGTCCATCGGTGTTTGTTTACATCTCACAATACTATTTATTTTTTCTTTCCCTGGGCAAACTCCCTCCCAGCAGGGATCCACATATACAATTAGTAATATAAGCTCGGTATCTGGCAGTCCTGATGAGGTGCTTTCCTTCTCACCACCGGTGCTTGACTCAGATGCAGAGAGGACATCTAGGCTTGGGCTTCCACTTCTGCCTGCAGCCTCCCTGTCTTTTTCCTTCTCTATACTGTCTCCCTGTCTCTCTCCAGGGGAGCCACTGAATTCCTGCAGAGCCAGTTAATTATTGTTGTCCACTGGCTCACTTCTCCTTGCTCTAGGTAAGCTTGCAATTACTTGCTTGCTGTCTGCAGATGTGTAGCAGCTCTGGTGGGGTGTAGCCTGTATATAGCTTGCTACAGACACAGCTCTCCAGGCAAACTTTGAAAAGCAATTATAACTGCAGGTGCACAATGGCTTGCCACAGTTGGCATCACTGCAGGCCCATTTTGCAGAGACTGCCCCAAAATCAAGGACAGGAGATAATACACAGTTCCTATTTGAGACCCCAATATGTAGTGCCACTCTACTTAGCACTGGTTACATCTCAGCTGGATTACTGTGTCAAGTTCTGTAGCACTACATTATCTTAATGAAACTGAAGAGGAATCAAAGGGGAGTGACAATAATGATGAACACTTTGGAATGCAAGCTGTGTGAGAAAAAATTGAGAGAAAAGTACGTTTAGCCTAGAAACAAGGAGACAAAGGGAAAGCAACTCTTCTCCCCTGTCATAGAAGACAGGACATGGGCAACATATGTACCCTGCAGCAAAGAAAACTTAAATTAAATTTTAGGCACAGTTTCCTAACTGTAAGGATAGAAGAACAAAGGACGAAGCTGCCCAGGGAAGTCTTCTCCTTCAGAGGTGGTTCCCAAGAAAAGGCTGGATATGTACAGGCTATGTGGGTAGGCTCACTTACAGACAGTGAAGCCTGCATCTGTGCACGGGTTAGACTACATTGCGTAACCATAGAAATCCCTTCCAACTTATGTTTCTGTTTTCATTTTGGGTGCAGACGGAAATTACATTTGCCACACGATAGGCCACCTGAAAGTGCTCTGCAGCTATCCTGTGGCATGTGCACAGCTACAGATTGTCTGAACCAAAATTAAGAAAGGTGCTGGATAACACAGTGTTAAACAGAAACATGTACAGGCCTGCAAGTGGAAAAACCCCAAAAGGCCAGTACGCATGCCTAAACATGCCCCACGCTTAACCCCATGACGTAATTTGAAATGAGGTAATTTAAATTGACAAGATGTGCATGCCCAGACTTGTGCTAGAACTTTCCAAAAGGGGAACTGTCTGATTGGCCGTGGGAGAAGTATTTAAGCCAGCAAGTTTCCGCCCACAGCGGAGACCAGACCAGACCTGAGCGGAGACCGCCTCAGGAAAGTCACAGGGCCCTGGTTCGTATGAGCCCAGAGCTCCACTGGTCTCCCCACCACTGCCGTGTCCTGGCGTACCCCATCCTCACAGACTCTCATCTTTGTTTGGATTACTCGTTCATTCCGATGACCTTTGTTCCGGCTAACTCATTTTACGTCTTTGATTAACTAGTTTACCTCCGTTCTGGTCACTCGTTCATCTTCGTCTTTGTTGTCACTACCGATCGGCCTTGTTTATTGTTATTGTTGTAACCAAGTCTGACCTGACCTACGCTACACTACGATCACGTGATTGTAATGAGAAAAATAAAAGCATTTCTTTGGTGACCATACGCATATCGACTGCTCTGACTCCTCACTGCTAGCCCCCACCTGTTCGATCGTGTTGGCCCACCATGACAAGGTGCTCGGGCGCCACATGGCATCACGAACAGGATCCAGGGGAGGCATGGAGTCAGACCTGATCCACCACTGCCTATGGCACAGTGGAGACCGTCCAACAAACGACTCGGATGATTTATGGGCACACATTGTGTACCACCAGGCCGCCAATCCAGCCATGTCTACGGTAAACGGGTACCTGTCCCTCTGTGGTAGTAACGGGAAAGAATGGGTCATCTGGCTCAATCCCAGTGCTCTTGGTTGTGTGATGCAGGACCCCAAGGCCGTCTATCACCCGCAGGAGGAGACCGGGTCCCTATCTCTTGCCCGCGTACAGCCCACGAGCGTGGTGTGTCCCAGCCTGGCCTAAGAGTTTGTTCGATGTTTGGGATATATTAAAGAGGGAGGTGAAGACACCCTTCTGGGTGCACTGTCCAAGCCTCATGCCGGGATCAAGGGGGCACGAGCTGCTAACCCAGCTACGGGAAAATCTAGAAGCTAACGGGCGAATGGCCGCTAAGTGGATCGGCCCGAAGTGGAAAAAAGGCAAGATGCTTAATGTCCTGTTCCGTGAATATGTTGGGTTACTGAGAGAAAACTCAGACTTAGAAATGCAGTTAGAAACCGCTGCCTAAGCTGCCACAGATAATGCAGCCGTGCCGCCATTCCAAGATGGCACCGACAGAAGGGGGAGCTCGAGTGAGGCGGGATACCCCATATGGAAAAGCGCACCAATGCCGACCACTTTGGAGCCCACCCCCTGCTGCAGCACCACCCACAACGTCACCACCACTGTACAAGCAGACACGCCCAGAAGGGGCGGGAACTGAGAGAACCAGCGAAACTGAAAGTGACACAGGGACAGCCACAGGAGACAGCGCATGTGCACCATCTCAGGATACCTCGTCAATGCAACTGTATCCTGATCTCGCTACAGCACTGCCCAGCTCAGTGCGAAAGTGTGTAACGGGCCCGCAAGGACAAGGAACCCAGATTACCATCACCACACGAACATGCACCCGTGCTGAAATGAATGATTTAAGAAGAGAAACACGCATTAGACCAGAAGAAACCCCAATTAGTATGGCTTGGAAGATTAGTTGCGGAAGCGGAAAGTGAAACCATAGATCAAGACGAGGCAATGTAACTAGTACGTAACACCGCATGGAGCAAAGGGAAGGTAGTGGATCCTGTTCCTGTGTTAGGCAACAACCATTGGCCAATACTACTACCAGTTCTGGTAGTTAAGGCCCTGCAAAGAAAAGTACACGCATGGCATGAAGGTGCACTGAACCACTCAGATGCAAGCGTCCCAGTATATGCAATTCTTGGATCATCCTACGCTTCATGGAACCTGGCTCAAGAAGCACTGAATCTTACAACAGCCCAAGCTCAAGGAGCCTGGCCACATTGATTTGCTACCAACCCAGAGAACGTACCCTGCTTACTTGAAGCAGTAGCAGTGGCTACTGGAGTGTATGGAGGAAGCCAGAATTTGACGGCCAGGTTACTACTCAACCCCTCTGTGAATGGCCCTGTAGCACACATATTAGGCCAATTGGGATGACTTCAAGGAGCCATGAGACCCAGGACCCAAAAGACAGAGCTCCCAGTTGTTGACGAAGAATCGAACACTTCATCAGCTTACCCTACTGAATACACTCCAGCTCGTCCTTGGCGGGTAAACCAACGACCTCAAGCCCACAACTCACCACTGCAACATACCCCAGTAGAACGGGCAATATTTGGATTTCTGCTCAACAATTCTGGCTTAACTAAGACCCAACTTAGAACACTTGGAGATGAAGGGCAGAGAGCCCTAGCGCAAGCACTCGGATTTAATGAAGCCAGTAACAAGCCAAAAAACGAGTAGTTGCCGTCAGCTCAGCTGACGGCGTTAAACTTACTGATCCCGATCCTCGTCCGTACTCTACCATTGACGTACAAAATCCCGATCAACCACGTAATACTGTACCCACGAAGTTTCTACTTGACACTGGGGCTCAAATAAATTTCATCAAGCAATCAGTTCCCCACAAGAAAACTAATAAAACCATGATGGTTCAAGGTCTTAATGCTATCACGACCATGAACAGAGTGAAATTCCTAGTCAGCAATCATGATAAATATCTTGACACAGTGATAGGGGACATCAACCTCCTAGGTATACCTGGCATCCGAGCTTTAAACTTAAAACATCAGGTTTTAGAAGCGTTACCGATTACCATAGCGGCAGGAGAACAACACAAGCCGACACTGTGGACCATCTCTACGTGGAGGTACACGCCTATCCCTAAGAAAGCACATCTTCGTGACTTACTTGATACCCTATTGGCACGTCTAGTCCACCAACAATGTATCACCCCAATCCAAGCGAGTGCACGTCTGTCACCCGGATGGGGGATCCAAAAGCCTGGAAAACCAAGTGAAGTGCACCTGGTAGTACATTACCACGAGGTGAATAAAAGCTATACCACCCTGTCTCAAGCGACCCCTTGCACACTACTCCAAGGCACCCAAGAGATGGCACAATACCAAGCTCATGCGTGGGTAGGCACGACACTCGACCTCAAAGATATATGTTCTTCTCACTCCCGATTAGCGATGTAGATGGAGTCCTAAACATGTGCGTAGGAGGACAGATGTTTAAGTGGAATGTTTGCCCACAAGGGTATTGCAATGCACCAGCATTAGCCACCAGCGCCATAAACAACAGCCTCCAAAGATTTTATGAGAAGAACCCAGAGAGCAAGAAAGTAAGAATCTGGAGTTATGTGGATGACATTGCTATTATGGGATGAGAGGAAACAACAGTACGAAAAGCCACTGAAGATCTAGTACAACACCTTACCGACGATGGCTGGACAGTAAACACGATGAACTCTTGTCTCAAACCCACCAACAGTATCAGCTTTACTGGGATGACCTTCACCGGGGCCACCCACCATGGAATAATGCACGACCCAACTCGACACCACCATGTGGAAAGACAGAACACTGTCAACAAAAACTCCCTTCTTGGATGCTTAAATTGGCTCCGCTATTTCATAGAACCGAAGCACCTACCTGTACTTGCATGGGTCCAAAAACAGATCAGAGAAAAGACCCACCAGAAAGTCCCATGGATTTTGAAGGCTACAGGAGCCCTAAGAGAACTCCTAGTTGCCATAAAGAATACACCATTACACGCCATCGACTTGTCACAAAATTTTAAGAGTAGAAGTTGTCCAAGTGTCATTTGTTTTTCAGGTCATGGTAGTCCGAAGTGTGATAGACACCAGCTCCAGCAACAGTCGAGACAAGGTGCGTCACCCTACTCCATTGTCGCAACCCACCCAAAGCGACAAGCAATGCTACTTGCCCTCGAGTGGAGACAACAGCGAGCCCGAGGGAGGACTGAGATGACACCGACTAAGAGTCTAGAGACTTTGTTTTTGTATTATATGTTAGTTACATTTACTTCTACCCCGCAGTCTGCCGAATCGGTTACCGGGCCTAGTCATTCAACCAATACAGTCCTGGATCTGCTGTCATTATGGGCCAATGCCACGGGAGATGGTGAGACAGGGAATGGTTTAACTGCATGCCTTTGAGTTCCTCTGTCCGTTGAGGACCCAGTCCTCACCCCATAACTTTTACCCTTTAATGTTATGGATTGGTTTTCCCAAGTCTCAAAGGGCCCAACAACCTCCATTAATGTCTCCGTACCTTTAGAAGGCGGAGGTTCTATCTTTACTGATTTCACCTGGTCCAGTAATTTCACCCTTGCAGATCTCTCTAACACCACCTACCCCCCTCATAGGGATTGTTCCAAGAGGGAAGCTTCATATGCTTGCTCCGCCATCCCCTGGGGGACATACCCACAAGGCGACGACTGGTCTCACCCTGATATGTCACTTACATGGGACCCTCATTCAATCACTCTACCTTGGCATCTTGCACTTACGCCCCATGGTGAAAAAGCCATACCCGCAATCACCCTATCCCCTCTTATCAAGCCCACTCCCTTAGTCCAGTGGAATGCCTCTTTGGCCATTGATTTGACCCAACCAGGACCACTGGGAAGCAATTCCTGGTTCGGATTTTACTATCCCATACTATGAGTGGCATTGTTAAGCGCTGCCTGCCACAGTGTTACTTCTCCTGTTAGGCAGTCCGGTCCACCTGAGCAAACTAGGCACGCCTTCCCTTCCTCCAGCACGTGCCTGGAATTTACTACATCTGCACCATTCGGTCTCATCTGGGCATGCTCAGACGGACAGCAATACACCACCTTACCTGCTACACTTACAGTTTTACAATGTTTTCTAAGTTCTGTTTCATTTTGCCCACCTCTACAAGCCTCGGCGGTTCACCCACCAAGTCTAACCCTACACCGCCACACTCGTTCCACCATCCCGGTAAGGAGTTCACTCACATATGGGGAAAGGGTCGCCCAAGGCCTTAGCTGGGCTTTCGAAGGGTTTTTCCTTTGGGGCCTCACAATTCCAAAAGCCCAAATAGCCATTGCTAAACTTTCTGATCAGGTCGAGCTCCTTGCCAACTGTACTGCGACCGGCTTTGAATTGATAGATCAACAGTTACAGGCAACCTCTCAGATGACTATACAAAATCGTCTTGCTCTAGATGCCCTGCTTATCCAGCATGGAGGTCTTTGCCAGTATCTAAATTTTTCAAGGGACATGTGCTGTATAGCTATCCCCAACGTCTCTCTTCCCCTTCAAGACCAAGTTACAGAAATTTGGAAGATTGCAAAAGATGTCAGTGCCATCTCTGGCATTGGACAAGGCTGGTTATCCCGGGTGTTCAAATGGTTAGGTTGGGATGCTTCATCCTGGTTACTAAACTTACTTACCCCATTGTTGTCTTTCTTACTCATCTTAATCATAGTGATTATCATAGTCTGTTGTGTTTTTCAATTCCTGAAATGAAAGTTACTGAATTTATCTGTTTTTGTATATACCCGTTCGCCCGATCAAAATGATGTAAGAGTTGAAGACAAGTGTTAACTCCTGTGTTACCAGCAAGGGGGCATGTCTGAACCAAAACTAAGAAAGGTGCTGGATAACACAGAGTTAAACAGAAACATGTACAGGCCTGCAAGTAGAAAAACCCCAAAAGGCCAGTACGCATGCCTAAACATGCCCCACTCTTAACCTCATGACGTAATTTGAAATGAGGTAATTTAAATTGACAAGATGCGCATGCCCAGACTTGTGCTAGAACTTTCCAAAAGGGGAACTGTCTGATTGGCCGTGGGAGAAGTATTTAAGCCAGCAAGTTTCCGCCCACAGCGGAGACCAGACCAGACCTGAGCGGAGACTGCCTCTGACCGTCTCCCCGCCACTGTTGTGTCCTGGCGTACCCCATCCTCACAAATGCTTGTCTTCATTTGGATTACTTGTTCATTCCGATTACCTACGTTCTGGCTAACTCATTTTATGTCTTCAATTAACTCATTTACCTCCGTTCCAGCCACTCGTTCATCTTCGTCTTCGTTGTCGCTACCAATCGGCCTCGTTTATTGTTATCATTCTAACCAAGTCTGACCTGACCTACGCTACACTACGATCACGTGGAGTAAGAGAAAAGTAAAAGCATTTCTTTGGCAACCATATGCATATCGACTGCTCTGACTCCTCGCCGCTAGCCCTCACCTGTTCGATCGTGTTGGCCCACCATGACAAGGCGCTTGGGTGCCACACAGATCACTTTAAAAGTGAGGAGTTTGTGACCCTTTGCGGAGCTATTCCCAAAGACACAGAGTCCCTGTCTGTCTCAAAATTTATTCAGCATGCTGGGCACCCTGAGTGAACTCAGAGGCCCCGAATAAAACTGTTAGAGGGATTTTATAGTTTACAGACAAGATGCGCCCGCAGGTGGGAATTTTCCACTGTGAAAGAAAACAAGATATCAGATCAGTTTGAGAGACCCTTAATTGGTTCAAACTGGTTTTTGGCTACGTGCTTGTTTTTGAAATGCTAACTAATCCTTGATTGCTTCAGACTTTAAGATGACTAAGTTTTAGTCATTCCAGAGTCTTATCAGGCTGTGTTCATGAAATGCTGACTCCTGCTTTGTAGTTGATTTCTACAGTATTATCTATGACCTTGTTAGAAAATTTCTACTATTCCCCCCTTTGATCCTGGCCTTCAAAGGCTGGGATCACTTTCTACTATATTTGGCATCTAAATGCTTCTGGCACTCCAATATTTCAGCTTTAGACATTTCAACACATTCTTCTAAGCTTGACTTGCCTCTGTGGTGGGGTCTGCACACCAAATTTCATTGCTATTAGCGTAATACCCATACAGCTTACATTGACCTGGGGAAGCATTGGACTTGTACATGACAGCGGAAGCCCCTTTAGGTGGGACTTCATTAACTTTGTCTCGAACTTGTTTGGTGTTAGTATCCCCTAGTTGGGTGCCAGGATAGACTCCTGCGAACCAGGTGAGACTGCAGGGGCACCCAATTAATGTGGGCAGACAGACTACTAACACAAATGTACTTATGACAGTACTTGCAAGGCACATATTGTCCATTGATTGTTGGATCTCTGCAGCCGAAGAGGAGGTACACGATGAGGTTCCATTGGGGTAAACACTGCAGGTTTCATGTGTGTGTGATGGATCCACAAATTCCTTTCAGTGATTTTGATTGCGGAGTGGGTGGTTAGTAGGACTTGGTATGGTCCTTCCCACATTGGCTCTAGGCAACTTTTCCGTCGCAGAACACGGACCCACACGTAGTCACCAGGACTGAAGGGGTGTATCTCGCAATCAAAGGGTACAGGTTGCTGAATGGCAGCACGGTGCTGTAAAGAAGTAAGCTGCTTCTGCAAAGAAATCACATGATGGGTTAAATTCTCATCCCCCACTAGCAATCCTGTAGCTGGAGGAAGGAAACCATGGGTAATGGGGGGTGGATGACCAAACAAAAGCTAATAGGGAAATACCTTAACATCAGCTCTAGGCGTGTTTCGCATAGCAAACAGTGCAAGGGGCAATGCCTCGGGCCACTTAAGCTGAGTTTCCGAACACACTTTGCCTAGAAGGGTTTTTAGAGTCTGATTTGCCTTTTCCACCCCTCCAGATGACTGAAGGTGATAAGGGGTGTGAAGCTGCCTAGTGATTCCCAACCGTGTATAAATTGTTTGTAAGACCTGGGAGGTGAAGTGACCTCCTTGATCTGAGTCAATGACTTGAGGTATACCAAATGGCAGAATAATATCCTTTAGAAGTGCATGAGTGACTTGCTGATGAGAGGCATGGGTGGCAGGAAACACCTCCACACAATGGGTGAGCTGATCTCACACTACTAAGGCATATCTATATCCTCAGCACCGGGGAAGTTTGATGAAGTCTATTTGCAGTCTCTCAAATGGTTGATATGCCCAAGGTTGGCCCCCAGGTGGGGCTTTTCTCTCTGGGCCAGAGTTGAACGCTGGGCAAGTGGGGCAGATGCTGGTCACTTGTTTAGCCACTGCATGGATTCCAGGGGCAAACCAAACTCGGAGAATGAGTTCAGCTATGGCAGTTGCCCCATAATGACCTTGCCCATGGACTATTTGGCACAGGGGCTGCTGTAATGTTTTAGGCAAGATGTAGCGGTCATCACTAGTGTACCACAGTCCATCCTTTGAATAAGCCCCATAGAGATGTTTCCAGTCATCTTCTTCTCCTTTGCACGCTTGCTTATATCCTTCCAAGGCTCTGGGTGTCTCCCACACAGGAGCAAGGGCGTTGAGACTTAGGGGTTGCTGAGCAGCAGATTTGGCAGCCACATCCTAAAAGGGCTAGCATATGCTTCTTAGTGGTGGGCTTTGGCAAGTCTTTTATAGCCTTTACCCTTTCATCAGAGAATTCCCGCAGTCCCTCTGAGATCACATGCCCCAGGTATGTAACCTTCTTTTGGCAATATTGTAATTTTCCTGGGGATACTTTATGTCCTCCTTCAGCTAATCCTTCTAATAGTCTTAAAGTATCCATCCAGCAGCTTACCTGAGTCTGTGATGCTAGTAGTAGGTCATCTACATACTGTACAAGTACTGTATCCGAGGTAAGTATGATACCTTGTAAGTCTCTCGTCAGGATTTGGCTGAAGATAGTAGGACTCTAGGTGTATCCTTGGGGAAGTCGTGTCCAGGTTAAATGTTGTTTTCTCTTCCAAGTGAAGGCAAAAAGGTATTGAGACTGGGCTGCAACTGGGATTGAAAAGAAGGCAGCACACAAATCAATTACTGCGAATCGAGTGGCCCACCACGGGATGGAGATAACAATAGTGGCAGGATTAGGAACTACAGCAGCTCTGGGATTCACATAATCATTTATAGCATGTAAGTTTTACATAAAATGATAAACAGGCTTGCCATCCTTTCCTAATTTAGGTTTCCTGACTGGTAACACAGAGGTATTGCAAGGGGACTGACACTCCACTAAAATCCCTTTCCTGATGTATTCATCTATAAGGGGCTGCAAACCTTCTTCTGCTTCTTTATTCAGTGGGTACTGAGGCACGCAAGGCAGGACTCCCCCCTTGGTTTGAATAACAACC
>NW_017728948.1:30257345-30271822 GCF_001723895.1 Crocodylus porosus
TTTGAGAGACCCTTAATTGGTTCAGACTGGTTTTTGGCTATGTGCTTGTTTTTGAAATGCTAACTAATCCTTGATTGCTTCAGACTTTAAGACGACTAAGGTTTAGTCATTCCAGAGTCTTATCAGGCTGTGTTCGTGAAATGCTGACTCTTGCTTTGTAGTTGATTTCTACAGTATTATCTATGATCTTGTTAGAAAATTTCTACAGCTGATCACATGACAAAATAACCCGTATCCAATGAGGGATCAAATGAACGTGCTCCATTTTGAGCACCTTAGGAAACTTGTGTTTCCTAGATCTCATTTGTTGTATGATTAGGGTTGGGCTCACACAACCCATCTCTGCTTCTGGGGCTATCTGCAGGAAGGAAGGGAAGGAGGTGGAGTGAGCTGTGACTAGGATTTGCCCAGCTTGAGCTGGAGAAGGGGTGGGTGAACTGGAACTCTTCTGCCTCATGCCCAACACCCCTGCAGCTCAGGTCAGGCAAATTCCAGCTGGCTCTCCCTCCCTTCCTGTAGACGGAGGATCTGGGAGGGGAGGGCTGGGGTAGAGTGGGGTGAGGGGAGAGAAGCTGCAGGCAGGCTCCTTGGGTGCTTTCAGCTCTAAAGTGGAGTTTGATCCTTCCCTCCCCCCTCCTCCCACTTTGACCCAACAGGCAAACATCTGTTGGGTCGGGGAATGGGGGTGCACACTAAGTTGCGGTGCTTTATAGTGCTGTGAGTTTGAGCAGGGGGCTGCACATCTGTCAGCATCCTTTATTTGATCATTTCTGAGCAGCATTATGTAATCCTAGTGATTTTTGCCAATTTGAAAAATGGCTGCAGAAAGTCTACACCTGACATCTTGCTTTTTATTGCGATAAAAGACTATTTTATAACAATAGTCTTTCATGTCTCCTTTGTCCCATATTTCAAGTTGCATAAGTAACCTGATGTGACTAAAAAGTATTGTAAAAGAATTAGAAGCACTGCTAGTCAAGGTGTGATTGAAGAAAGATTAGAAATCTATGCAGAACTTTCACTTTCTGCTGGGTTCCATTTTATTTATAAACAATCATTAGTCTATATTTAGTAAACTAACCAGTAGCTAAAGTGTATCTATAAAAGAGATAGGAGTTTGCTAAGTTTTGTGAATCCCACAGTAAGTGTTGTTGTGTGAAGATAAAACATATGCTCAGCTCTTATGGTGCTAGGCTTTTGGTTTTTTACAGCTACCCAAGATGAAACATTATTTCGCCCATCAGTAAGATAGGATCTGGCAGGAAAAGAAAAAGATTAATACAAAAAAAAAAAAGGAGCTTATGTCTCATTCACCTAAAAGAGTGATTCTCAAACCCGGTGCCAGAGCACCCTGGGTACCATGAGATCTCTTGAAGGTTGCTGTGAGGAGACAGTGAGGTGTAAGAAGAGAAGCAGCTAAACAAAGCAGACAAGAGCAGGTTCAGGATTCTCTGCCTGGAACATTTCCCCATTTCAATTGCCAGGCCCCTCTGCAAGGGGATAATAAGCACTATAAAAATCTACTATAAAGTAGATTTTTGAAATTGGGTGACACTCAGTTTACAAAAGTTACGGGTGTTTGACATCCAATAAGGGTGAAAAGCACACACCTAAAACAATGCCTAAATCTCTCTCTCTCTCTTTTTTTATGTGCCTATCTCTCAAGGAGTTTAAAAGAGATATTATGCAAAACATTGCAGTTTGTAATGAGAAGGTGGCTACAATGCAGGTATACTCTAGAAAACCTTTTATAAAGTTGGGCCTGAGCCCAGTAAGATGGAAAGTACCGGCACTTGTATATCTAGCTGTATGAGTAATATCCCTGGTGCTTCTTGTCCCCAGTCAAGTGAATGGTGCCATACTGGTTCAAAACAACACTAATGCAAAAAAAAGGGTCAGAGGGTACTTATCCAGAAATCTTTAAAATCATAGTTTTTTGCTTTTTAAAAGACAGTAAGCCCACATAGCAATAAATAACATTATAGCAACATTATGTAGCCTGGGTAGTACACAATTATGTACTCCCCTCTCCAACTGAAGGGACTGTTAGCAGGGCAGGTGTACTGTGGGGAGAAACAGCAATTTCCTCCTTCCCTTATAGAGTAAAACTGGGACATGTCTTAAGACTTGATTAATAAATTTGTATATAGTTATATAGAAAGAGTTAAAAATGGAACATATCATTTCCATGTTTTTTATGTATGTGCAATATATATACAACTCTATGCAAATACGCTGGATGCAGGTGAGGGACCTGGGGAGCAAAGGTCTTGGTAAACATCATGCATCTTATACTCTAATGAAATATGAGGTGCAGGGTTCAGGGGGAAATAATTAGAGAATACCAATGCCCCAGGAGAAGGAGGGGCCCTAAATGAGAGGAGGGGAGTGGGGAGCCCCTTTAACCAACTTAAATATCACAACAGCTTGTTCTAGGGGGAAAGACCCTCCTCCCCCATGGGAATCCCCTTCCCAGGGCCCAGTGAGGCTGTTCTTGTCTTCTAGAGTGAGGTGTCTCTCCCCTCAGCAGGGGGGCCTCAGTTGCTTTGGGGCTCTCCCAGCCTTCAGTCTGCTCGGGGCCCTGTGCACCACTCTGTGCACTGTTGGCCCAGCCATGTGCCAGGGGTTGGAGACCTGAGCCACCTTGAGCAGCTCCAGAATCCTGGTCTGCTCCTGGACCCTCCATGTAATGCCTGTGCACCATGTTCCCAGCCTTGTGTTGGGCACTAGAGACCTGAGCCGCCTTGAGCAGCTCCAGAATCCTGGTCTGCTCCTGGACCCTCCATGCACTGATTTATGCACTGTGTGTCTGGCCTTGTGCCTGGGGTTGGAGACCTAAGCCACCTCGTGCAGCTTCCAGGGTCTCGGTCCCTCTAGGAACCTCTGTTCACTGACCTGTGCACTGCTCACTGCGCTGCCTCACATGGGGACACGGCTATTTGCTGCTCTCTGTTCGATTCTCTTCTAAGCTCTTTATGAGCAACAGCTCCACCTTTCTGCCAGCTCTTCTTTGCTCTCTTCTCTGTCCCTTGTCACAGCCACCTGTGTGCCAGGCATACTGCCTTTTTATTTCCTCTGGGGGCTCTGTCCCCAGATAGAAAAAGGACCAATTAGAAAGAGAGGAGGTTAATCCCCTCACATGTCCGGCTCTTTGCCTTGTCCTTGGGTAGGGGTGGGGCAAGCCTCTCCCCTGCCATCACCTGATTGGTGGGAATGCCTCAGCAATCACTCGGAGCCCTTCCAAGCTGGCAAATTGGGCTGCTGTTAGTAAGCCTGCCACATCAATATAAATTTAGCAACATATAAAATACAAAGCATATTATTCCCTTCCTAACATGTAAGGATGTTAATAAGCATGTCTCTTATGCTTATTTCACCAACAGCAATAGTAATATCCAAAGACTTAACCCTACGTAACTAATTATGTCTCTAAATAACTACTGAACATTAATCATTGTAGTACCTGTCACCATATTTTTTGTTGCTAAACATATAGCTATTATTCTTCATGTATGATGAAGCCAGGAGATGGATTAAAGCATCAACCATTTTTGAGAACTGCTCTTCCTAAAATGCCATGAATTCTCATTTATTCCCCTGATGTCAACGTCTTGGCATAGCCAAATATAGCCCACAAAAGACAATCTAGTCTTGACTTCTGTCAAAGTTTTACCTAAATGTTGCTGTTCTAATCACTTTATGAAGAATTCCCCTTCAGAGCCACAGTACCACCAGGTTGTAGTTTGGGTTGAGTTATCTTCAGTAGCTTTAAGTTCATCTCTTAGGGCCCCACTAGTGGCCCTAAGAGGTAGAAAACTTGCAGATAACAGACAAAGTAGCATTGCAAACACTTTTAATCTATTTTTAAAATGACTTTATCTCACTACTGTCTTGCCTATGCACAAGCACTTTCTCAGATGAGGCACACAGTACTTAAGAAGGAGAATTCCAGCCTTGACCATTTGAGGAAGAAAGTGATATTACTTGGATAAACCTCTTCATATGGTCAATTTATTTTTAAAGATTTGAAATTGTGAATCATCAGAATTCTATCCTTAGATGATTCATTCTGCTGTTGTTTATTATATTTTGCATCTTTGAATTCTTTTAGCGACCTATATCCAATTCTTTAGAAAGAAAACTAAGGGAGGGGTTTCTGATCATGTAAGTTAGATGGGAAAGTCACGTTCCAGGGCTTAGTTTTATGAATTGTGCACAAATATTGACTTGCATATGCCAGAAGACCTCCCAGAATAGGGCCCCAGGATGTCCATCTGTTGAAAGAGTCTGCCAAAAACGTATGTTTCAGCCTTCAATATGTAAAATATGCATATTCAATTACAAAAAATCCTGACATCATTTCAGAAAGGTTTCAGTAACTTACTGCACTCCCTGGGAAGTAATAACTTGCATGCCAACAACTCATGTAAGCTTTATATGTCTATTTAATTTGCCTCTAGAAAAAGCATACTTTGTATGATATTTTCTAAAAAACATGTTTTCTTGAAGAAACATTTATGCTATGCTGCAAATACTCATGTGAAACTCTCTATCCATTGCACTGTTTTCGGAGGAAGGGAGACTGTAATAAGCTGACATGTTCAATATACATACTTATTTTATCCAGATGTTTTTCTTTTGGATATTTGGGAGGTGAGGGGAGGCAGGGAAGGGGGGCGGTCTATGTAAATGGAAGTATTTTTCTCCAACCTAACCCCCCCACTGAATATTTATTAAAATAAACATCGTTCTGAAATATTGAATTTGACATCTTCTTTCTGTGCCAGTGTTCAGTGATGTTGTGGGAGTGTAGCAAATTCTATATGTGTATGCATTCCATTGGCTATGATAACATTTTTTTCCTTTTATAGACAAAAAAGAGACTTTTTGTGCCCATATTTTTATTTTCTCTGTTCCCTCTGTGCCATACCTACATGGCAGTACAGACCCTACAAAATCACTACCAGTAGAACACGAAGCCTAACACATACCTAAATAAACACAGACTATTCTGACCACAGAATTTATTTTTAATAAACACAGTTCTTGGATTACAGTCCTAATCTAAG
This sequence comes from Crocodylus porosus, assembly GCF_001723895.1. NCBI lineage: Eukaryota > Metazoa > Chordata > Crocodylia > Crocodylidae > Crocodylus > Crocodylus porosus. The sequence goes on from NW_017728948.1 coordinate 30,262,415, forward strand.
ATTAGGAACATATGGTTCTGGTGCTAAATTGATATTAGAAAGATGCATAGAAGTGAGAATGTCATGATATTTTTAGAACATAAATTATCCTGGTTTCAGATAAATTCCAACATAGCCCATTTGGAAACATGAAGGTTGTAGCCTTGTCATAATAATTTTGAAAGATTATATATTTAATGACTTATTGAAGGAGTTAATGAGAAGTTAATAAAGAGTTAAATTATCTGCCTTACCCTGGATGCATCTTCATGTGCAATAATGGACATGTCTACACATGAAAATGAATGTGACTAAATTTAATGCACATTAAGTGATTTTTGGCAGGTCTCTACACATGCAGGACTTGAGACTAAAGTTGGTGCACTTTTAACTAAAGCTAGTCCCAAGTCCCTTCAACTCCCTTGTGGCTACTGGGGAAAGCTCTACCCTCCAGCCACATGGCTGCCAGCACTTGGCAGTCATGTTGAAGCCAGAGCCAGCTGCCAGCACTTGGCAGTCATCCTGGAAGCTCTGATTTTTAGCCAGCCCCTTCTGTGTCCAGGAGCCATGTGTTCAGCTCAGGGGCAGCATGCAGCAGCTCCCTCCTTGCCCATACTGCCTCTGTACCAGGGCTGCTCCTGCCCCTGCCAGTGGTGCCCATCTCCTCGCTGCTCCAGCCCCTGCCACTGATGACCAGTGCCCTGTACTGCTGCTGGCCAAGGTGCTGGCCCCAGCAGCTTCCCTCCACCCCCCTGCCCAGGACAACTGCACACCTGCCAGTGGGGGCAAGGAACTAGCTAAGGGAGGCCCTGTCTGACCCCATCCTCCTGCACTCACCCCCAGCACCACTCTCAAGATGGACATAGGAGTGAAACAACAAAACTGTATTGCCCTCACAGCCCCCACCCTCATCCCTCCCCCTTAACCCCTCAACAAACAGTGCCCTTCCACCATCACCAACAAAAACCTGCTTGCATGAGGGAAACTATGTGCATGAAGCAAACTATACATACTGAAAACTATTTACAATATGTTGGCTGTTCAAGCCCAGAGTGACCATCACCCCAGCCCCTGGATTCAAGAGGAGACTGGATAGGCACCTGGCTAGGGTCTTATGACCCCTCCCACAACCAGTGCTCCTTCCTGCCCATGGCAGGGGATCAGACTAGGTGATCTGTCTAGGTCCCTTCCCACTCATTGATTCTACGATTCTACATGGGGAGAATGGAAGGGCTGGGCTCAGGGTGGCAGCAGGTCTGAGGTGGGGCCAGGCCAGGGGGTCTGGTGGGAGGAGGTGCCCTAGGACTTCCTCTTAGAGCCAGGTGTGGGGGAGTGGGTAGGACCTGCAGGGTCATGGGCAGGGGCCAGGTAGTGGGGAACATGTACATGGCTGCCAGGGCCAGGAGGATGTCTATGGCCTGGTGGTTAGTGTCTCTCTGATGCTGGAGGTGCTCCAGGTACTCCCACTACAAGGCCTCCATGCAGGGTCCGTGGTCCTGCTGCACCTGATACTGTACCTCCACCCAGACAACATCCTTCACCCACCAGGCCTGCTATCAAACATCCCATGTCTGCTCCTATGCCTCCTGCTCCTCCAGCACTGCTACCAGCTGATTGAGCAGCAGGATTCAGTCCCTGGTGCACCACTGGTGCAGTTGGAACATCTGAACTGCCCCAGCAGTGGGTTGTAGTGACCCTGGGGTAGTATCTGTGGTGGGGCTGGTGGGCTCTCTCCTACATCAAGGAACCTCTGTTGGCCCTGTAGAGGCAAACAAGTAAAGCCTTTTGTGAGAGTTTGCAACATTTCAGAGATAAAATACTCTGGACCAGGGGATATGTGCTGCTTGGCCTCATATCGGGGATCAGCTATGCATGGGTGTCCAGGGACCATGGTATGTCAGCCAAGCGGGCTTGGGTCCTGGCTGCTGCTGTCTGAACCCCTATCTCTTGTTGCTCCCCTGGGGCCGGTGCCTTGCTGGGTGTTGGCTGCAGGCAGCCTGCCTCCCCCACCTCTTTCCCAGCATGGGCCAAACCAGGCTGCTGGCAGCACCTGATGCTGTGGCTCCAGACCCTGCTCCCCACACTCTCACTGAAGGCCAGCTGCTGTGCTGCACTGCTGTTGAGTCTAGGCTTGGGGCACAGGGGGCTCCCAGATAATTGGGTGAGGGGCCCCTACAGGAGGCTTCTCTGAGGAGGTGCCCCAGGGCTGCCCCCTGACCCATATGCTGCCCCTGCACCCTGAGTGTGCTCCTGCTTTGTGTGCCCTGGGTGGTGTGTAATGAGCTGTTTGCAGGCTGAGGGGTTTGTGCCCTGATACTGCTGATTCTTCTGGTGCACTCTTGGTTCAGGACCCTGAGCTATGGTGGTTCGGGGGGCAAGCCTGGGCTGCTCCTTAACCTCCACTGCTGCAAGGAGTGCTCCTTGTGGCAGTGCTACATCTCCCTGCCCACTGCTGCTGAGGAGGATATCACTGCTGCATTGATGCCTTCCTTGGGGTGTGAGAGGCCCACATTCTCCTAGATGCAGGGACATGGGCTGCCTAATAAAGTTCTGAACTATGTTCTGCTTGTCTGTGTGCTTTCAGGTAGGGGCCCAGGGCCAAAAGAGTGCAGGTGGGCGGGGCAGGGAGTGGTGGCAGGGTTTAGGGCCAGGAGCAGGAGTGGGGACTGGGAGGGTTCTCCCTTAGTGTGGGACTTGCCATGTGTCTGGGGCTGTTGATGTTGGTGGCTCAATGTGGGTCTCCCCATCAATGACAGCGTGTGGTGTCCATGGCCCCTGGTACATGGCAGACCCATACCTGGCCAGGGCCCCTGTGCAGAGGATCTGGCATTGCTGGTGGCCAGTGGTGGTGTGCCAGCTGCTCCTTGTGCTGGGGTTTGGGGCTGTGCCAAGGGCAAGGCTACCATGGGGAAGGTTTCCCCAATGTGCCAGTTGATGCAGCAGCCAGAGAGGAGGATAAGGAGGAGTGCTGAAGGCCTGAAGTCCCCTCCTCCCATGATGTCACCAGAGGCATAGGGGTGGGGCAGGGGCTCAACCAGGCTGCTCCTGCTGGTGGCACTTACAGGGGTGTGGCTTGGTTCTCAGGGTGCCAAAATGTGGGTCAGCTGCTGCATAAAGAACAAGGACTATTGGGCATGACTGGACCAAAAACTGAAGTTGGTTACAGTCATCCACTGTGCCCACCAGACCTTGATCTTTATGCAGTACTGCTGCACTGACTAGGGGTGCCTTTGCTCCCACATCCAGCCAGACAGGGCTTCATAAATGTGGGCATTTGAGTAACCACACTGCATAAACTGCCTTTTCATATTGGCATAGCCCCAGAGCACTATGAGATTGCACACCCCCTCTCAGGTCCAGTTGGGAGCCCCAGTGGCTGGCAAAGGTGTATACATGTGGGCTGGACCAGGGTTTGACAGGGAGGAGGATGATGACATGGTCATCCTGTACTGGTTCTCTGGGCAGTTGTCCTGGAGTGGCCAGCCCTAAGCAGGGGCATGGCCAGGGACTGGGAGCTACATGGCAGAGGCACTTCCCCACAGGAACTGGGATCACAGGAGACAGCTGTGGGTGACCAGCTGCAGGAAGCACATGCTGGCCCTGCTGCCAAAGACAGCCAGGCGGCAGCACTGGGAGGATCTCAGGGCTGGGCAAGGGGTGCAGCAAGCTTCAGACCTTTCCAACACTCACCTGTGGCTAAGCAGCAGCTCTGGTGGGGGACAAGCCATGCAGAGGCAGCCTGTGGCCTGTCAAAGGGGACATATGAGGCCTGTTGAGCTCCTGCACAGATCACCCATCTTGTCCAAGCTCCTGGTGTGTATACCCCAGGGCACAAAATAGCTACTAGATTTTATAGCCTGTAGCTAGGAGCTGCCAGAGAGCAGCCCAACCCTGGGGGAGGAGAGGCGGCCAGCCAGGAGCCCTGCGGATGAGCTTGGGCCAACTCCCTAGTGGCCTGGCAGACCTGGCACTAAAGTTAGTACCAGGTCACACCTACATGTGGATTAATGGGCTTTAACTAATCGCTTCTAAATTTGATACTGCAAATACAGGTATCAAAGTTAGGCATGATTAGTTTAAATTCACCATTATTATGTGCATTAAGAGCATGGACATGTAGACCCTCTTAATAAGCATAAAGTTAAGCTAATGCACATTAACATACCTTATGTAGATGTGCCCAATGTGAAGTGATAAACTCCAGAGTTTATTGCTCTAGAGTTAATTGCACCTGGGTGCACTGTTTGAACGTGTACCAGGAGCAATAAACTCTAGATCAATAAACTCTGGAGTTTACTGCCATTGGCACATGTCCCTGGGATCTTGGCACATGTAAGCTGGGTCAGAGCAGCCCCAGCTGGCAGGGACTTGGGGGAGTCAGCCTGCCAGTCTGGGGCTGTTCTGACCAGGCTCAATGTGATGTAGAGGGAATGGCTGGGGCACAAAATATTCACACTGAAGCACCCTCATGTCCCAGCCAGCCAGGACAACATCTACATGTATGCTGCTGTGGGGTGCATGTGTAGTTGCTGAGATGTTTATGGCACAGCTAATTAATCTACTGTGCAGTAAACATGTTGTATAGACACCCCCCCCGGTCATCTAAGTGGGAATGATACAGAACTCTGTGTTTGAGAATACTTAGGTGGGACTCAGCAGACAGGCCAAGAGCTGAATGCCTATTGGGCTGCTAAGACAAATATCCTATTGGATAATAATTCTATTACATGAGAATTTATTGGCTCTTAAGTCCTTAAAGTGGATGCAGATTAACTGGATTTGGACTTTTGCATTTTTTATGCACATGGTCAATGTATAGAATAGAGGTACTTCTTTAAAAGCAAATAACTTTAGACTGACAGATTCTGTTGACTCTCAAATCTAGCTATGACTTAAAAGGCATAATTCCCATCATTGCAAATGCAACACTCTTATTTCAGATACCAGTAACATTTCTGGAAGAGATTATATATACTGTGAGCCGAATTGAGCTGGGATGGACTAGACTCAGTAGAATAATTCTCTGGTATATTTTTAGGCTGAAAATCTATTGACTTTAGCAAATAACTGGAATTCCCATAAGATGATATTTGTATTTATGTGAACCACAAAAAAAAGCAAAAAGGGTGCTTTAAAAATTGTTATGGATTCTATGAGGGCCTAGGGACCAACCACTAGACGTGGTACAAATATAAGATAAAAAACATCCTCTGCCCCAAAGAACTTTCAGTTGGAATAGGCAAGAAAGATAAATGGTTGAGGGACAAGGGGCATAACATACAATTCTACTACTAGGGCTTTGTTTTACATTCAAATTAAAGCTGGATGGAAACCAGCTATAGAGTTGTTGCATATTTTCAAGCACTAACTTTATAGCTGGTTGGCTCTCTTTATAGCTGGATACTCATTTTTTATCATGTGATAATTACTTTGTGTGTGTGTGGCTAGTCAAAATTTATTGCAGGATTAACCAGTTAATTGTGTAATACCTGAGTCACCAGTTAATTGTGACTCACCCTGTGGTGAGTCACAGGGGCCCTAGTGACTGAATTTCTTTATTCTAGAAAGCTCTATATAGTGGGAAAAGTGTTGTGGTTCCAGTGGCTTTGACAGTGTTGTGAAGTACCCTGCAGGAGCTATGAAATACCAGCTGTGTGGATCACAGCTACCTTTCAAACATTAAAAGCTTCATTTCATGATGTTTAACTTTTGGCAATAGTCAAATATACTTTTCCCCTAAAAGAAAAAAATCCTAACACTAGAAATAATGGATGAAAAAGATGTTAGCTCACGCATTGATATAGCTATGTTTCCAATGATTTATTCATTTCACCCCTAAGAAAGCCATTTTAAGCTTCAAAAGCAGCTTGCAGCAATTTGCATCTTAGAGTGTGATTTGCAGCTATGGACCACCAGTGGTACTTGGAGACCTTCCTGATAGTCAGCAGAAAAAAAAAATTATCTGAAGAAAGTAATAGAGAAGGGAGGTGGAAGGAGAAAGTACTTCTGTTACAAAGTGATCAGGAATTTAATTTTACTGGCATCTCAGGCAAATGTATCCAAACTATTTCTCAGCTATGGTATATGGCATTTAATACTTTCCACAATGCAGAGTCTTGTAGAAAAAGCTAAAGTCTAATATACTTTTAAATGATCGTGCTGTTGGTGAATGTAACTAGACAATTATAATAAGATGAGTGTTTGCTGAAAATACTGCCTTGCCCCTTTACTCAACCTGCCTCTCTCTGCACTTCTGAAACAATCAAGTTATTTATCTTTATTTTTTATTTTACTGTTTCTGTCATGAGATATGCAGCAACATCCTACAGATTGAACACTGGATATAAGGGCATGAAAGACACTATCTCATAAATACTTATCAGTTCCTTTCTACTATAATAAATAATATTTAAACTCAGAGCATAGCAGAGTTTATGAGAAAGAGAGAGAGTGCACATCTACAGTTACACTAAACTTGAAAAGTATTTCTTAGTAAGTTTTTCATTTCTTTTGTGGTCAGGGCTTCAGTAATAACCAATTAACAGAAAATAAAATGTTATGCTTTAGAACTATGTACCTAGATCTAAGTAGAACATTAACGGGACATAGTGCCTTGTTAAAATATGACTAGTGTATAATTGCTACAATAGTCTATCTTACAAACCTCAGCAGTGGCCATATGGTAGACAGAACTCACTTTGCTACAAGGACTTCAGCATCCAAGGATTCCAAGTTCTTCTGCTACTGGAAATCTAACAAACAAAAGTCAAGTAGATTAATTTGCTTGACGTGGATACATGGCTTTTAGTGCTATCCCTCAAAGTAAAAGATAGGGCCTATCAAAACCATTAACCAGCAACTAACACCTAACACTGACAGCAGTATGCTGTTCACAGACATCACATACTTTCTCATCTAATAAAAATACAGAAGTGTAATTCCAAAGAATGGATTCTGACCTTCTGTGTAGCCCAGGCCATCCAACCTGACACAGCAATTTAGCATAGACATAATTTTATCTGTGAAACTAGTCAGAATTTGGCCTTTCTAAGATGCTAGCTCCCCTCTACCTTGCCCCCCACCACACACTCCTTTAACCATTAAAAAAAAATGGAACCATTTTTCTCCATTCAGTTTTGCCACAGACATGACTATTGCCAATGATAGGTCATATGCAACTAAAATGTCATAGGAGCTAAGCAGAAAATATCTAGACTGTTATACAGCCTGTTTCATATTGGTAAGATCCACCCAAGAAACCATTTTATATTGCAAATTAAAACTGGGGGCATCTACATGAGACACTTACTGCAGAGTTGCCTAATTAACTCCACAGTAAAGTATCTCCATCTGTTAGGCTAGAGTAAACTAATTAACTCTGCCATTGGTTAGTACTACCTGATACACGTACTATCCTATGGCAGTTATTTGCTTCACTACAACACATGTATAAATGGTCACCAGGGTTAGCTGGGGCATGAGGGTGCTACAGTGCAGGGCTGCCTGAATCTTGGGACTGAATCCCCTTATTTCAAGCTAATTGGAGCAATTCTGGAAGAGCTTGTTAATTCTTTAATATTTTACCTTCGAGGGCACGCGTTATCATGCAGGCATAGCTTGTGTCAATGGGTGCATCTACATGTGAATATTAATGTGATGAAGTAAACTCTGGTACAAACTGCTCCAGAGGTAGACTGACGCAGTTTGTACCAGAGTTTATTGCTCCTGGGCACAGTGTTTCCATATGTACCCAGGACTAAAGCACACTGAGGTGGGGCAGCAGGGAAGATGGGAGAGGGCTGGAGGGCAGAGAACGAGGAATCTGCCAGATGTGGAGCCAGGCTTCCTGCATAGCTGCTTCCTGCAGCATGGGACAGAAACAGCTCTTGTGTTACCAGCTTTGCCCGTCACTTTGGGGTGTGCTCATTTATTAGGGGCACATTTCTGGGATCTCTGTAATTCTATCAATGTGCACTTGTGTTACCTGTGTTTCTGTATGGAGCTGTATCTCTCCCTTCTGCAAGTCCTCACCCCCAATGAAGCTGTCTTGCAGGACGGGTTCAATGGGGCTGGGTTCCTCCAACCACCGAATCACATATACACATGCACACACACACAGACTAACAGGACAAACCTGAGCCAGGCCAGATTATTCAGCATTGACTGGCTGACACCCTTATGTGCCTTGAACTCAGTTCATCCCTTATTTCAGCGGGACAATAATAAATGCAGTTAGACACACATATACACATGCTAATGGAGTGTGTCTGAGCAGGCTGGGTCTGATCAGCACTTTCAGCTGATACCCTCATGCGCCTCAACTCAGCATGTCCCAATCTCTTGTCACAATGGTCCTCTTAGTAACTCCCTCGATGAGCAGACCCCACTGTAGTATTAGGCATTACAGGGATCTTTGGCTTAGGTAAAAGAAGCTTTGCTGCACAGCAAATGGGGAGGTCAAGTGGAAGGAAGTGTAAGTGAGGTTCAGAGAGAGAGAGTATAGAAACCAGCTTGACCATAAAAATTATTTATTTTCAGGTATATGAACTTATGATGATACCAGTAGTAATAGCCATACAAGAGAGACAAATACAATAGTTACAATATTATATAGTTTCAGTTAGCTATTGGGGGAAGTCTAGCTCAAGTTGATTAGCAAAAGTCAGGATTAGAAAGCTGTGCCTGGAGTCAGAGAGTAAAAGTCAGGTTCCTGGAGTCAGAGAGAGAGAAGGAGAGAGTTGGCATCTCACCACTCAGCAAAGCTTGAACCAGTCAAGGTTCCCAGGTGTTTGTGGGAGCTTGCAGACAGGCAGAGCCCTCAATGAAGGGATTCCAGGAACAAAAGGAGTGGAACTGGTGCAGCTTTTGGATCCAAGCAGCAGGACAGAAACTTGAGCTTGGGTAGTGTTTTTTGTAGAGAACTAACAGTGACTCAAGGGAGAACACTAGGTTTGTTTATGGGTGGACACTGGCTTATATGCTGGATAATAGGAACTGATCACTCCCGACTATGGGTGGCATTACTCTGAGGGAGCTCAGAATACAGACAGGCAGTTTCAGTGTTTTGGGTACCAACAAAGGAGTCATTACTAGAATTGGTCTGATAAATCCTGAGCTGGGTGTGTGTAGATGTGGTCTGGTTATTAGCATTTGGAGCAGGGATCCCCCATCATGCAATGCTCCCCTGCTTCTCTGGTCCCAGAGTTCAGTGTGGTCCTTGCCTTGGAATCTCTGTTCTCCATCCTGAATGCTAATGAAGGTGCATTCCTGTCCCATCTCCCATTTAAATAAGTTGTCATCCAGTTCCATCTCTGATGCAAATGAGACCAGGAGAGTTGCTTCATTCTTATCACCTTTGTCTGGAGGGTTTTAGATGTATTTTCCACTACATCTTCATTGTCTTTTATAGGTCCTTCCTCTAATCAATTC
>NW_017728948.1:30271922-30283118 GCF_001723895.1 Crocodylus porosus
CAGGGTTCCCCAAGAACACAGGGCTGAGAGGTAACACTTGGGCTCCCCCTGCAACTAGTACATTGGGTAAAGCAGTAACCCTTCATCACAATGCAATGTGAATCAATATAAAATGTCTGAGTGGCCAGATCCTTCCTTCTGTGGAGTGCCCCCTCCCTTCTGCCACTGGCTTGGCTGCTGGGTGTGCCATAATGAGTCTATGGTGGCAGGGGTTGGAGGCTTACATGTACCTGTCAACCAATCAGGGTTGGCTCAGCCTATCAATTTCAGAACATGTGCAAGAGCTTCCCCAACCTACTGACCTCGGACAATGCAGGTATCTGGTGAGCCTTGCCTCCCCCTACCCCCCAAACTAAAGGGTGAAAGTATGTTCTTTTCATGCCCAACCTAACCTAGGGCACTTAATGTAAAGCATGAAAATTAGATTGTTTCCACCTTGGGCTTTTTGAGGTTCTGTACTTAGTCATATATCTGACCAAGGGCTCCATAGTCAGCATATTTTACTTGTCTGAGGGGTCTGTTTCATGCAGATATCCCTCAGAAGGGAACACCATTTAGTTTCAAGATATGGGTTACTCTTCTAATGGGAAATTTGGGGGTCTATGCCTCCTTTATGTCCTGGCCCTTAGTATACAAGCTGAATTGCTTCCAAACCCATTCAAAAGCCATGAGGACTTACAGATGTTATTAGGAAAAACTACATCTATTAAACCCTGTTTTCTTCTGTGTATTTGCCATTAGCAGGTGGCACTTAATAAGCCACTAAGATTAAAATAATAAATGAAGTTAAATACTACTTAACCACATCAAACTTTATAACCAAGGAAATTCAATTAGCAACATCAAAAGCAACAGTGATGCAAGGGGAAATGTTTGGTTCTGTGATTGCATAGGAATATAATAAACAGGAAGGAACAATTACAGGAACATTTCAGAGTCTATGTCCTCAAATCAAGAATGTTGAATCTGTTAAAAAGGTGCACTTTCCTCCTATAAATTATGTTAAGACTTGTGGAATATTTTGTGAGGATCTACACAGGCCAAAGTTGTGAAGAGTGAGTGATTATTTATCTTTTTGTGAATCTTAACAAGTAGAACTAGCACTCAATAATCAATTCCAGAATTGCAATCCCTTTGTCTTAGCATGCTGCTTCATGAAATCGATTAACAATGACTTGTTTTTGTAGTATTTCATGAACGATTGTGCATGACATGTTGCCACGGATCCAGTCTTTTTAAAGCTTCAGGAGACGTAAGCAAGAGTTGTAACCCAATGTATCTTACCAGTGGTAGATATTTTAAACAAGTATCTAGCTTGATTCTTATATGGAAAAGTGAAAGATGATGGGTACAATGACATCTCCCAGTAACTACAACTTTTAGCAGGAGAGAGGAAAAATAATGTACAAAGAATTAAAAAGTGTATAACAATCATTTTAAAGGCTTCTGCCAGTTGATAGATCTCATAAAAGGCTGAGGCAGTGTACAGATTAACAACTGACAAGTGATCAGGCACTTGTAGGCTGGCTTCCAGCAGCCACTTGGTATGCACCTGATTCTCAGTAGATAATTTACAGGCAGTTATCTTGTCTATAGTTTGTCCTAAGGGATTTTTCATTTTGTTCCATTCACTAAGAATGCTACAAGCTGGTGTTAGTGAAATGCATTGAACCGTTGTGGTTTTGTTTTTTTTCTTTTTTACTTAGCATGTTTTTATGGTTTTTGGGTGCTGATTATCCTATATACAAACACTTCTTTGCACTGTCTTTGTGCAAAGATACTTTGAACAACTGGAAAGAGACATTTGTTTTAGCTTCATATTTGCCAGTACATTTGGAAACCAGAGAAAGTTCTTTCCTAGCATTGTGGGAGTCTTCTGGTGTGAATAATTACTTCTGACTATATTCTTTTAATTGCCTGCTTTTATACATCACTCTACTACTTTTCTAATAGTATTATGACACTAACTGCGATAATATCCAATTTACACAGTAGAGAAAGATGGGTAAATATACTTCTACTTTGCTCTGCTAGCATTCTGTAGATTGTGTAATACTGACAAGGAAAGGGAACCTACTGTAAGATCCATTAATAAATGTCTCCTAGTCATGACGTAATAAATATATTTTATAAAACTGTATATGGACTAGAGGCAGAATTTCTAAAGCTAGCTAAGTGAGTCAGAAATGAAGAGCCAATGGCCATTTATAAGCTCTGGTACTAAAAACATACATGAAGCATAGCCATGCATAGGAGCTATGTATCTTAGAGTGAGATTTTTCAAAAGGAACTATCATATTTATTCAAACATAAGATGAAGTTTTTTTTCTCCAATCAGCATGGGGATGAGGGATCCCTCATCTTACATTTACATACAGGTAAAAACTCATTAAATACATGGCTTATCATTAAAATGTGGCCAAAAACATGTGCTTAGTAATAGAAAGGTGATTTCTGAAGTTGATTACATGCAGCCAACAATGAGCATGACTAAAACACATGGCCCATATTGAATAAACATGCTGATGAGACTTTACCACAGGAATAGATTAGTGCAGACCATCTGAGTGAGCTATATAACCATGGCCATTAAGTGCAATTTCCCTCAGTGCTGAGTCTTTTTCAAGTCATGGTGAACTACTACACTGCATACATAGCAACTTCCCCTTCACTCCCACGGCTGAGCTGTGCCTTTCTTTCCCTTTTCCAGTGAGTCCTCTTTCTTCACCAGTTTTAAATATCTGGCAAACATCACCAAATAGGACCCCAAATAGTTCACCTAGAATCCCCTCTGGTTCCCTCTCTCAGCCTGTTGCACATGACTGGTGTGGCCCCATCCTCCATGAGGTGAAGCAGGACAAGGTTGCCTTATCCTTCACCTGCATATAATTTTTTGGAGGATCCCAGGACTCCTGACAAGAACTCCTGGTTCCAGTTCTGAGCTGGGGAGGGATTATTAGCACATGGGTCCTTTGTGGGGTGTATCTGGAGCAGTGCTGAACTGTGTGGCCACTATGGCAAAAAATGCTGTTGATCCAGGTGGAACCCAGCCCAATGAACTATGTATAAATCATGATCCTTTTCCTTTGGACTAATATCATGCATAGTGGACACATCTACATGTGCAATTAATGCAAAACAATACACTCCAGGAATTTATTGCTCTGAGGTGCACTGTTTGAATGTGTGCCTGGGACTACAGCACACTGAACTGAGTTAGAGCAGTTCTGGCTGCCAGGAGGTCCCAGAGATCAGCCTTTCCGCCCAGAACTTCTCCCCCCGACCAAGCCCAAAGTGCTGTGGAGGGCTGGTTGGGGCACAAGGGTGCTTTAGTGTGGGGCTAGCTGGCAGGCAGCCCCCACCCTGAAGCACCCTTATGCCCCAGCCAGCCAGGGCAGTATCTATACTTGTGTTTCTGTGAAGTAAAAAACTCCATAGCAGGATAGTTCTGGTATTTAGGATTCAGGATAGTATTTGTATTGAGCCTGCCAGACTCAATTTATTCCCCAAAGGAGCATACATGTAGAAGTGCACCAAGGAACACTTTAATGAACATGTATTTTCTGTGCAGAAAATTCATGTGCACTAACTGCATGTGTAGATGCACCCAATCGAATTTGTGTGCCTTTGAGAATTCCACCCTAGGACCGTAGAATGTCCAGGTCATGTTCATGGCTATGAGTACCTAGTACGGTTCATGTTCAGTGAAAGTCACATAGCTAAGATTAACTTCTGAATACTTATGCCTTGGTCTGAAATGAAAGTCTAGTGAAACACCCTGTTTTGTCATGTATTTCATTATGGCTTGCTAAAAAAAGGAAGTTAATATCTTTGTAAATTACTTATTCTTCCACTTAGGGTTACAGCTCCACTTAATTTCATTCTGTTTAAGAAGCAGCATATGTAGCTATAACAATGAAGACCATTTTGCCCATAGGGAAACCTTTAACTCTCGGACTTGCAGTTACTTCCCTGGTGTACCCTTGATCCAAGCGGGGTAGGGTATTGTTTCAGACACAACAAGTATCCAGTTTACTTTCTTTGTACCTCAGGACATTTTAGTTCTGCTGACCAAGGCTCCATTCACTCTCTCTGTATGGCCCAATGGGCAGAAGATAAACATCTACTGCACACATGGGCAACTGGTGCCACCTTAGTTGGGGGGGCACATCCCCTGCCATGACCATCAGCAAGTGGGGGGCAGTAATCTTGCTGACCAGGGGGTGGTCCCCTGCAGCCAATCTCACCAGCGACAGGGTGGGCCTGGTACCCCTGTGGCTGATCGCACAGCAACTGCAGTACTCCTCTTCCCTGGCCAGCACTCACACGCTGGGGGGAGGTACTGGCATTCCTGCCTGCCCCCTTGCCCACTGCATAAGTGGCAAGAGCAGCTGGTCAGAGGGTGTAGCGGTGCTCTCAGGGGGTGCATGTGCCCCCGTACACCATCTATGCATTGTCACTGACTGCACGTAATCTTCTTGCCTACAGGGAGATATCCAATCTAGACAGGCCAGATAGGTGGAAAAATGTGAGCCATTTCTTCTTTACTGTCTTGCAAGAGTGACTTTGTCCATCATTTTGGGAGGGAAAAAGGTATTAAGATGACTTTCCTACAATCTTTTAGTGCAGGGATGACCATGATATGGCCATTGAGCATCCTGCTGTCACATCTATGAACATACAGGTAGCCTTACAGGCCAGAGTCAGAGCACAGAGCCACATCAACTGAGTCATAGGGTTAACTGTGGAGCCAGAAATTTTCAGGCGGGGCGGGGGGGGGAGGAGGAAAGTAGGAGTGGTAGCTGATATGGCTGTGGAGCTGGTAGTTATTAACACTTGCTGCCAAATGACACAGCTCCATGGGCCAAATGATGCTCTGGATCTGACCTGAAGACCAGCCATGCACCATTCATGCAGCCCGTGATTCCAGATGAAGTGGACAACACCATTTAGTGTGATAATGGAATCAACACTCTAATAAATTTGGCCTTTGGTTAGCAAATTCAAATCCATCCATCCTTGAGAACTGCTAGGGAAAAAACAGTATTTTGATGTGGAACGCTAATGTGCCTTATTTCTCAGAATGGACTGAAGTGCTTGCAGGAACACCGTTATTAAAGATGCTACTTTTCAGAAGTTGTGCTTTAGTTGCATTTTTAACTGTAGTGTTTATTTCTCAGAATAATAATAAACCCCCTCTCTAATGCCCACTGGGTGGCTCTTACATCATGCTTATAGTATTGTTATATCCTTAAATATAATTTATCTGGAAATTAAAGGCCTTCTTTAAATTTACATGATTATCCAAACCAGGAGTTGGAAAGATAATGTTTTTTTACTTCCTTTCTGATGAATAATAAATGTCACATAGGAATTAGAAAGTAGGAGGTAGTCGTATGTACCATCTGCTGCATATGGGAACAGAAGAAAGATATTAGACTTTAAATTAGGGACTCCTTCATGGAATGTAAGAGATGAAAGGAAACCATATTGATAACTTGGAAAGTAATATTTCTCTTTATCAGTCATTAGAAATCTTTATTAGTTCTTAGAAAAAATATCATAATATCAGAAGATTCCTTTGATACCCCACTGAAGAATACCTTTAGACTGAATTTTAAATAAACCTAATATGTCCTTCAATAATCAGTTTCCTGATTTTTTTAATTTTTTTTCAACTTACTTAAAGATACCATAATACTGTGATAGCAGGGTCTTATAAGAATTGTTTTTAAAAGTAAAATATATCTTTTAAGCTGAATTCCCATAGCACGTAACAATTCACATGTAAAAGACCAAAATAGCTGCATAAAATCCATTTACTTTAGAAAGAATTACTCACATTTTTTTCCAGAAATTGAAGCTCTAAAGATTTTTGTACATATAAGTGTGTCTCTAGAAATATATATATTGTTCATCCATTTGCAAATTGTGATCATTTTCATGATGAGAAAATGCTTCTATTTTCTGTAGTTACCTATGAGCTTCCATGTAGTTTAAAGTTGCTTATTTTGACATGTAAAGCTCTAGGTGATGTTTAATTATTTAAATGAAAGACCTCCTCTCTTCCATATAGTTTAAACTTGGTTATTTTGACATATAAAGCTCTAGGTGATGTTTAATTATTTAAATGAAAGACACCCTCTCTTCTGGGGATGCTCCTTCACAATTACAGAGCGCTGGGACTGACTGTAAACCTCTTGGTACAATAGATTATATTTTCTGAAGATTCCAGGGCTCTACAATGCCCTCCTGGTATAGCCTGGATTTATTAATTTTCAGCCTGTGCTTTAGGGATTATTCTTTGTCAGGACTTAGAGGGCTAATGGATGCTGAAGGGCTGACCTGTGTGCTGGTGGTGGAGCATTATTGTTTATAGCATGGACTACTGGTTGAATTCTACATTTGTGTTTGAAATTCTAAAAAAAACTATTTGAAATAATTGTTTAATTTGAAATATCTATCAGGATATCCTCTTCTGTTTCTTCTTTCACTTACAGTCAACATAAAATACATATTTGAGAAGAAATTTCTTTTTCAATGCCCATTTGCAGTGGAAATAGTTGTCCAATGCTTACAATATCCCTAAGCAAAATAATTTTAGTCTTTTGTTTGTATTTGCATTCACTTCAACTGAAAGAGTGTAATGGAACAAAAAATGAAAAAAGAAAAAATCTCTAAACATAAGCTTGATGAGAGGAGGTCAGAAGCATTAAACATTCTACATTCATAAGGAACAAATCTGATTGATTATTATTTGCAATGCAGTACTGCCTTGAAATCCTATTAGTGATCACAATGTCCTTGTGATATATGCTGTACAAACATTTGGATTGATTTTTTTTTTTAATGGAATTATAAAATTTGGGATTTCCTATTTAGCTGTCAGTACAGCATTTTGTAAAATTTTAATTTTAAATAATTCATGCTGTCCTGTGTAGGACAATGTTTTGAAGTACTTTTGGATTCCATGTTCACCTTAATTTCTAACATGGCAGCATCTGTGGGTAATTCTTTCCATCACATCATTCGGTTGCAGTACTTTGTAAACTTTCATCTGTACTACAGCAATTTAACATAGTTGGACATGAAGCTATCATCCCGGAGGAAATTCCAGCTGGTATGTGCTGCTACAACACATCTTCTCAGCAATAAGAACATCAGACTGGCTTTTGCATTCTGTAGTGGTCTTTAAGTAAACTGGCTCTTTTGTTCAGAGAACTCAGTGGCCTAGGGTCAAGGTATCTAAAAAATTAAAGCTACAGAAGTTATACAGTGGTCAACACTTCTGTTTTTCTCAGGGTGCATCTAAATGAGATGCTGACTGGGCAGTAGCATTGCATGGCAAAAACCATGCTGAGACCATATTAGACTACTGTGCAGAAGCATAGGCAATGCATAGGGGAGCATGGAGGGCCCTCCCCCCCCGTTCAGCTATCAGCTTCTGAGGGACTTCTCCTTCCCCCCCATTGGCAATCAGCCACTGATGCCCCCCCAGTGACCCAAGAGGCACCAGTCGTCCATGCATAGTAGTCTCACTTGAAAGGCATTCACTGGTGCTACTAAGTCTTTGCTTATATTACTTGTATAAGGAAAGACTAAATAAATGCACAGTAACCACTGCACAGTAGCGTCTTGTGTAGATGCGCCTGACAGTGAAACTAGTCCTGAATGTAAATAAGCTTATCCATACAAGTTACATTTTTTTGAGGGATAGACTAAAACTGCGGAAGGAACTCCCAAATAAACTAACCACTATCACAAACCTTACTAAATTTTGTTCTACGTGCAGATGGACTTTAAAAACTCTGCTTCTTCTAATGTAAATGCTGCACCTCAAAACAAACAAACGAAATCAGAACACCCAACTGCATGCACAATGCTTTCCCTGAAGAAGGGATAAAAGAACAAAAGTTGTGGGGTAGATGTTAATCATATTGCTCAATGTATTACTGGAAGATGCTGAGATTCTACAGGGATGTGTGTGGTATCGAAACCTATATAAAAAGAACAGAGTGAATGCTCTAGCCCAATGCTGATTATATACAAAATGAGATGTGAAAAAGATGCATCTATATGGAATACAGGGTTTATAAATGAAAGAGGGTTTTTTTCTGAAACCTGGCAGGAACAAGAGTGATTTGAGAGATGAAGGTTTGCCTGACAAAAAACTATATTCAAGAACTTGATAAAGGGCTGAAGTGGGATTTGGAGACTCTAACACAGTTAATTCAAATGGTATGGTCTTGAAAATCAAAAGTAACAGCTTTAGACTTCTAGTGATATCTTTTCATATGATATCTTTTCATTATGTTAGTCAGTAAACCAGCTGCCAGTGTTTAGTTTATTGTATTTATGTATTTTCATGAAAAGTAAGAGTGGGATTATTTAAAGTGCCTAGCTTTGGCCTAATGTTGCTTTCCCAGAAACCAATAATAAAAAGGGAAACATTTCTATGGAAAGACAATACCAGGAGGAAACAAGAGGGCATATTTTAATGGCTTAGCACACCCTTGGCATGGCCTAGTAACTTGACTGTACAGAGATCCCTCTGTTTATCAGACAATGTGCCATACAGGAAGAGGAAATAAATTGCATTGAAACAGTAAGTATGTAATGAATCCCAGCTGAATAACTTTCACAGGAGGCTCCAGCCACTCCTGACTTTTATAAGGTAGGTCAGTCCTATTATAAACACAGAACTGAGAGTAAAACTACTATATAGTCAACATGAAAATTAAACTATGATACTATAATAGAAAACAAACATTTTTGAGCAACTGTTGGCTGCTGGGGTTGGGCCAAATGGACAGTTGGCCTGAAGCACCATTTACTGTTTACTAAATGCTTAGTCCTCTGGCTGTTACTTTCAATCACTTGTGGATGCCTTCATTTTGCTGCCAACATGGGTTGAGTTGAGATGTCTCACCATAGCCCGGCAGCAGGAAGTCTCACTTGATGCAGCCTTGAAGATGAGGAAAGGCAGCTGTGGGTGAATGAATGAAACTACAGAGTAATGCTGGTAGGCTCAGTCTGCATTTTTCCATCTTCTGAATGTCTTTTGTTTTTGTTAAGTCAAATCAGACTGATTTACCCAGAGTAGTTCCCAGAATGAGGCTCTAACTAACAGATATTAACAAAAATCAAGGTAGAAAATGTTTATTCATATTGAAAAAGGCAACTAAATCCTCTCTTCTCTTGTGTTCTCTTTGAATCCCTATTCTTTAAGTTTACCCAATTTTTCCCTTCTCCTTTTTTTAATTCAGCTTTCCTTCCTTCCTTCCCCACTTCTACCTTCTCTTCTGTACTTAAATTTTTCTATTAATACTTTAAAATAGCATGTATACATAGGATACCTATAGCCTATCAAAGATTCAGCAAAATAAAATGCATCATATTTGTACATGTACTGATTGGATTTCTTTTGAGGGGAAAAAATGAAAACTGAATAACCATGAGGATGCTCTCGTAGCCATTTTTGAGGTAATGTTTCTGTAGCAGGCTTGGGTTCAGTCTTAGGCTTAAAATCTTGCTGTTTTGATTGGTGGAGCCCATCCAGGTTTAGTCTAGGGAGTCAGACAGTGCTCGGGCTACTGAGCCAGCAGACGGGGCCAAGTCAGAGGCCCCAGAAGCCCTGCATAGCGGAGCCCTGTTCCTGTCCTACCTCGCTGAAGCCCACTGCAGGCAAAGGAGCAGCCTGGCACAGAGGATGTCGGCCACCCTCCAAGTCTGGGAGCCATGCGTTGCAGGGAAAAGAGGATTCCCACAGTGGAGGGAGAGTCCCCTCTGGTTAGTTAAGGGCTCCTGAAAGTGGAGGTCCCACAGGGAGGGCCCCCTAAATTTACCAGCTTCCTTGTAGGGCTTGGGAAAAGCCCAAGGGCATTGGGGTTTCCCCTTGGGATTAAGTTTATCTTTGAGGTTCTTGCAGCATACGTAGTGTGATGCTGTGCTTTATATTTTGTGAACTCTCATGTTTGTAAATTAGTAGATGAGTAGAGTCCTAGGGCTCTGCTGGGACCCCCTGTTGCTATTATTTTAGTTGTTTATTTATATTTATTTGTGGCTTATTTATTGTTCACCCATACTTATCTATAGTTTATCTGTTGGCTATCTGTTTATTTTGGGGTTTATCTGTTTCAGATCACATACTTACCTGTATCTGGAGCACTGGTGTAAGGTTTTATAGCATTTACACAGAGGGTATTGTTTATGTTATCTGTTTAGATATATGTTTATATCCATTTTTCTTTCCCTTGTGATAAGTTAATATAAATAAATGTGTACATAGTTAAGTCCCTTGACTGTCCTGGCCCAGTTCAATAGGGACGGAGGGAAACTGAGCAGTCTGCAGTTCCCCCACAGCATACCTGCCAGCTAACAATTCCTTTCAACTGGAGAAGGGGAGTATATATCTGAGTTACCTGGGCTACATTTCTTTATATTAATATCCCTCATAAAGACTTGAAATAATTAAATGAAGCTGTTAACGAAAGACCAATTAAACAGATTGATACAGAAGTACTTACTAACTTACCAGTGACCCATCCTTACCTTCTAGAATTTAAACTCAGGAGTTTGTAAGTTCCCTTCCACATGAAGATATCCATGGCAAAAATAGAAGAAAATATTATTATGGTCTTGTAAATCTCTGGTGTGATAGAGATGTAAGGGCAACATCTTAATGATAAAGAGGCAGTTTGTGGTTTCATTGGATGTGTCAACAGTATATATTCTTCAATGCCTAGAAGGCATTTAATTCTACAGTAGATATTCAGGAAGGAAAGAAACATGCAGGAAAAACTAGCATATTTCCTCCTATCTCTTAACTGGACATTATGCCTACTTGCTCCTAAACACAGGGCACATCTACATGTGCAATTAGCATGAAGCAATAAACTCCAGTGCATTTCATGCTGGAGTTTATTGCTCCTGGGCTCAATGTTTTCACATGCACCTGGGACCACAGTACATTCAGCAGGGTTGGAGCAGCCCTAGCTGGCAGGATGCGCTGGGGTCAGCTGGCCAGCCTGGGGCTGCTCTGACCTCGCTCAATATGCTGCACAGGGGCTGGCTGGGACACAAGTGTACTTCAGTGTGGGGCTAGCTGGCAGGCAGCCCCCGCACTGTTAGCACCCTTGTGCCCCAGTCAGCCTGATCACATGTGTTGTGGCACACTTAGGATAGTAAGGCTGAATT
>NW_017728948.1:30283218-30284599 GCF_001723895.1 Crocodylus porosus
TGAGATCCAAAGGTAACCTCCTTATACTACATACTAGGCCTGTGCCAAGTGGCTAGTATTTGCTTCAGATTCGGGTGACAGTGATTTGAATCAATGGCTGCCCCACCCAGCCCCAGCTCCTGGCCCTCTAAAAAAAAAAAAAAAGGAGCCCCAAACTCACCAGCTGCTGCTAGGTTGGCGGGGGGTACCACACTGCTGCCCCACACTATATGGGGGCTCTGCCATGAGTCCCCCAAGACTGCTGCAGCAGCCGGTGAGTGGGGTCTTTAAAAAAAAAACAAATCTGGGGTGGATGGGCCAGCCATGGTGGGGGAGGGGACTGGGAGAGGTAGGGGTAGGAGGGTGCTCAGAGGGGCTGGGGGAGCAGACCAATGATGGGGCCTGGTGTGAGTTCCTCCATGGTTCTCTCCCCTACTCCACTGCCCCCTACTTACCAGCATGGAGTCCAGGTCCAGGTCTCTGTGGCAGCAAGTGGGAACAGCCTGAATCTCCAAAGCTCTCTGAATCTCTTCTGAATTGATTCAGAGAGCTTTGAATGTATTCAGACCTTTTATTGATCTCCTGATTTGCTTTGGATTCAGAGATCTGACTGCTGAATCTCTTCCAAATCAAATCACCACCTGAAGCTCTGCACAGCCCTACTACATACCATATAATAAGAGTAAGTAGTGAGGGAAATGGGGAGGTAGCTGGGGAGTTTATGGGTTGGATCTAGGAGGGATGCAGTTGCACTCCCCTTTAATTCCTGGTCCACCCAAAGTTTAAAACAAGCTGCTTGGCAGTGATATCAGTTTCAGACACCAGTGAGAGGGAGTCAATTGATTCCATAGTTTGTTATAATCTACCTGATTCCTTCTGAACTCTTCTTTCCTTAGGTGTTTATAACCTTCTCTCCTTTTTAATGATCATAATATTCCATTAATCAAGCTCTCTTTTCTCCTGCATTTCTGCTGTCTGGTAATGTAGCTCCTAGTTCAGAGCTGTGCACACTGTTTATTTTTTTTAGCACTAGCTAAAATTTTAGCTCAGATGAACATTAAGCTGGGTATGGAAATAACTTTCACTGAAGCATTGGATGCACTGTCAAGATGCTCAGGAAGGTTAGATTTTGTATATATATCTCCGAAAAAAAAGATGTACATTTAATTCTACTGCCTATAAGACTAATGAAAAACATATTTTCATTGCTTGTTACACAGTTTGTTGTGTATTTATTTTCATAGATTTTTCATAGACATCAGAGCTGGAAGGGACCTCGGAAGATCATCGAGTCCAGCCCCCTGCCCAAAGGGCAGGAAGTCAGCTGGGGTTATAGGATCCCAGCAAGATAAGCATCCAATTTACTCTTGAAGGTGTTCAATGTAGGTGCTTGAACCACCTC
>NW_017728948.1:30284699-30290034 GCF_001723895.1 Crocodylus porosus
TAGAAGGAAATGAGATTGGTCAAACAAGACCTACCCGCAACAAACCCGTTCTGGCCATCCCTTAGGATGTTAGCCTAGGCCAGTCCCTCAAGGATGGCCTCCTTAATAAACTTTTTTAAGATCTTGCCCAGGATAGAAGTCAGGCTAATGGGCCTGTAGTTAGCCAGATACACTCTCCTCCCTTTTGTAATATATAGTATAGTAAAGTAATGACATTCTAATAAAGTTATATTTTTTGCTTCAATTTTAAACTGAATAATATAGTTTATTAGTAAAGTGTTACAGTTTATTTTTAACTAGAGGAAAATATGGTGTGTTATATGTGATGAGGCACCAAACTATCTGCACCCTTCTTTTCAAAATCCTAGATCTGCCCGTGGGAGTGCAGGCAGCAGGGAGGGCAGGCAGCAGAAGGGCACTTGGCAGAGAGCAGGCACTGGGCATGGGGGCCAGGTTGCAGAGGGCACAGGCAAGGTAGAACAAAGACTGCCTGTCTCTCCATTGCTGCTTGCTGCTTTCAGAGAGACAAATTCAAGACCACCTTCCAATAATTACATTCTATAATAACAATAATATTCTATAACAAATTTTACAATTTTCCATTTAATAGAATATAATTATTTGGGGGATCACTTTAAATTTGTAGTTATCTTGCATTTGGGCAAATGCTGTACTAATCTCCAGTTAGATGTCCTTGGCAAAACTAAGCATAAAAATGATCAAACCTTGTCGGATATGAAATATTTTCCAAGCAAAAAATATCAAGACTGAGCTAGCTGAAGGAAAGAACCTTTGCATAAATAGCCTTAAATCAGTTTCCTGATGAACTTATTTTTGAGGATAATGCTGCTGAACACAGCATCTACAAAGTACTTCTCTGAAAAAGTGCTTTCATTCCATCAGTCTCCTTCTCAGTGGTCGCATCTCCATGAAATGCCGACTGTGCAGTTGTTACTGTGCAGTCGTTTAGTGCTTGTATAAAGTAAATGACTGAGTAGTAATCTGAGTTACTGCACTGTATTGCCAACAAATGCCTTTTTCATGATGCTACTGTGTAGTAGTGTTGCATCATGGTTGTTGCCACATGATGCTACTGCACAGTAGTATCAGGCTACTGTTCAGTCAGTGTCTCATGTAGACATAGCCAGTGAGATCAATGTTTCTGACAGCGGCATGTACACTAGTTGGTAGAAACAATCTGGTGTATATGGGTTACTGCCTCTTAAAGCAGTGTTGACTGACTTGTGCACTTCCTATCACCCTCACTTTCTTTGAGGTTGTCAGTGTAGTTGGTATCAACGATACCTGCTCCTCTCCACTGAATACAAAACAATTCATGGACTATAAATACTAAAGCTGGACACTGCCAATAACCTCTTTATCTGATGAGAGCTGATAAACTTCTCATCACTGCAGATTTTTTGGTTTGCATCCCCTGAATATTTAATCTCATTCCTGTAACTCTAAAAGTGTAGCCACAAAGGAGGGCCAGCAATGTGCTTTTTTTCCTTTTTGTGCCACCATGACACCCTCTAGTACTAGTAGGCAGACCTTTCCTTTTAATTTCTTTTACCTTGTTGGGTTGGTATTATCTTCCCACATGAAACCTGTTCCAGTGATTTTACTCCTCTGTCTAGTAACAATGTGTGTGTATACCACACAAGTCCCTTTTTAAATCTCTCCCTGCTTACATCTCTCTCCCAGCACAGCAAAGATACTAACATCAAATCTTTTTTCACCCAGTTAAGCATGAAGCTGATGCATCAGAAAATAATTGCCATCCTAGAAGCCTGTGACTCAGCAATGGCAAGGAAAAGGGAGACAAAAGGACCCACATTGCAGTAGTCCTCACAGATGACCTATTTTAATGAAGCAATGGAGACTGGCATTGATCTATCTATGTACAGCAAGTCTGATGTCTAATGAAGGTATCCATTTCCTCAGTGGGGGTATACATAGTTCCAAAGTGCTTCTTCGCAAGGGTTGATAAGCAGAAATAAGCCCAGGCAATAGTGCTGAATCTTATACCTAAACTGTGTCTTTAAGTTTTCTCTAATTAGAAATTTTGGCATGTATACAGAATAACTGGGGAAAGAGGAGAAAATAATGCCAGCCTGAAACAACATCATTGTGAATACAATGCATTAGAAATTGAATTAGCTGTGAGCCCCTGCTGAGTTGTGTGGTATAGCTGTTAAAACTAATTCGTATTGTAACACATAATGGTATTATTGATTTACTTGATACATGGTTAATGAGTGCATTTTTTTCAGGCTCTCAGAATACAGTAAATCCTGTTTACCCTTTTAGTGCAAATGTGTTGGCTGTAATTTGGCTTTTCTTTTATTGTTCCTTTCCATTGTACATTCAAAAGGCTCTTTCACATTCCTTTGCTGGGAGGACTTGATAAAATATTCTATGGGAGCATCTGTATGACCTTTTTATTACACCTCTCTTATCCTTTGTGACATTCTACAGGAAAATTCAAGATTAGTTTAACAGCTGAATGGCAAGGGTGTTAACCCCTTCAGGGGCTGCAGCTCATAGAAGCAGCATGACAGATCATCATTGTAGGGTGAGGAAAGGGTCAGGGTGAATGAGAAGGGTCTTTAAGCTGTCTGAAAATGGACAACCTCAAAGCTGTAATGAAACAACCATGAATTAACGGATGAAACTAGAGACTAAAACACAAGCAGGAATCAAGAAGTTTGGAAGGTTCTGGGATTTTAAGGAACATATCACAACATCAGAAGGTTCTGACTTTGGAAGGGCACCGTCTGTCTCGGGCATATCATCAGGGTGAAATGAGAGTAAAGATCACACATGACCCTTACAAGATGCAAAGAGGGTGAATTCAAATTCTTTTTTTTTTTTACAAATTGTTTTACTTACTCTGAGACAGCATCTTTCTGATATCCCATCTCAGCCAGTTTTAGCCCACTCTACAGGAGCATGTATTACGATCGTATTATTGAATGACTTGCCAAGTATGCTGTTGTCTTATGCAATTTACCCATCCTTCCTGATTCAAATACTCACTTTAAAAAACCCCCCTGAAAATAATATTCATCCATGCATATTCATGGCTCTTTATATCTATCATCTAGCTGTTGTTTTCAATGCACAATAAAGAAATCCAATATACCTATTCTGGGCTCTTGCACTCATGATTCCTGTCAGGTAATGCCTTAAGGGCTCCCATTTATTTTTGCAAATGAATATTAAGATTCAGAAACACACTTCCTTGCTTCCCTTTTTGTCTTTACCACTTTCTGTTTATTTGAACTAACCAGATCCCTGTGGGACACTGAGTGGAGCCATTTACAGAATCGGTATTGCAGTTTTTCTCACAATTGTGTGTACATTTTTTAAAAGATCATGAATAATGAGAGAAGGAAGAACAGCTCAAATTTTCCTCTGAGGAGACAGGATTTTGTGACTTACATCGACTCTAAATGAAAGTTTTTGCTGTAGAACACTCCAAAATTGCTACCCTTTCCCCTTTATCAGCTCTGTAGTGTGGCAAGAACGATGTAGCTTTTCTTGAAAGTAATGAGCCCCTGGGTGTATGAAATGCTGAAAAACAAATACAGAAAAGAACTTATTCAAGAAGGCTTATATTTCTACAAACTTGATCCCTACAGCATGTGTAGGAGTTAGCAGTCACTCTATACTGCTGGCCTGTACACTTGTGACATCTGTATGTACTTGTCTTTTCAGCCTTTGTTATTCTAAATGTAATGTTTTAAAAAAATTCTCACAGGTTGGATGCAAATATGTAAAAACAGTATTTTTTTTAAATCAAGGAACTCATGAATATGATATCAATCATATATCCTTTTGTCCTTGCATCCTCCAAATTGTCTCATTAAATATATCTTGGTTTCAAAATGTATCAGATAAAACCCAAATCTTCTTTAACAATTGCCTTAAACATCTGTAATCAGGTCTATCCCTACTTATCCAATGGCCATTACTCAATGTTTCAAATACACATTGGCTGTGTCCAGATAAGCACAGACAGTTGGTTCCCCGGGGACAAGTAGCAGTGGTGTACTTTGCACTTCAACTACTTATCCCCAGGGAATGCCCATACCATACGCACTTTGGTGTGTGGCAAGTTACCTGGGAGGCAGTAGGGCAGCCTAGGGCCAGCACTGGGCTGGCCCGGCCCCTGCAGCCTTACCTGGGCTCCTGGAGGCCTCCTGGGGCTACAGCAGTGGCAATCCTGCTGGACAGAGCCTGGCTGGCAGCCACAGCACTGTTACAGGCAGCCTGGCTCTGCTTTTCAGTGGCACGCATTGCCCATGCATACACTGCTCTGGTTTTTCTTTTCTGTGGGGTTTTTTGACCCCTGGATATCCAAGGGTAAAAAAACCCCGGGGGGGGGGGGGTGAAGAGCAGCGCATGCATGGGCAGTGTTCCCTTGCAGTGAGGAGAACACCAGACTGTGCAGTATGGGCACTGCAGACATGTTTCCACCCACTGCTTTGTAGCTCTGAGCAGTGCCAGCCCTTTCTGTTCTCCCTGCACCTGTGCTCAGGCCCCAGAGAGCCCCATGCTGTTCCTGGGAAGCCCTCAGGCTGCTCTAAGGGAGCAGGGGGGCTCTAAGCCTGTTTATGGTGGCCTCTCCTGCCTACAGCACTCCTGCACCTGTGACCCCCATCTCGCTCTCTGTGTCTCTCTCTCACAAACACACCTGCTGCCACCTCCACCCTTCCCCTCAGCCCATCAAACCCCACAAGGGGTTCCTGGGACCATGAGCCCCCCAGGTTATGACTTCATGTCCCAGCACTGGTATGGACACTGTTGTGCCCCTGAAGCCGCAGCTCCTGCCAGCAAGTCCTGTCTCATCCTATGTGGTCGGCTGGGCATGCAAGGTGTGAGATCTGGTATTTGGGGGGGAAGGGCTGTGGGTGGGTGGGTGTGGGGTTTGTGGGGAGGTTGAAGGGTTTGTGGGGGATATGAAACTTGTGTCCAGGTTTGGGGTACATGGGTGGTAGGTTTGTGGGGAGGGGTGGTTTGAGGGTATAGGTTTTGTGGGTGGGGGGTTGTGGGTATTGGGGGACTGTGGGTTCGTCGAGGCAGGACCTAGCGCAGCCTGACATGTGGATCCTGCATGTGGTGTCAGTACACCCTGTGGGGGGCTCTGGAAGCAGCAGGCCCTTAACGCCTGATGGCGGCTGCTGCAGGGGTGAAGGGGGGTCAGTGTACTGTGCAGGAGGGCTGTGCACTATGTGGGGTTGGGCCAGGCAGGGGACCCACCCCTCCTGAGGAGCCCCCACAATCCCCCCCCACACCCACAAACCTCTCTACACAGAATCCTCCCACCCCG
>NW_017728948.1:30290134-30297976 GCF_001723895.1 Crocodylus porosus
TCTCTACACAGAATCCTCCCACCCCGATGTCTGTAGTTACTGGGGACAGGTCTTGCATTTGGGTCACCAGTGCAGCCTTGCCCCATGCCTGGGGCAGTAGGGGAAGGGGGCAGCCATAGAGATGCTCTCTCTGGTGCTGCTTTTCTTTAGCTGATTGGGTTTTTTTATATATACTGGGAGTTCCTGGCATCAAATTTAGAGCCTGTGCTGCAAATATGCAGTCCAGGAAACATATTTTTTTTCCCCACCATGCCTGTTATGGTGTCTCAAACTGCTTTAAAACTCTCCAAAAGCAGATGCACACTCATCTGGATGCGCACATTGGGTACATCCAAACAAGTGCAGCCAGGAAGTATGTGGTGCCACAAACACATCTGCAGCACCACATATGGCATACTGAGGTGTTCTCTGTGCTGCAAGGGCTTGCTACTCATGTGTGCTCTGCTTCAGGCTTGTTTTTTTGTGTAGATTGTGTCACATAGACAGCACATGCTGCTGAAAAGCAGAGCCAGGCCACCCAGAGCTGTGCTGCAGCTGCCAGCCAGGCTCTGCCCGACAGGACTGCTGCAGCTCCCAGAGGCCCCCAGGATCCCAGGTACAGCTGCTGGGACCAGAACAGTGCGGGACAAACAGGGGAAGGAGCAGGGGGCTGGAGACAGCCACAGGGACACTCCCCTGCTGCTTCCAGCCTCGGGAGAGCAGGGGAATGTCTCCGGGGCTGTGTCCAGCCCCCTGCTCATTCCCCTGCTGTCTCCAGCTTCCCAAGGTCCCCCTCCTGCTTACCAGGAAAAAGCTGGGTTTGGATCCCTGCAGCTTGCACTGCTGCCTGCCCAGTGGGGGCAGGCAGCGTGCTTCAGGAGTGGGGAAAGGGCCAGACAGAGCCTCCAGTTGCCTCAGGACACGGTCCCAGTTTTGTCCCCCGAGTTTTTGTTTGACCCTTGGATATCCAGCAGTCTAATTTTCTCCCCATGCTGCAAATTTGCAGCGCGAGGAATTTTCATTCCTGCACATGCCTCTTGCCCCACCTCAAAGGGATCTGAGACGGGACAAGAGGCACATGCACATTTGTCTGGATGCACCCATAGTCTCCTTAGGGTCCTGGAGACATGTCTGCTGTGGTCATCATTATGGCACATGAGCACCTTGGACTTAGTTAATACTGAGCATACCAAACCCATTTACATGGTCATTCCCATATTAGTAATATGATACATAGCCTTTTAATTATCAAGAGGTCTGTTTCAGAGATTTTAAGAAAAACCTAGTTTTAAAAGAAAAGCTATGTCGGCTCCACCAAGCTTGACAAAATTTGGGTTGCTATGTAATTATAATATGCCAGACACAGAATGCAAATCCAGAGGATAATTTTCCCCTGATGTTGCCTTGATACAAATGAGTAGTGAAGGCATAAAATACACCAATTTTCTCTTCATTAACAAAATGAAAATCACAATTACTTTCTAAGAACTATATTTTTGATGTAGTTTAGGGATCTAAATAAAACACTATACCTAACATCTTTATATTAGGAAATATGATAGTTATTACCAATTCCATTTTTTTTAATTAATAAACTGTTTGACCGTTAAATAAACAGCAGTCTTCTTTTAAAAAGCTAGTTTCAAAACAAAGGAAAAACAACTGCCTAAAATCCTCTTTTGTTCAGCAGTGCAGGTAGTAAGTAGAAATGAAGAAATAATATATAACAAATGGAAACAGGGCCATTTTTACAGATTAGAAACCTTGAAATGGAGAAAGTTGATTAGAAAAAAATCGTAATTGGTGACAGAAGACATTTGTGAGTATATTAGGAAAAAAAGAGATTGTATCAACACTATAGGCCTCTGGAGATGGAGATGCCAGAAGGCAGAACTGTTCACTATATATTTGCGTTTTTTACTTGGTAAGAAGTAGGATGATATACTCTCATCGCATGAGGAAGATGGACGTAGTCTTTAGTACTTATCAGTCCATTAGTATAAAGAGGTGGTTAAACAACATCTGCTGTCACTTGTCAGCGGATGGCAAAAGTTCTCAAACAGTGAGTTATGAAGATTTTAGCCTATATTAAAAACTAGGAAAATTCTAGAAGATTGGAATAATGCTAACAGTATGCCAAGTTTGAGAAAGGGCAAGATAAATAGCTATAAGGAAGTTAATCCAATGTCAATCCTAAACAAAATAATAGAAAACTGTTAAAGGATTTAGCTATTAAAGAATTAAAAATAAGATTAGAAATTTCAGTAATTGTGGTTTTATGGAAAATAGGTCACATAAAACAAATAATTCCTTAATATGATTACAAGTAGGATTGCTAAACATAGCAGTACACAAAAAGTTACTTTTCTAAGAGTTTTGAATTAAGATTGTAGACGGTTCTGATTGGAAAAAATAGCCCTCAATAAACTTAGATGTTAATTAGATTAAGATCTACATAACTGAAAAATCTCAAATGTATTTGGCATTGGTGGATCAAAAATGAATCTGAGTTCTGTAGCAGTCTTTTATAGACATTGACATTTTATAGACTAGGCACTACTTTAGTCAACATTTTCATCAATGATCTGGAAGTAAATATAAAATTTGTGGAGTACACAAAGTTTGGCAGAATTATAAGTAATGATGAGAATAAAGCAATCTAACAGAGTGATGTAGATTGCTTGATAATCAGGGCCCACAGAAATTTAAAAATGGTCAAAATCAAAGTTATTATTTAAGGAACAGGAAATATAGATTATTCCTGCAGAATATGGAAGTCTATCCTGTAAAGCAATCATTCAATAGAGAATTAATGCAACTCAGCATGACCTCCCAGTGTTATGCTATGGCAAAAAGGGCTAATGCAACCACTGACTATATCAACAAGACTGGAATGAATTAGACATAAGAAGATGATCTCACTCCTATTTGGTAAGACTAATACTGTAATATTGCATCCAGTTATGATGTCCAATTCTAAAAATGATGTACAAAAATGGAAATTCAAAGATTATTAGAAGTCTAGAGAAAATGCCCTAAAGAGACTTAAAAAGCTTCAACTTGTCAGCTTATCAGAAAGAAGAATGAGAAGTAGCTTGATTTCAGTATAAGCGTCTTTACACGGAGAAAATACTGGGTTTAAAGAGTTCTTTAATCTGGAGATAAGAAAAAGGAATAACAAGAACAAAAGGGTAGAAGTGAATCAAGGCACATTTATATTAGAAATATGAATGAAGTATTCAGAATGGGAGAATTACCATTGAAACAAGCTACCAAAGGAAGGTGAGACTTTTCCATCTCTTGATACTTTCAAATAAAAACTAATGGCCTTTGTAGAAGATATGCTCCAGCCAAACACAAATTATGCTTTAATCGAATGTACATTATTGGGATCAATACCTTGCTGTGACTTAAAGGCCTGTGATGTACAAAAAGTCAGAGTAGGAAGCCTGTTAGCTACTCCTGTACAGAGACAGTATGAAAAATGTTGGCGATGCATAGGGGATGCATGTGGATGCACATGCACCCCCTGAGATTGGCTGCTGCTGCCAGTGGCATCTGCAGGCGGTTGCCACTCACCACAACCCCCGCCCCGCAGCACCGACACTGCTGGTGGCATCTGTGGGATGTCATTGATCACCACTTGACGCTCACCACCTTCTCCCACCGCTGACACTGCCACTGCCAAAGCCACCTGCAGGAGGTCCCCACTCAGCCTTCCCCCCTGCCACCCTCTTTGTGGATGCTTGTGGGCATTCCCCACTCAGCTCACTCTCACTGCCAGTGTCATCACAACTGCCTGTGAGCAGTCTCCGCTCACTGCCACCATGCTCCCACCACTGCCGCTGCCACGTGTGGGTGGTTGCCATCCCCTCCCAGCCTCAGGAGGCATGAGGTGTCATGATGAAAAACAGAAAGGAAATTATAGTCCCAAAACACAACAATCACTTGTAGATATATTAAGGGAAAACTGTTTAGCCTTTGCTAGCCATTTAGTCCTAGTAAGCTAAATTTTAGCAAGGTACACAAACACAAATTGGGGAATGACTGCTAGACAGATGTTCTGCAGAAAAAGATATGGAGGTTTTGGTAGAGCACAAATGGAACGTTGGTGTCATACAGCCGCAGAAGAATCCCAAACCATGCCGGGGGTTTAGAAGCCATCTCACACATCAGGCACGTGAAGTAATTCTACAATTTCTTCCACAGTTATACAACCCATACGGAAAAGTATTTTGGATAGCTGAATTTGTTCAGAAGTGAAACAGCTACAAATTACCTTATCACATGTAAGAGTATAGATTCAGTATTCTATTAAATAATGCTTGAAAGAAAACTGCATGTGTGTGTGTGTGCACACATATACTATCAACAGTTACAAGTTACAGTACTGTATCAAACTTGAGAGGAGAGATACAGTAGCGACTTAAATTAATTTAGAGAACAGTTTTATTACATCATACCAGCATGGACAAGTTACTAAAGAAAAAAAGGTACAGTTCACATAACTGGCAATGGATTATCCTCTTCTCAGCACAAGTAAGACCTAAGCTGGAGTGTGTTGTCAAGTTTGGGCACTTTACTTCAAGATGGCTTGAGGTCCTTTCCCAGCTCTTTCTTCTCTGATTGTAGCATTTCTATCATTTCACTAAATATACAGGATTGGGTTCTGCTACCCTCTCTCATGTTGAATGGTGCTATATATTCAATAGTCTCATCAGCTTTTACTGTACATATCTGTAATCGGTATACTAGCTAAAATAATGTCTGAAAACGAATCCTGTTGTAACCAAAAAGTACCCTTAGTATGCCTGTACACATACTGGGAGGCTGCTCTGATGCACTGTACAGTAATAACCAATTAATCAAGTCTGCTAGAACTTGGTAATTACCATGCTCCAGCAGTCTTATGTATCAGCATTCCCATTGTTCAAAATGGTGGAAGGCATGCTTGAACTGAAGCTTGTTAATTAAAGCAGCTCTCAGAGCCAGTCTGATTCATTTAAGTACAGTCACCTCACCCCACAAAGCACATGTAAAGTGCCCACAGTTTTTAAGTGCTGTTTAATGCACATTAACTAAATAGCATAGTTTTTAGTGGCACTTTAATGTGCATTAAACTAGGCTAATGTGCACTAACGTGCATGTACAGACATGTCCACTCATCTGTTCTAATTTGCAGTATTGAAAACATGATTTATTTTGACCTGTAGTTGCTATTTGCAGGTATGAAAAAAATAAATCCTTGTTCAAGATTTTTAAAGATGGAAGGCTAAAGTGAGACATTTATATCCATAATTAGACACTAAAACAGAAGTGGCTTAATTTTCCACATGTGGTGAACAACTATTGCTTCTTAATGAAGTCACTAATGTTGAGTGTTCAGTGGTTTTGAAAATCAGTCTTGTTTGATATAAATGGAGTTAGATATTTAACTTCCAGATGGAAATCTTTGGCTTTCATAAATTACTGGAAACTCTTAGATCCTGTCATATTATCAAAGTTGAGTGGATACTCATTAAATTATTCACAAATAATTTCTTAATTTCCCTTTTTAATAGTAACATATACATGAGTGACATCAAAGTTATATATCAAAGTATACTCTTGAACACTGAAAAGCCTCCGACCTTGCCTAAATGCTCCTATTCTGCCTAATCTCAAAACAAATTAGAGCTATGAGCCACTGAGCAATTGACCCTCTTGTATCAAACATACATCATTTATAAAGATAATTGCATTTTAATTGCATTTCACTAAATGGACAGTCTTGTGATGAGATATTAGGTTTTAAACATTTTTGTTTTTAATGGATGTTAATTTTACTGGCTATTTGCTCTAGCATAAACATATCATGACTGAATTAATTCTGCCCCAAGCTAGCATACATTTTAAGGCTATAAAAGTTGACAAGTACTTTAGATGATAAGAAAAGGAGAATCGGTTCATGAATGGGAATAACTGCATTTTAGTCCCAGTTGTTATTGCTATGGGAGTTAATGTTTATCAGGTTTTCAAGCCTCAGAAGACGTTAATTCATTTGAACTAAAATTCAATGATGTCTGGACTGGAACCTATCCCATAAGTACTTTGACTTAACAATTGGGTCTGGGCTAAAGCTCCCAAAATGTGGCCAATGAGGCCAATTGCACATACTGGTCGTGTCCAGATGAGTGTGGCTGTGTGGTTTGTGGTGCTGCAGACACATCTGTGGCACCACATACTGCACATTCAGTTGTTCTCCATGCTGCCGGGTTGCAGGGAAGGCGCCCAGAGCGGCGCGCAAGCCTGCTGGTCTCTGCCATGCAATTCAGCTCATCGGCAGCAGAGATCTGTGCTGGCGGTCTCCTCACCACCGCTGCCTGCCCTGGACTGCCCCAGCAATGTGGGGCTGCACGGGGTGGGCTCTAGTGGTGAGGAGACTCCAACGTGGAGAGAGGTCATGTGGCAGAGACCAGCACTGCCCTGCCATGTGACCTAGCTCTGTAAGGAGCAGAGATCGATGCCGGGGTCTCCCACCACTACCTACCCCTTGCAGGCCTGGATCTCTGCCCCCTGCGGAGCCAGGTCATGTAGCAGGGCAGTGCTGATCCCTGCCACATGACCTGGCTCCACAGGGAGCAGAGATCCATGCTGGGGTCTCCTTGCCGTTGCTGCTCACCTCATGCAGCCCCACATCACTGAGGCAGTGTGGGTTGGGTAACGGCAGTGAGAAGACCCCTGGGTGGATCTCTGCTCCCTGCAGAGCCGAGTCATACGGCAGGGCAACAGTGTGCAGCTGTTTCCCTGTTTCCCTCCAAGCTCAGCTCCAAAACCCCAAGATTTTCTGAAACATTTCCAGAACATTTTGGATGCCTCGTTTCATTTCAGAGATGTTTCTGAGCCTTCTGTTTCAATTTGGATTTGGTGTTTCGAGCATTGAAATGGTCTGAAACACCTCCAAAATGGAATGACTGCCAAAATTTCACACAGTCTTACTAGCTAGTAGATGGCAATGACCTTGATTGCAGGCTTCCAAGCAGGTGTGAGAGGGAGGATGTACCCAAGCATGCACACACACCTGAGCTCCACTCCGAGACATTCCCTGACTTAGTGAGTAATCAAGTCACTGAGCAGTTCAAGAAGCATTTCATTTTGTTGACAATAAAAAAGGAAATTTTGGGGAAAATGGAGTGAAGTCCACTTTAGCATGCTCTTCCGTACCAAAGTATTGTGTTTAAATTTCAGACAAATATATCAGTCGTGAAGGAATACAATATAAAAAAGCATCCTGATACAGTTCTTGTTGATGATGGTTTAAAGAAAAAAATAGAGCTATTGTCCAATAGTAATGTTTTAAGAAGGTTGTCCAAGGCAACAAAGTATCTGTATTGACCATAAGAACATAAAGATATAAGAATTGCCATTTAGTGGCTCAAAACATAGTTGTGTCTTGCATCATTTTTTGTGTCACACAATGGCAGAGAGTGGACGCTTAAAGGGAGAATGAACTCGGTATGGCCCAGGTTTTTTTGCATTGATTGCCTCTCACTTGGAGCTTCCTGCATTTAAAGTCTAGGAAGTTCTAATTCAGAGGCTGTATTCCTAGCTCCCACATTCAATAGAAACTGATGCCCCTTTCCTCCAAGAATTTGTCCAATCCTTTTTTTTTGAGTTTGGCTAACCTGTCAGCTTCCACAACATCTGGTGGCATGAATTCCACACTTTAATTACACTGTCTGTGAAAAAGAACTTGATTTTATTTGCTTTATATTTACTAGTTTCATTCTGTGACCCTGTTAGAAATATTATTAAAAATGCATTATCAATAGCAGATTTAGAAAAAAAAAAAACACAGCTGCTAGCCTTCCTTGTCTCCTAATG
>NW_017728948.1:30302794-30345642 GCF_001723895.1 Crocodylus porosus
CTCCTTCTGCACACGTGGTCAGGAGAGAGGGGATAAAGCCAGCTGGGCAGTTTCCCTCGGGGGCAGCAGAGTGTTTGATCTTTTGTCTCTCTCTCTGACCCTATTTGCAAATATATACCTTTTGTGTTGCTAATAGAGTGTGTCTGTAGCTGAAGGTTTTTTTTTTTTTTTCCTCCTCCCGAGAAACGAACCACGATTTTTATATCAACCCTTAGTTCCTGTATTGTAAGAGAGTAAATAATAAATCACTATTTGCTTTCTCTTTGCCATTTAATATTTTGTAAACTTTGTCACATCACCCCTCAACTCTTTTCTAAACTGAATAGGCCTAGCTCCTTCAGTTTCTCCTCGTATGGAAGCCTCTCCATACCACTAATCACCTGTGTCACTCTTTTGTGGACCTTCTCTAGTTCTATATCCTTTTTGGGGTGTGGGGAGCAGAACTAGGCATGGTGCTGAACATGTGGATACACCACAGATTTATACGGTGGCAGAATGATATTTCCTGTTTTGTTTACAATTCCCTTCTTAATAACCCCTAACATTTTGTTTGCCTGTTGATGACTGCTGAGAACTGAGCTGATGTTTCTATTGAACTATCCACAATGACTCTCAGATCTCTCTCCTCTGTGTTAACAGCTAATGTAGACCCCATCATGGTGTTTGTATTTTTCAGGTTATTTTTGCCCAGGTTATTTATGCCCACCTGTGTTGTGGCTCACAAAATAGTATGTTTAAAGTTAAACCTTTTACCCAGGATAATTTATTCAACAATTGCATGCTAAAAGAGGCATGGATATAGTCTGCCCAGAAAAAGTCTGTATTTAGTCAGTTCAGCTTCTCTAAAATGACAGTGTCACATACTATTGAGAACATTACTTCAGAATATTGCTTACAAGTATATTCAGCCTCTTTAGCTGATTTGTGTGATTTAGAACTCTTAACCTATATCACTAGTCTTCTCAACAAATTGAAGCTGAAGTGTGGGGAGTTGGCTTCAACACTTCCAAATCATTCTCCATTTCTTGGAAGAAATGCAGCTGGTGCTTCTTGGATTTGAAGTTTCATAGGCAAGAACTACCTAGTTTTCAAAATCCACATACATTAACCCATAAAGTGTTCTGATAGACATTTACCTACAGTTGATTAGTACAC
The DNA here is from genome assembly GCF_001723895.1 of Crocodylus porosus. Taxonomy (NCBI): domain Eukaryota; kingdom Metazoa; phylum Chordata; order Crocodylia; family Crocodylidae; genus Crocodylus; species Crocodylus porosus. The sequence continues at coordinate 30,303,950 of NW_017728948.1, forward strand.
AAAAAAGTGCACAGCAAAGGTATCCTAACATGAACTTAGTCTGCTTGAGTTTTGTAAAGGGCTCTCCCTTGAAACATACCATGCAGTATGTAAACATGGAAAAATGCATGGCTTCTGTATAAATATAGAAAGTCTAGGTTAAGAACCAGTCTGACAGATGATTACCTTCATGAGTTTCTCCGTATTGCATTGTACCAAAATTACAACACACAGTATCTGAGAAGTCAGCTGCATAAATCTCACTCAGCAAAAAATTAGGTATGGGATTTATTTTTTCCCCCAGTATAATGATATATAACATAATATACATTTCTAAATACCACATTATACGATATTACATATTTATAAATCATTTCTATAATGTTGGCAAACTAGTCAGTTATTCAAATTAAAGCTTCCTATGTTGTCATCTGGTATATTTATAAAACCATGTAATAGTAAAAGAAGGGGGGGGGGGCATAGCAGAAGAATTTACAGCATGACCCTGTCAATATCTGGTAATACCTGCAAATTTTGCTAACACTCCAAACCATGATTTTGACCCTACACATTGATCAACTATAACCAGTCATATTGCCTTGTGATCAATGTAGACAGGAGCCCCCTTTAGGGCCAGCATTGAATGTACTGCCCACAAACTCTTTGAAGGGTACAACAGCATAAAAAGAATAGTACAACAGAAAAAAACACCTGATTGTAAATCAAAGTGAAAAGTTCAGTGCGATGTCCGGTGCTTACAAGAGATGCACCAATGGCCTTTTAATAACTGTTCTTCAATACCTGGAATAACTGTGGTGATTGAAAGACCACACAAGCAATTTGGAAGTGCCATATTTGTTAAAACTGGAATGGTCATAATTTCTAGTGCAGACTGAAGAAAACAACATTGAAATCTTGACTGTCAAACTCAATGGATTCATAATCACTTCAGTCTACAAACCACCTTGCCTTTACAGACCCACCAGGGATCACTCAGAATATACCATTGGTAATCATTTGTGACTTCAACAGTTATACCATACAATGAAGCTACAATGAGACCAATAAAAACAGTGAAGCAGTAGAAGCTTGGTCAGATGCATACCAGCTGAATTTGAGCCATGACCCAAAGCTACCTAAATAATTTAACAGTGGCTGCTAGAAACAAAGATAAAACCTTATATCACCTAACATAAGATCTTATATTCACCAGGAACACCATTGCTGGACTAAGTAATAACATGCTATTAGATCCTATCCCACATTCCCAATATCAACCAATTGTCAGTCAGATCAAAGCCACAGTAATATTCATAACAGTGCCATTCTACCAGTGTTTCAACCTTTAAAAAGGCAAACTGAAAAGACTTTTCAAAATACTGTGATACCACAGTCAAAAAAGTGCATCAAAGCACTGCCTGAGAACTATAACCATTTCAGAAAAACTATACGGAAATATGCAAGGAAGAATATTCCATAGGGCTGCTACATGAATTGCATCCCAGGCCTCACTCTGGAAACCACTGGCCTATATGAAGACTACAGGCAAGAGTATGAACTGAATCCTATTACTTCAAATACCATCTCTACAGGCAAGGAGCTGTTGTTAACTCAAGTTCATCAGAGAAGAACACAGGAAATCCTGGCAGACCCTGATTGTGTCAATTGATGTGATGCACAATAGTTAATATGCAAACTGAGAGACAACCCACTAAAGGTAGATCAACATCACCATCTCACTGCTCACCAGAAGCTCTCAAATTGCTCACCAGATGCTCTCAATGGAAAAAGCCCCCAAACCAAAAGTGGAAAAAATTCAGACCAGAAAGTTACAAGTACCCTAAAGACCTGGGTTTTACAAGCCCCTTCTAAATGATGGAGATGAATGCTTGTATTAATGCACTGAGGACTGGGAAGGCAGGTGGCCTTGATGACATACTTACTGACAAATCTAGCATTCAGAACCCAGATTCGAGAATGGCTCTACTTATACAACTCACATACAGCCAGTCAAAAAATGTGAAGATATAGCAATATGCTCAGTTAGGGGTAGTTCCAAAGCCAGGGAAAGATCCATCCAACCCAAAGAGATTCAGAGCTGTCTGTCTGTTATAAATTGTACAAATGACTGATATTGAACTGACTTGCCCCATACGTGGATAAACACCTGATTCCTGAACAGGGTGGCTTTTGCCCTGGCAAATCAACAGTGAGCCAGCTGTTCAGTCTAACTCAACATATTGAGGTTGGTTTTGAAAGAGGCCAAATCACCAGGGTCATGTTTTCAATCTAATAGTGACCTACAATACAGTTAACCACCAATAACTTCTCCACAAGACCCTGGAAATGACAAAAGATCTACACCTTACAGAACTGATACAAACTCTGCTTGAAAACAGACTTTTTTTGTCAAAGTGGATGGGAAGCAAAGCAGATGGAGTGACAGATTAATGGCCTTCCCCAAGGAAGTGTACTTGCACCTCAGTTCTATAACTTCTATATGAATGACCAACCAATCAATTTAGAAACAAAACATTTCATCTATGCAAATGACCTGTGCATAATAGCTAAAATACTGGTTTTGACTATGTTGAAAAATCCCTAAACAAAGCACTAATTGGCTTAACGTCATAGTACGTTGAAAAACAATTATGTACCAATCCAGCAAAAGCACAAGTATGCGTCTCCCACCCGAAAAAACCATGAGGCCAACCACCAGCTCAACACCCCACTGTCCAAATCCAGTTTACCTTGGTGTCACCCTCAGTTTAACCCTCTACTACAAAGAACACATCATGAAGACAAAAGCAAAGGTGAGCACTCCGCACAACCATATAAGTTCACCAACTTGAAATGGGGAGCCAGCCCCTCAACCATCTGAACCACTGGTCTGGCTCTCAGCTTATCTTTTGTGGAATATGCATGCTTTGTATGGGAGAGATTCATATACGCTGAGCACCTTGACACAATTCTGAATGATAACTGTCAATATATCACAGGATTTCTGAAGCCTGCCCACCTCAACAGTGTGTACCTTCTGGCTGGCATTGCTCTGTCTAACATCTGAAGAACAGTGGCTAACAGGAAAGAACAACTGAGACAAACTGAAGATGTGAGATTTTCACTGTATGATAATTAGGGCTGTATGAAGCTTCAGTCCCTCATTTGATTTGGCAGAGATTTGGCCCAATTCGGCGGCCAAATCTCCAAATCTGAATAAAATCAGAGAACCCTTTAATTTCTCTGAATAAAATCAGAGCCCTCCAAATTGATTCAGAGAGATTCAGAAGGTTTCTGAGATTCACCCATAGACACAGCTTTAAATGTTTTCTCTACATACCTCAAGGTACCAGGTGGCTTGTGAATGCTGCGATGCTGGGGCATATAGAGTATACCACAGAAGCGCAGGGGGCTTCCCAGCATGCAGGGCAGCAGACCAGAAGTGGACCAGAAGCACTGCCAGTCCACTCCCAGGTCCACCAGAGAACACTCAGGAGGGGCCCCCCGCACCTCCCAGCTCCGCAACTTGTGCCTCCGGGCTCTGGGCGGCACCCGGGGTCCCCCTAGAGCTGATCACACTGGGTTTGCAGCTGAGCACACTAGGGAGCTCCCTGCACTTCTGTGCGATGCTCCAGCTGCTCCAGCATTGCAGCATTCATGAGCCATACCTGGTACCTTGAGGTATGTAGAAAAACATTAAAGCTGTGTCTACGGCTGAATCGCTGATTCTCCGAATCAGCATTGAATCTTCAGATTTGGATTTGGCTGAATCAAATCAGGGACAGTGATTCGAATAAAAAAATAGAATCACTGTCCCAGACGTGGGCTGAATCCGAATCTAAATTGAATAGGGCTCACTTCATTCACCCCTAATGACCATCTCACAGAGCACAAATGTCTGAAGTCACAAGGGTGCTTCCTCACCAGCACCCAACCTCTCAATGCCAGACTCAAGGAGACATGACAACAGATGTGGAATGAGAGGCTAAAGAAAATACCTGAAAGCAGAAAAATGGACATTCCAGCAGCTGAGTCCTCACCACCAGGGGCTAACAAACCATGGCAAAGGTGGTGATGTCTCAAGTGCCCACATACCAGAGTCGGACGCGCCAAGGAACTAAAGTGGAGCGATACCATTGGTTCAACCACCTGTGATTGCAGAACAGAGCCTTGGACTATACAACATCTGCTGTAGTTCCCGCTGCTTGAAGTCACATGTACAGTGAAAGATCTTGCAAAGTACAACAAAATGATGGCACATGCAACAAAATGATCAAATGTGGTGTAGAGACAAAAAGAAGTAATAAAAGAAAGAAATTAAGATTCAGTTAAATAATGTTTCTGTGCTTTCTGTTTTTGCATGAATTGAAATGTAATAATTTATTAAATTACTGGTTTGTGGCCCAGCTCCCAGGACTCCCCTTTTGAAATGTCTCTTCAAGAGTGAAACTTTGGTAACCCCTGAATTAGGGTATTTAGGAGAAGAAAGCTGCATTAAAATAACATTATGAAACCATACAGCGACTTGGGTTTCATGTTTACTCAGGATATCTTATTCCTTGAACTGGCAGGACTACAAATACTGCAGTAGCAACAAATTCATCTTGTTTGGTTCTTACTATCGTGTAATAGGTTGGTTTATGAAAATGACCTAAAGGAAATAGTAATTCTAACTCACAGTTTCTTTTCATGTGTTAGCTAAGGAAAACAAAGCATTATATAATAAATGCCATAGAAACTGTTTCAAAGGTCTTGGGACATGACTACATTTTGTATAACAACTTCAAAACATATGTATCTGCCTGGTAATTGTTTGCCTTTTGATACTTTGTGCCCTCTCTCAAAAGAAGTAATGCCATCATTTTAAAAAGACTTCTGTTTTGAGTTGCTTACTTCAAAACTTTCCTGTGTCATATCACATGAAAGAATATTTATCTTTCAATTATTCATGTTTCTACTGTTATTGATACATAGATTTTAAGATCAGCAAGCTGATCTACAATTCCTACAGTTAGCTCAGAAACTTGATGTTCCACACAATTAAGCCTCCTGCCATGTCACACATGCATGGCAGAAGGGGTGATTGTAGGATGCCATATTAGATCTCATCATGCTTTACTGCCAGTGCAGGGGAAATCCAATCTTGGACTCCCACTGCACTGGCAAGAAGCAAGCTCGTACAGCTGGCAGCCTCCTCAGTTGAAGGACTCCCCACTGCAGGGGCACCCACGCGCCCTCAAGCTTGGGAGATGCAGCTGCTGCAATCTCCCAGTCCCAGGGGTTACATGCACCCCTGAGGCTGGGAGATAGTGGCAACCATGATCTTCCAGCCCCAGGGTTTGCACACACTCCCAGAGCTGAAAGATCACAGCTGCTGCAATCTCACAGACCCAGAGGTTTCATGCACCCTGTGGCTGAGAGATTACAGCTGTGCCTCATGGCTGCTGAGGCCCAGCTGGTTCCTGATACTGGGAGCTGTGCTGCTGGGACACAGCATCCATAGCTGCAGGACTCTGGGTCTCATTACTCAGAGCTGGCAGCTGCTGGGGCCAAGAGTACCCTCAGTAGTGGGACTCCCACTCCCAGATGGGCATGGTCCACTCCTATGACTGCGAGCCCATAACCTGACAGGGCTTCCAGCCATGGAAAAGACCCTGCTACACATGCAGATTAAAGCTATATAAAAATTAGCTATGAAGTTAGTACACATTTTTGAGATCTAACTTTATAGGTGCCTTGGAGCTTGTTATGGCATGATAGATACTTTGCATGTGTAGCTAATTTCAAGGTAATTGCACAATTAAGAAGTTAATTGTATGATACCTGTAAAATGTTAGAGGGGGCCTTAAAACACCTCTAAACATCAAAGATTCAAAATTTACATCTGGATACTGAGTCTTGGCCTCATCTCTAATTATTTTGGGATAGGCTTGAAACCCTTACTCATATTGACTGGTACACAAGGTTTGAAACCCATACTCGTATCAACTAATGCACTAATGACCTGCTGAAGTCTAGTGTAGGCCTGTCTCTACATAAGGCTATTCAAATCTGGCCACATTCAAATTTAACAACATTCTGCTTTTGGGCTTGCTTCATTGTCAAGGGCAGTATTTTCAATAGAAGGTTCTTCTTCCTATCAAGCAGTAGCTGGTCTTGCTGTGCTACCTTGCAAAAACACAAATCTGTTATTCTGCCTGTATTCTTCACCCACCTCATTAAGGGCACCTATGCATGAGTGGAAATCCAGTGCATTGGAGCAAACTCAATTAATTGGAGCAGACTCATTGAATAAGCCTTAGTTCAAGCACCCTGCCACCATTTTTCAGTGCAGGAATGGTGATACACATGACACGGAAATGCTTGAATTAGAGTGGCTCTCTGAGCTGCTTTAAATAAAATGCTGCCTCTTCCCCCATCCCCGAAGCACATATAAAAGTGCCCTAAGAGACCACCTGTTGCCCTACCTCTCATTATAATAAGTGAAATCAATTAAGATGCAATCCAGAAAAGCTAGTTGACAAGGACTATTCCATTGAATGTCAGCATCACTTAAATTATGTCCCAATTCTTATATGTCAAAGTTAACTGTGGCATCTCTCAGGACAAATCACAAGACTCTATTTCATTTTTTTTTCACACTTGTTTTTTGCCTGTGTGGTGTTGTCCTGGCTATATGTAGCCTTTTTCCTAGCTGATGCTCTGCAAATTATCTGAATCCTAGTTAAGTGTTGTGATCATGAACGATGCATTCAGAGGCTGGGGGCGGGGGGCATGGTGACTGCCCATAGGTGGTGGTGGTGTCAGTGGCAGGGGAATGGTGGCGGTGAGCAGGGAGCTCCCTCAGGTGGCTGTCGGCAGTGGGGGAGGGGTGGCAAGCACCTGCAGGCACTGTTGGAGATCGGTAACTACCCGCAGATGCCACTGGCGGTGTTGTTGGCAAGGGGTAGGGATAGTGAGTGGTGACCACCCACAGGTGTTGCAGGCAGCATTGGCGGCAGCCAGTCACAAGGGGCGCACCACCAATCTCAGAGAGTGCACGTGCACTTGCATGCACCCACTAAGCATCGCCAATGTTTGTGATGTGTTCTTAGCTGTTCTGAGGAAGCTGCTAAGTCATGGCTTTTGTAGATAGTGAAAGTCAACAAATATATATATTTTCCTTTAACAGTTGCCATATACTTTACTGCAGAAAATTTGGCACATTCCAAGATCCCATTCCATTCACATGTCAGTAAGAAGAGAGTATCTCATTTTAGAATAATTTAATGACTCTAGTAAGATAAATAATATGCTTGTGTATATAACATACTATGAGGCTTGCATGCATGTGCAAAGATTATGAAATGAAATAAAATTCAAATTTTTTTATATCTAAAATGATTTTTTAAAAGCCCCCAAATGAGTATATGTACATTTCATTACCATGCTGTTTATCACTCTTCCAGATCATTCCATATAATTAATTTAAGAGATTAATACATGAATAATACTTCTTTACCTGGTAGGGGCACTGTGAAGATAAATGTATAAATGAACATGAAAAGCAAATAGTACTGAGATGGTTATCTAAGATAAATAGAAAACTTAAATCTTAAATAATTCCTAATTCCAGTATATACAAATTTATGTATATATAAATTGTAATACAAATTACTTTTTGTTTTTTACCTAAGCTATTATGCTGTAAGTATAGAAAAACACCATAGTGTTTCTCTTAGTGGTGAACTCAGTCTGACTCCAGCTGAATAAAAAATGAATATGTTTGGAAGTTCAAAATTTGTGATATTCGTATGGAAAAAATCTGTAAATGAAAGGATGCCAAATGAAACAACTGGAAAACCACAATAATAATGATTATAAACTGAGTTACAAAAAGAATGTTGATGGAAAACAGTGAAAAATAAAGCTATAGTATTATTGCTATGGATTCCTCAGACACACTGACCCAAATGTGTATTCAAAAGAGCACACACATTTTTGCAGAACATACACATTCCCTGTTCTGGAAAAAGAAACCTGTAGCCCCAAATTGCAAAGGCACCATTGGATATTCTCATAAGCATGTCAGACAAAGAGATAAATGCATATAAGTTTTTGGAACATGAATATCTAAGGATAATGGCAGATGTTAAAATAATGGTACAATGGGATCTGCTTCCTGATTGCATGTTTTGCCATTCCATGTGAATGTGGGACACACAAATGTTTGAATTTGGAACTAATCCCAATCATGCCAGCATTTTAACAGGAACCTTGTAACCCAAGTGGGATTAGCAAGTTTCCTGTCCAGAGAAGCCCAAGGGCTCTCCTCACTAGGGAGCTTAACCCCTTTCCATGCCCATCAGGCCAGCCAGGTACAGACAAGCACAGCTGGTTAGATTCCTTGTCCCAAAGCCCAGTTCCCCAGCTTGGCTGAATGTGTCTTGCTCCACAGCTCCTAAGGAAGCTACAAGGCAAGGTAACCATTATGTTGGGTCATAATGAGACCTGTGGCTCACCACAAACTACCACTTTGATGCAGCTGATCTCGTGTCTTGAACCTAGGCACTCAGAAAACTGTCAAGGTTGCACCATCTAGCTGTCAGTCTGCTGACAGAGTAGGAGCCCATCAGCTAATGGTCTCCTGAACCTAAAGCCACAAGAAGAAGCTCCAGGTAGGGTTAAACAATGTGGCTCTAAACCAAGCCCTGCCATAAAACCAGTATCGGCCACAAAAATGTTCCAGGTATTTTGTGGAACAATTTTGTACCTAGTTTCTTATTTTGTGCCATTAATTCCCTGAATGTGTGGCAGGGTTACTATTTATGGTGTGCTTAACAGGTTAATCATGCCCTAAATAATATAACATCTGCCAAAGCCTTACTACTATATATATATATATATATATGTGTGTGTGTGTGTGTGTGTGTGTGTGTGTGTGTGTGTGTGTGTGTGTGTGCGCGTGCACGTGCGCGCATACATACATATATATACATATATATATATATATACACACACACACAATAAAAAGATGTCATTGCTTATGAGAAAAATAAACTAACCAAGCATTAGGAGTTGAATTCCAGGTGATGCTATAAACACAACCTTTAATTTTCTAAGTACAATTTTAGTCTGTGTCAGTAACTGGACCTACAGCCTAGGGACAGATATTACACACAGACCAGTTTAGGTGATCAGAAATTGGTTTAAACCTGTAACAGAAGAGATGTTCAGTGCATACAAATTGGTTTGAAAAAGTCTGAAATTGGTTTGAGATAAACCTGGTTGAACGTAGTATTAAACTTAACTGATTTGGGTCAAACTGGTTTATGCAATGTTTGTCCCAGTCCCCTTCCTGGGTAACTTAAACCAGAGTCCCTCAGCATCCCAGATGCTTTGCAGCCCTAGGTGGGGGTCTCTGCTCCAGAGCAAGGCTGGCCTCACCCCTCTGCTCCCTGGCCAGAGATCAGGCAGAGACTAGCAGGCACAGCAGTGTCTGCTTGGCTTTCTCCTGCCCCTCCACTCTCTGTTCAAGCATGGATTCCCCACCCCCCACATCATGGATTGTAGCCAACATGTAGTAGCTTACCTAATGCTGAGAGGTGTCTGTAAGGTAGACAGGACAGAGGCAGACAGGACAGTGTCCCCTTAAGGCTTTTTGGAGCTAATCAACAATTCAGCTAGTAATGTCCCTTCTTTCCTTCCTTGGAAAAAGTTGTTTAAGAAGAGCTGGAATTAATGAGAGATACTTTTGTTTTCTTGATGGGGTGCTAAATGCTGTGTTAAACCCTGTGTAACTCCAGGGTGTATAACTAAATGCTGTGCAACTCCCTGCTGGCTCCCTCACTAGTCAGGAGCAGCAAGGGGGGGGGGGACCCCTTCCTAACCAGAGCATTCTACCAGGGCCCAGACACTTCCCCCCTCAGCTCAGCACTGTAGAATAGAAAGGAGGACTGCTCTAGTGCCCCCCCCCGCCTGTTGCTTCTGCCTGAGCTACTGCAGGTATGTGCCTGCATTTCTTCAGTCCAGAGGGGATGTCTGTAAGGTTACAAAGTGGTTCAGCCTAGCCAGGTTAGACTGACCTGTAAAGATTGAATCAATTCAGGCTCAGGCTTTTTGAATGCCTGTCCCTAGCCACAAAGAAGCACACTTAAGGTTAGCAGTCCTGTATTCAGCAGCAGTTAAAAGGCAAATATAATTTTAGGAATTATAGAAGGGAATTGAGAACAAACCAGAAAATTCCACTGCGCCACTATAAATCCATGGTGTGCTCACACCTTGAATTATGCATGCAGTTCTGGTTATTCCACCCCACCCCTGCTCCATTGTGACAGGATGAGAGCCTCAGTGCTGCAACTTAACCCCTTGTGAGCCATATGTGATAGCAGGAAAGAGGATGATAGCACTAGAATTAATAAGGTTCTTTGGCTGTATGTAAATGTCTTAACCTAGAACTTTTGTAGAAAACTCATCTGTTTTTTAAATGAGGCAGATGTTGACAATATGAACTTTTCTAGCTGTAGCAACTCAAGAGCTATTATATTTCTTACAAAAAAATGAAAATACGTTTTTGTTAGTGCAGGGTATTTTAAGTTAGGGTATTTAGGGTAGGGTTTGGGTATTTTAAGTTATACAAAGTTCAAAAGGGCATTCAGCATATCAAAAAACAATAGGTCAAATTAATATGGCAGATGTAGTCATCATCGGCAATCTCTTGTTTCAAGGATCATCTTTAACATGGCTCATTCATGGGACATGAGGTGATTTAAGAAACCAATCCTTGAGTCATAGATCTGTCCACAAAAGTTGCAGGTCTTTCCACAGGGGAGAGTAGGTTGCAGGCTGGGGTTCCTCTCCTTTTCTTTCCTCTGCTCTCTCCTCTTCTCTGCTTCAAGGGCAAGACACTTTACCTTGAAATGTGCTGTCACTTGGTTGAGCTTTCAATGCTATTGGGGTTGGTTGGCAGTTAACTCCTCCCAACTTTTAATGTTGACATTTGTTTTCTTGAGGTATGCCTTCAATATTTCCTTGTAGCATTTCCCCTGGATACCCTGAGATTTCAGACTGTTAATAAGCTGGGAGTAGATCACTTGTTTGGAGAGTCAAGAGTTGGGCATCTGCATGCAATGTCCAGTCCAGAAAAGTGTGTGCTGAGGATCATCAACTCAATGCTGGTAACATTGGCTTCAGCAAGGGTGCTGGTGTTTGTGTAGTGATCTTCTGATTTCACATGGAGAATTTTCCAGAGGCATCATTGGTGATACCTCACCAGTCTCTTGAGATGGCAATGGTAGATCACCCACATTTCATGTACATGGAGGGGAGGGGGCTGATGACTGAATTTTACACCTGGATCTTGGTGTTTTTCTAGAGATCATGATAAATAAAGATACAGTGAAACTATTTCATAAAGTACGCACTTCCACAGCAGATCCTGTGTTGGTTCTCCTCATCAATGTTCACTCTCTCAGAGAGGTGGCTACTGAGGTAGGGGAAGTGATTGATTATCTCCAAGGTCTTTTCTTCATTTGCATTTTTGGGAAGGGATCATTACTTAGGGCAGGCTGACAGAACACTTTAGTCTTCTCAATGGTAAAAGAGAAGCTTGAAGTTTGGTAGGCTTCCCTGAAGAGATCCAGTGAGGTTTGGAGATTTTCCTCAATGTGTGCATGGGTGGTGCAGTTGCCAGCATATTGAAAGTCAAGGATGGTTGTTTTGAGTATTTTGGTCTTTGAGAGTAAGCATCCAAGAATGAAGAGCCCTCCATCCATGTGGTATTTAATATCAATTCCAGAAGAAACAAGGATGGCTGTTGTTGGCACTGAGTTAATGAACCAGTTCTGATACCTTGATGCGGGCACAGCACAACATTTTTGAATGACCAACCATGGCACTTCTGTTCAATAATAGAATTTTATTGATACACAGTGAAAGCAAATATGACTAATGCAAGTAAAGGAAGCAGAATTACTACACAGTCCTACTTATTTACCAGTCCCCAGGTTTCACAAGCAGACAGTACATCTGGCCAGATAGGCCCTATACACAAGCAGAGAGACTACTCTGATGTGCACATGGGAGCAGAATTTATTAATTGAGTCTGCTGGAGTGTAGCAATTACTGTACTCCAGTGTCTTGTGTATCAGTGTTCCTGCACTAAAAAATGGTGGCAGGGGCATTTTAACTAAAGCTCATTCAACACACTTTAGTTAACGTGCCCCCACTGCTATTTTTCAGTGCAGGGAGGCTGGTACACAAGACACTCCAGGTGTTTTCATCAGACCAGCTCTTGCAGCCTCTTTAATTAAAGCACTCCCCCACCCCCAGCCCCCAGAGCACATGTGTAAATACTCTACATGAACACTACCTCTTGCTTCTTGCTTGTAACCATCTTTTGGAAGTCAGCAGCCTTAAAGATTGGTGGTCTATGTCCAAATGCTGCCCTGAAGATCCCTCCTTTTGTATTCTTTTTCTTCTGATGACTCTTCATTTCTGGTTGCTATTGATGGTTTTTCCTCTGGTCATCATGCTGTCTATATTCTGCCCTCTCTGTTAGCCTAATCCTTTATTTCTTTAAACAAATTGTGTGTACACATCTTAATTTGGTCATTCCAGTACTTCAATTTGGACAGTCCTGGTTTCCTAATTTGGCCATTCTATCAAAACCAGGGACTTTTCACCAGGTTACTGCAGGTCATTTTGACCTGATGTTAATTCTACATATTTCTAGCATGTTACAAGTTTTAAGGGAACATAGTGATTGTTTTGCTGCTCCATGTTTTCAGTTTCCCAGGATCTGTGCCTTTCTATCTGCCAACTTTGACCCTTGGATGTTAAAATGCTGAGTGTGAAGCTTCACCACAAACAGGCTTTAGGAACCAAATGACCCTTGCCACTTCCCACTAGACAATTTCTAAAAGCAAATTTCTAAATATCATTCTTTAGCTAGCAGTTGTCAAAAAAATGGAAAACAGAGTTGGGGTGATGATGCATCCTTGCTTGACCCCAGTTTGGATGACAAATGGATCTGTCTCTGATCCACTAAAAAGAATGATCCTAGTCTTCTGGTCATGGAGAAGCCTCAGAACTTTATGTGGTTTTCAGGACATCCAAATATGGCCACAAAGTTTCACAATTTATGGAACCAAAGGTCTTAGTAAGATCAATGAAGGCCATATACAAGTCCTGATGTTGTTCCCAACATTTCTCATGAATCTGACAGGCAATAGTAGTCAATTCTACCATGGGATGGTCTGAAACCACACTGAGATTCTGGCAGGACTTCCTCAGCAAGAGGTAGAAGACAGTTCAGGAGGATGCAGTCAATGATTTTCTCTGCTGTGAAAAAGAGGATGATACCTCAATAGTTTCCACTTGCAGATATATCTCTTTTCTTGAAGATATTCATGATGTTGGCCTCCCTCAGAAGTCTCAGAACCAGTTCCTTGCTACCAGCCTTGTAGATGTCAGCAGGTATGCCATCTAGTCCAATAGCCTTGTTGCTCTTGATTTCCTTGGTGATTTCCTAAGATAGGATGGTTGGCAAGGGATCATCTTTCAGGTTGTTGGGGGATGGATTCAATGGTGGTATCTACTACAGTCAAGTCATAATTCAATAGTGCTTCAAAACACTCATTTCATTTAGCTTGGATAGATTCATTTTCTTTGAGGAGCACTGAGCTATACAGTGGAAAACACAAGAAGCCAGAAAAGTTTTTACTGCCACATAAAGAAAAGCATTTTACTTATAAACTTTCTCTAATACCTAATTTGTATAAATATTTTAATTTTAAGCTGTTTTTATTAGGGGTAGATTCTCATATGGTATAAATCATTGTAGCCTCTTTGATTTTGAAGGAGCTATGTTGACTTACTCCAGCTAAGTTGAAAGTCTGTTCCTTAATGTTTTTTAAATTGTTCTTTCCTGTGAACCTCCCATATTCATCACTTCTTTTTTCTGAATGCGTGGTAAGTTACATTCTGCTGGTCCTTACAACATTTACTCATAGACAAATCTGTGCTGTCAAAACAAGCTTTTAAAAGTTGAACAAAGTCCAAGAGAAAGAAAGCTACATCCATAATAAAAGTTGGCATCAGTTTATCTATAAATTCTTAAACATAAGAAAAACACTAAAATCTTGAAAGAATCTGAGTTTTCAGGCTATCTTGGTTAGCTTAAGGGCATTTGCAAATGTAGGCAATCTCATGTCTCAGCCACCAAGGATATAAAGCCATCACAAATTCTGCTTTAGACTTATTTGTTATGACATTGCCTCTAAGAAAACTAACTCTACTATTAAAAAGTAATATGTGTTGTAAAGTGAGTCATACATTGATCCATTGTGACAGAAATTAGACAGCATATGAAAGGTCTGTTATCTGTAAATTTGGCTCCTTGATTCAATTTATGGCAACTATATTTTAAAACTAAATAAGGGCAAGCAAAACCAAATATTTTAAATCCTAGGAGTATCTGCCCATTGCTTGATGTATTATTTATTATGCTTGCTACTCCTTTAAAACACTATGTTTTTTAATCTTGTGCACCTTAAGGACACAGCTCTGGCAGAGAGAAAGACTTGAATGTGGATAGAAAAGTAGATGGATTTCACATCCACTTTAAGGTCATTTCCAGCATGGTGCATAGGGGTTAAGACATCTCACTATGGAGCCAGAGCTGTGAGTTTAAGGATAAAGGAACAATGAGATAACTAAGAGATTGTTTGGGATTAGATGGAAACCATGCACACTAATTACCTAAAAACATTTAAAGGATTATATACTAATTTAGTTGTACAACACCCTTTGTCTTTAACAGCAGCTGTGAGCCCAATAACCACTGCATTCTTTTGATACTGTATGATAACATTTTATTTTAAGGGTGGCATTTGTGCATTGCCCCCAACCAGATTCGAGAGGGACTCCTGTTGAACAGTCTAAATCAAGTGAGTGAACTAAAAAGGATTTCCACTATGGGCAGTAATGACTTTTTCACAGCTATTTTAATCTTCAATCTGAAAACATCATTTTCTAAATAGTTCCTAAACATGGTCTCCTCATCCCATCAAATAATTTCCTTTAGGGCTGTGCAAAATTTTGGCAGCCATTTTGTTTTGAAGATGTTTGGGGCCATTTCGGTGCCTGAAACACCCAATCTGAAGCAAAATGGAAGGCTCAGAAACATCTCCAAAACAAAACAAGGCATCCAAATTATTTCAGAAATGTTTTGGAAGATTTCAGAGTTTCAGAGCCTGGCTTGGAGGGAAACAGCTGTATGCCCTGCCACTTGACCTGGTTCTGCTTGGAACAAAGATCCTCACCAGGGTCTCTTTGCTGCTGCTGTCCACCCCGTGTGGCCCTGGATCTCTGCTCCCTGCGGAGCCAGGTTGCACGGCAGGGCAGTGCTGATCCCTGCCATGTGACCTGACTCCACAGGGAGCAGAGATTTACGCTGGGGTCTCCTCACTGCCGCTGCCTGCCCAACACAGCCCCACGTTGCTGGGGCAGCGTGGGGTAGGCAGCAATAGTGAGGAGACCCCCAGTGAGGATCTCAGCTCCCTGCAGAGCCAAGTCACGCAGCAGGGACCAGCAGGCTTGCTCGTCACTCTGCAACCCGGTGTGACAGGATCAGAGTTTCGCGCGAGGCTCTCCTCACCTGCACGGAGGGCAGCATCCCTTCCCCTCCCCCAGACAAGACACCCACAGCCCCGTCCTACTCCCTGCAGGGCTCTGCAGCCCCCGACCCCAAGCCCGGCCTGGCTGGGTAGGCCTGTACAAAGCTTCCCTTGCAGCACATTTGAAACGTATTCAACCAAAATGAAACAGGACAGTGATCTGAAACACCGAAATGAATCATGTCCTCCGAAATGGCTAAATTCAAAGCTGAATTGAAACACAGCTGTTTCACATAGCCCTGGTTTCCTTTGGGTTTATATAATAAATAGAGAAATAAATGGAATATATCAGCTTGGCTATTTGTTTTATTATTTTATTTAATGCTTTTTCATGTGCTTTCATTTTATATCTACTGTGTTACCCTTTAAATCTCATCACATTTTCTTTTTTAGCTCAATTTTAACTATTTCTTTTACTTTTTGTTACTCCTTTGTGCTTTATTTCCTTCCTAAGCTTTATCACCTATCCCTTCTTATTTTTATTTTCCTTCTTCCTCTGTCTTACCCTTCTCCACAAATCCTTCTCCTTCTGTTTGTCCTCTTTTCCTCTTATAACACAACGATTTCTTTTCTTTTCTTAGCTCCCACATTTGTTTATATATCTTTCCCAAGTCCTTTGTACATCTTTTAACTGTCTACAGTTTATCTCCAAGTGGAAAAAACCTTAAGGAAATGTACCAATGCATTAATATATTTATGTAGTGCTATAAGTTTGAATGGATATTAAAACCCAAGCTTGGAAATCCAGCCTGACATATATACCTTTATTCAAACTACTATGTTCAATTCCTTCTTTGCTAATAGAAGATAAAACATGAATTTCTTGGTTTCAACTGGTTTGTGTAATAATTATGTTTTCACATGCTTTTGTTGAAAATTCTTTTAAATTATGGATAGTTTATCACATTAAAATTGCTAGGATGTTCATGTAGCATAGATGATGGCCTTATGAAAACTGTATTAAATATAGATGCATTTGGAGATGTGTGTTTGGACTTCAAAAATACAAATTTTATAGCAAAATGTCATTACTGTTCAAATTACATAATAAATTACTAATTCTTAATAGTAATAGGAACAGATTTTGAAAATAGTATCAAAACCACCACCAAATGACTGACTACTAGCATAATAATACCCAAGTATTATTACTGGAATTAACTAAGCAATGATGCTGTTGGTTCAATAAAAGATATTAGCCTAAGAAATCCTTGACTCTCTTATTGATTTTTAATGTTATAGTTGATTAAACTGTTTGCAAAAGTACATTGAACTGAAGGCTGTTAATAATGCTAATATGGACTTCTCTGTCTCTCTCTTCCTGTCTCTCTCATAAGACCAGTAAAAGAATAAGCCAATATATTCCAAATTAACAAAATTACATTGGCAATTGAATTAATTATTTTTCTTAGCCCTGTTTTGCTCAATATTTTATATCTTGTAATCATGATTTTAACAGCTTCTGTATTTTTGGCAGAGTGCTATTCTGGAACTCAACTCTTTCCATCACTAGTTTCTTGATTTCTAACCACTTGAGATCTATGAGGTAGTGATCTTCAAAATTGACTGTGTGTGGCTGCCTTCTGTATGATAGGTAATGTATCTCTAAGCAGTTGGTACTAGAAAATGGCTGTTGTACTACTTGGATATTGCCCATATTGTATGTGAATGTATCAGAGTTTTCTAGATGTTTCCTCAACAAAGAAAAGATTCACTAGGTGCTTCTACATGTGGTACAGTAGACTAATTTTGCCCTGCTAATGTGCTAATGTGCAATAGAATTAGTCTACTGCACATTAGTATTACTAAAAAGTAGGCCTGTGTGAAGTGGCTACTATTCACTTCAGATTCAGATTCAGCTGATTCAGGGGACAGTGATTTGATTTGGTGATTCGAACCACTGTCCTGAATCAATTCGGCGGAATCTGATTTGGAGATTCGGCTATTTCTGAATCTACGAATCTCTGAATCACCCAGGTCAAGCCCATCCCCTGCTTGCTTTTCCAGCCTGGCAGTGGCTGTCCCACCCACCCCAGCTCCCTGCACTTTGAAAAAAAAAGCCCTGACTCACCAGATGCTGTTGGATGGAGGGGCAATCCCCCTGCCCCCCACTGTCCCACACCATGTGAGGAGCTCTGCACAAGCCCCTTGACCCCTCCCTTCCTCTTCCAGCCCCCCCCCACAGCTTCCCCACCCGTCCCAGCTCCAGACCTTTAAGAAAAAAACCCCCAAAACCCAAGGACTCACCATTTCTGCCAGTGGGGGATGATCCCTGCTGCCCCCCGCCATGGGGGGGGGGCTCTGCATGAGCCCCTTGAAGCCCCAAGGACATTGCAGGAGTGGAGAGTCCCAGAATTTTCTCATTTTTTTTCCCTTAAAGGGCCAGAGCTAGGGCAGGTGGGGCAGCCATAGCGGGGGATGGGACAGCAGGGGAAAGTGTCGGAGGGCTCATGCAGAGCCCCTCATGCAGTGTGGGGCAGTAAGGGGCAGCAGGGATCACCCCCCCACCCGGCAGCACCAGTGAGTGGGGCTATTTTTTTAAAGCACTGGGAGCTGGGGCAGGTGGGGCAGTCACGCAGGGGTCAGGGGGACTGGGAAGCAGGCAGGGGATGGGGGTTGGCAATGGTCCCCTCATGGTCCCCTCCCCCAGTCCCCCTACCCTACCCCTACTTACTGGCTCCAAGTCCGACTGCAGCTCTGCTACAGCAGGTGGGGACGGTCTGAATCATCAAAGCTCTCCAAAGCTTTTCTGAAGATTTAGAGAGCTTCGAATCAATTCAGATCTTTTCATTGGTCCCCTGATTTGATTTGGATTCGGAGACTCGGCCACTGAATCGGGCCAAATCTCCTCCAAATCAAATCAGCAGCCAAAGCTCTGCACAGCCCTACTAAAAAGGTGTGCACCAGTGCTACTGTGCAGTAGCACCAGTTACCACACATTCAGTTAGTACCTGTTATTACAGGAACTAAACTTAACGGGCATTTTTACACATGTATACACCACAGCCAGGGTGTTTTGAACAGTGCAGAAAGTGCCGGCAGTCTGCTTTTCAACTAAAACACATCAAAGGTGTTTCAGTTCAAATGTGCACTACCACCATTTTCTCCATGAAGGCATGCATTTTGCCGCTTACACAGCTGCAAGTGATACAGCACAGTGCGTGTCACCTCATTTGCAGAGATCTCGAGTGAGTCAAATCTCCGAGTGAGTCAAATCTCCGATGCATCACAGCATAAAAGGTATGTGTATAAATGCCCTAGAATGTGCAGTAACTATGGTGCAATAATGCACAAGTAAATTTGCTAACTGATCCCAGTGACCTTTCTTGAAAAATCAGAGCTTCTATTCAAACAGAGGGTGAAATATTCTCTCTTTACAGTGAGGTGGGAAATTCACTTGGCCAGGATATTACCCTAAAGTGTGTACAACCATTCCTTAGCCTTCAGGTTTGACATTTTGTTTACTGAGGTGTTGAATCAAGTCAGGAAAAATCCTCAGGTTATTCGACCTTTAGAAACTTGTTAGCTCTGAATAATCTTGTGCTGAAGTAATAAGTAAGCCTATCTGCACTCTTTCTTGCATAAGTAGATGCATCACAAACAGGTCTAGGGAGGTGATACTTCCCCTCTATGCAGCATTGGTCAGGCTGCAGCTGGAGTACTGTGTCTAGTTTTGGGCACCGCTCTTCAAGAGGGATGTGGATAACTTGGAAGGCCACCTGTCTAGTTAAAGGTCTACAGAAAAACCCTACAAGGACTGATTGAGGGACCTGAATCTCCTCAGCCTCTGCAAGAGAAGGCTGAGAGGTGATCTTGTGGCTGTCTACAAACTCATTGGGGGGGACAGCAGGAAATAGGGGATACAATGTTTACCTGGGTGCCCATCGGGGTAACTAGAAACAATGGCCATAAACTGAAGGAGAGCAAATTTAGATTGGACATCAGGAAAAAATTCTTTACAGTGAGTGTTGCCTAAATATGGAATACACTTCCAAGGGAGATGGTGCTATCCCCTTCTTTGGAGGTAGTCAAGAGAAGATTAGACACGTGGCTAGGGTCATCTGACCCCAGCATGCTTTCCTGCCCAGGGGGTCAGACTCGATGGTCTAATAGGTCCCTTCCAACCCTAAAATCTATCAAATCTTATCCCTTCTGAATTAACATGGTGATTTCATCAAAATATCCCCCCCAAAACAAGATATTTAGAGCCGACTTCAACTGTCCGTTACTACAACTTTTGCAGCAAAAATATTCTGAATTTTCCTCAGCATTTTCCCATCACTTTAGGAACAGCTAAACTTGTTTTGGCACAGGGTTTCTACCAACAAGGTACCAACTCTAAGAAGATAACTGAATGAAACTTGCATTGTAACCTATCACAAGAGCTTCATCTATTTTCCAGAAGCTTCAGTCAGTGCACAGAAAATATTTAAGCAGTTGTTTTTATATATTACCCTTTGCTGCATATCTGTTACTAACGACCAGCCATGCCAAGGAATTCACATCCATATTATCATCTCAGCAATTTAGGAAGATAGTGGCAATTTTCTGGTAATTTTTAACTGCTTTTTATGGTTTTGTTCAAATATTAGAATCAGTCTTTAATCATAATTCTGATTTGTGCCAACTCTTTACAACATTCTGGGCACATCTACATGTGCAATTAAGTCAAAGCAATAAACTCCAGTGCCTGGAAGCACAGCACATTGAGCTGTGCTGGAGCGGCCTTGGCTTGCAGGGAACCTGGGGAGTCAACTGCCCCACCCATGCTCAACGTGCTGCAGAGGGGCTGACTGGGGCATGAAGGTGCCAGCAGGCAGCACCCACACTGAAGCACCCTCATGCCCCAACCAGTCCCTCCAGCGTCTACACGTGTGTTGCTGTGGAGTAAAAAATTCAGCAGTCAGATGGTACTTGTATTTTTAAGTACTATCCTACTGTGGAGTTAATTAGTTTACTCCTGTCTAATAGGACTGCACATGTAGACATGAGATGTTTACTGTGGAATGAATTGGCCATCTCCACAGTAAACATCTCATGTAAACTTGCCCTCTGTGAATTTTGCTTATTCCAAAATGCTTGAAGTAATGCAATGAAAGAAAATGTCTATTGCTTCCTTAATATAATCCGCATTGTTTCCCAGGTGATACGATATATAATACTGAAAAACAGCAGCAAGCAGGATCATTTGAAATACGAAAAAACTGTGAAAACACTTGGGATGAAATCCTGACCTCACTGAAATCAACTGCAAAACCTGCATTGACTTCAGTGGAGGTCAGGTTTTCACTTTTGATCTTAAGCCTCCTGGCCCCTCATCCACTTGTGCTTGGACTAATAATGCACTCTCTATAATGAAATTTTGCTACCTACTTAGGAGTGCAAATCTCAAATTCATATTTTTGTTCAGTAATTGCACATCACTTTTCCCAGAAGATTCATCTTTTTTAATGGTTACTTTATACTGATAATGCTAATAACAGTTAAAGTCAGGTACGCTAGAAGTTAGTGTTCACTGAGGAAGTATTATGGACACTTCTAAATTACGTGGGATATTTTAATTCAGGAGTGCTGCAGCAGGCAGTTTGGCATCTTGCTAGGGCTCTGGACTCATGGCACAGTGACTATCCCCATTGACCCAGATGTTAAAACAAACCCAGCTTGTTTCTAGTCATTTTGGCTGAGGAGTCAAATGGAGCAGACATGATGCTAGCTACATCACCATCACTGAATTGTGTGCTAGTAGGTGCAGAAGTTAATGTGCCTTGAGCAGGAGGACCCCTGCCTTGATTTTAGGTTTCTATAATATTTACAAACATTTAAGAGGCTATAGGTTTAGATTGCCATTTTCTGCTTTTATTTGAAGTTCACTCTAGTTTTCAGTACAACTCTTGGTTCTAATATCAAGCAAAGCTAGCATATTGAGGCGTGCTTAATAATTTTAGCCACTCAGATTTTGAGTACTAAGGCAAGGATAATGTGGTAGCTCAAGCTGAATACCTGAAAATTGAGCATCACAAAATGAGGGACAATTTTTAAACGTTTTGTCCTCAGCCAGTAGAGGTCACCCTTGTGCGTGGCATAAGGTAAATAGAAATCCTTTCCCCACCCTTTTCCAACATTTCACTGTACATGCTGGAATTTTTTTGTGGGGGGAATCAACTGCTCGTATTGATTATCAAAAAACTGTGATGTCAGTTTTAAGCAGGCAGATGAAAACTTCCACAAGTGTAGGCATTTGAAATTGATTACTCTGGGATCCAGGAACAACACTAATCCTAATTATGCAAAACATAGGAAATGTGAATTTTCATCTTAACTCAATGTTTTTCATCAACCTTTATAATGAAAAAATACCGAAAAAAACAAAAAACTCTCATTTCTGGGAAGTTTGGAATCTTAGCTATATCCAAATTCCATGACTCCTTTCCTTCTTCATTAAGTAGAATGGCTCTATTTATATATTTTTAAACGTTTTCATTGTATGACTTTTAATTTATTTCTCTGTATAACCATTTTACGCATAAAATAATGTACTTATTAGCACTGTAACTCCTGTAACTCACAATACTGTAAAGCAAGAGAAACTTCACTCAAATAAGTGCAGTTATACTGATATAAAAGTGGTAAAAGATGACATTCCATACCATATAAAATAAATATTATTATTAAATTATGTTTTAATGTTCTGTTTTGGGGGGGCTTTTTAAACAAACAATTTTTCAGCCCCACAAGAAACATCTCTTTAAAAACAAAATACTCTTTTTACTTTCAGCTCTCATTCCTGCTGTTGAGAACTGGAAATGCAAGAGATGTCCTCTTATAAGTATTGTACATTTTCCTACGCTCTAATTGGGTGCAGGGGTTTCTAATGCAAATTTGCTTCATCCTTCTTCTCCCTATGCACAAAACTATGACTGCTCATCTGGGATTTTTTTCTTCTTCTTTACAAGAAAAGCAGTGTCCTTTCACCCATGTAACTAAGAGTTGGAAGTCTGCCAACATCTGTCTGACTCATCATTTTCAAAAGATACTATGAATGCTGGGAATCAAATTCTAGCTGTGAGAGTGAAGGTAGACACTTAGAGTGCCAAATTCCATTGCACTTTACCATTTGAGTCCACTTTAATGAAAGAATGCAAGCAGAAAGCAAAACAACACTTTCTGGTCCTATGAGTCGTAACAGAGCCATGGCTGTTTATGCTAGAAATATGAATAATGTAGAAAAGAATTTTAGAAAAATATCTTTAGGCTAGAAGACTGAGACTAATCATAGTATTGTTTTTCATGAAAATAAGGCGTGCTTTGAAGTATTTATGCTACTTCCTTACTATTCCCTTGGCTATATTTTGTTTTCATAATGTTTATTCAGTTAACTTAGTTATTTTTGTACTTATCTGGTCTTAATGCCTTCTCTTTTCCCCCCTTCTCTTTTGATTCATGTTTTTTCAGTTTGCTCAAGCCGATTTATCTCTGTCAAAAATTGCTTCATAGTGTAATGTACTGGACATAAATCTATTACTTATGGTATGTCTATTGCTGCTGGAAAATGTGTTTCATGTGGAGATGGAATTTTTTTGCAGTTTTTGAACAGTATTTTCCATTCATATAACATCAAGATTGATCTTTAACCACACCAAATCCTGATCTGGCTATTGAATTTTTAAAGCAATCCAGTCCTTAACTAAATATTTATATGCATAGGTGAGACAGGAGGTATTAGCAGGGGTACTGAACCAGTTCCGATAAAGAGACCCCACTCCACAGTTTCACTACAGACTTGGAACAAATCCATTTCTTTTCATTGGCTCAAATAGTTTGCTTTAAGAATCTGCCTGTTCTATCAAATTGTGCAGCCTCACAAGGTTTAGATGAGGTTCAGCATAGCATCCAAAATTTTGGATCCTTACACAAGCTGGGACTTTTTAAAAATTTCCACCCTACTTTTGGAATGCTGGGAATAAAATATTAGCTGTAACATAGACAACCTGTGAAATAGAATTGAACTCTTAAGAGACTATTAGTTCAACTGAATGTGTTTAGATATAAGCAGTAAGAATTTCTGCTGTTTGACTATTGCTCAGGATTCATCTTCACAGAAAAAAAATCTAAGCAATAAACATTTTAAATTTAGTTTTCAGGGTCTAGAAGCTTACATACTCAATGTAATAGTTTTTTAATTTTTTGGGGGGGTTTTTGAGGGTCTTTTTTCTTTTAAATTAAAATTTAGGTTCACAATATATCAGAAATGGTTCCCAAATGAAGCAGATACCTAGGTTTCCATCACTTTTCTGTTACAGCAATATAAACTGATATGGTGTTTTGTCAGTTTCTTCAAACTAGCCAGGATTTAATCCAAGGATATTCCAGAGTCAAATGCACTTTGCTGTCACTGGGGCATCTATATGAGTGCTTAACTGCAGAGTTGACTAATTAGCTCTGCAGGAAAGCATCTACATTTGCAGCAATATTTGACTGGAGTAAACAAATTAACTCTGTCGTAGGATAGTACTGCCTGATACAAGTACCATCCTATGGCAGAGTTGTTTACTCCACTGCACCACAAGCGCAGTGACTGGGGCTAAGGCACAATGGTGCTGCAGTGCAAGTCTGCCTGCCAACTAGCCTTGTACTGTAGCACCCTTGTGCCCTAGCCAGTCCCCCCATAGCACATTGAGCCAGGGCAGAGCAGCTCCTGACTGGCAGAGTGAGCTACCAGGCCCACTGCCAGCCAAGGCACCCGGGCTCCATGTGCTGTGGTTCTTGGTGCATGCATCAATGCTGCACCTGGGAACAATAAACTCTGGCATGAAGTGTCCTGGAGTTTATTCAGGAACACTCTTTTCACTTGTAGATGTGCCCATTGTGTGTCTTTGGGAAGTAAAACAATATTAAATATTTTTAAATTTTTTGTTTTAAAAAATATATTGTTGCAATCCTCATTATTTTTACCAGTACAATGAGTATTTTAAACAGGTTAGTGAGTTTTCCAGTTTGGAATAAGGCAATTTTAGTTCCTCCATGTATGGATATAAATACACATAGCATGCCATACTCTCTCTCTCTCTCTCTCTCTCTCTCTCTCTCTATATATATATATAGTGTGTGTGTGTGTGTGTGTGTGATAGCTAGATAGCTAGATAGTAGGGGTATGCGAAGCAGGCCCTATTTGATTCAGATTTGGATTCAGCCTGAAACAGGGACAGTGATTTGATTTGTTGATTCAGATCACTGTCCCTGATTTGATTTGGCTGAATCCAAATCTGAAGATTTGATGCTGATTTGGAAAATCAGTGATTTGCACATAGACACAGCTTTAAATGTTTTTTATACATACCTTGAGGTACCAGCGTGTCTCATGAATGCTGTGATGCTGGGACAGATAGGGCATCCCACAGAGGTGGGTGGGGGAGGGGGGAGGGGCTGAACGTGCTTGGCAGCAAACCTGGAAATGGACCAGAAGTACTTTTAGTCCCCTTCTGGGTCCACCAGGGAGCATTCTGGGCCCCCCCCCATGCCTTCCCCAGCTTGGTGATTGGTTGCAGGGGGATCCCAGGTGCCCCCCAGACCCAGGAGACACTAGTTGCTGAGCTGGAGGGGCACAGGGGGTCCCCCAGTGTGCTCCCCAGTGGACCCAGAAGTTTATCAGAAGTGCATTTGGTCTACTTCCAGGTCTGCTGCCAAGTGCACTGAGGAGTGCCCCATGCTCCTGTGGGGTGTTCCATGTGCCCCAGCAACACAGCATTCACAAGCTGCCTGCTACCTAGAGGTATGTTGAAAAAACATTTAAAGCTGTGTTTATGTCTGAATCACTGAATCTTTCTGCATCGATTTGAAGGGTTTTGATTTGACTTGGAGAGATTAAAGGGTACTATAATTCAATTTGGATTCCGAGATTCGGCCACTGAATCAGGCCAAATCTCTGCCAAATCAAATCAGGAACTGATGTTTCACACGGCCCTAATAGATAGATAGATACATAGGATATTCTCTCTCTATAGACACATATACATACCCCCCATATATTATAAATGTTATTGTGTACATTATACCTATTAAAAAAACTCACTTGAAGAAAGAAGTTATTTTTTTCTTTTAATTTGGCTGCCTGAACCTATTAGGAAATACCAGAAATTTCAGGTTGAATTCTAGAGCGAGAGAGTTAGCTGTGCTAGTCCTTAATCAGAAAGAACGCAGGGCAGAATGGCACTTTAAAATACTAACATTCAAAACACAATAGGTCAACTTATTTTTTTAAGAAGGACTAATTAAAAAGAAATAAAATACTTTTCCTAGATTTAGCACACTCTTTTTAAGTGTAGAGGACAACTAAACCTCAATTGACACATCTACATGTGCTATTAAGGTGACTGAATAAACTCTGGTGTAGTTTGCACCAGAGTATATTGGTCCCAGGTGCACTGTTTGCATGTGTGTCCAGGACTGCAGCACACTGAGTTGGGGTGGAACAGCCCTGACTGGGAGGGGTCACCAGGGATCAGCCTGCCATCTGGGGCTAATCCGATCCAGCTCAATGTGCTGTGGAAGGGCTGACTGGGACACAAGGGTCCTTCAGTGTGGGGCTAGCTAGCAGGCAGAACTGCTGTAGGATAGTACTTGTGTCTGGCAGTACTATGCTACAGCAAAGGTCATTAGTTTACTTCATCCTAATAGCACCACATGTATAGACAGTGACACGTTGCTGCAGAGCTAGCTAGGTAACTCCACCGTAAGCATCTCATGTTGATGAGCCCAATGTAATTTAAATTGTTAATTCATTATACACATCATATTGGCCATTTTTCAATCAACTTGGTAAAATATTGTCAGCATGAATTTTAATAATTTGAACAAGATCGATTTAAGTAAACTTTTCCAAGTTTTATTCCCTCCTGTGCTCTGCTTTTTTTTGCAGCCTGGACCACTGCTGCTTTACGGTGAAAGTTAGGCCTGCACAAAGCTGGAGTAACACACTAGAAAATATGGACCTACTATGTGTTTTTTCTTTTAATTTGTTTGTCAAAGAGATGCTCCGGTATTGTGCAAGATGCATAGTAAAGCTTACTTAACATGATACCTCTCTCGCACTATCAATAAGTAATGATTGTCTGAACCACTTGCAATGTTACTTCTGTGGCTTTGTATTTAAATTAATAAAAGAAAAGGAAAAAGAAAAAAGAAAGAAACGTAATGCTGTATTATAATATATTTTTAAGGGTTCTTCAAATTAGAAATCTCTCACTTTTATAATATTTAAATGTTACCCACTGAATTATATTTGACAAGATAAATATTTACTTGCTGTAGCATTATCCATCTTATTAATTGTGTATAGCATTAACCATTTCACCAAATAGCATTAGCCATCTCACTAAATAACGTTATGCAAAGAATAATCAATGTTTGTCTAGAACTACAAGGACACAACTGTTCAGTTTAAATAATATTATTTGACACAGAATCCTGGACAAAATTTACAGTACAGCTAGTCACTTCCAAAATGTGACATTTATTCTATTGCCCTGGATTTGTTTCTGAATAATGTTCTGAAGGGTTAGCTGTTAGAATTCTGGAATTTCAACTGAACATTGATTTTTCTGTAGCTATGACAGCCATGACTAATATCACCAGCCGTGTCCACAGGAGCATTGATGTTTGGCTTCCCGGGGACAAGAAGCAGTGGCACACCTTGTGCTGCTGAGAGTTGTCCCCAGGGAATGCCTGTGCCACACACATTCTGGTGCACAGCAAGTTACCCTGGGTGGGGTAGGGGAGGCTGGGGCAATGCAGAGAACAGCTGAGTATGCTGCAGATGTGTCTGTGGCACCACATAGCTGTGCTTATCTGGACATGGTCACCAATGGCATTTTGAGAAAGGCTGGTGGGGGAGGGGAAATGTTCAATATCAACAGTAGAATGAAGCTGGCCCTGGCTTAATCATAGAAAGAAAGACTGGAAGGGACCTGTAAGATCAAGTCCAGTCCCCTGCCATGGGCAGGAGGTTATTGGGCTCAAACGAGCTCAACAAGAAGCTTATCCAGCCTCCTCTTGAACACCGCCAGGAATGGCGACTGCATCACCTCTGCTGGAAGTGTGTTCCAGATTTTAATTACCCGTACAAAAAAGAAGTTTTTCCGTATGTCTAGCCTAAACTTTTCCTTGACTATCTTGTGCCCAAAGGTCCTCATCCTCTCAGGGGGTGCTTTTCTGAAAATTTGCTCTCCCAAATCCTGGTGTTTTCCCTTGACATAATTGTGAGTGGCTATTAAGTCACCCCTCAGCCATCTTTTACTCAGACTGAACAAACCCAGATCCTGAAGTCTCTCCTCTTAAGGCCTATACCCCAGGCCCTTGATCTTCCGAGTGGTCCTTCTCTGCACCCTTTCAAGCTTGTCCACATCCTTCTGGAAGTGCACTGCCTGTCCCAGACCCTTTCCTGGTTCCTCCAGCATCCCAGCATGCTCTCTGGGCTGGGCAGGGCTCTGGGATCTGCTCCAGAGATCTGGGCTGGCCTCTCCCCTCTGCTCTCTAGCTGGAGCAGGGGTGATACTGGCCTGCCATGGCCTCTGAAGTAAATTCCTCCCTCCATCTCCCCCCATCCCCACACACAGACAAACCTTGCAGACTTCAGCTGTGGTTTGCCAGCCCCAGCCACACCTCCATGTCTTGCCTGCAGCCAGGTGGGGATGGAGTTAATTCCTCCCTCTGTCCCCTTTCTCCCTTGGGGTTTGGCTGCAGTCTCTATAGCTTACCTGCAGCCAGGCAGGAAGGGAGTTAATTCCAAACTGGGTCCTGGAGCAGGGGGGAGGGAGATGCAAGCTAGTCCCCTGTGTTCAGATCCAAGGCCTGCAGGACCAGACTGAGAGGTGGGAGGCTTTGGTAAAGACCTGACAATCATCATACATATGTGCTGGAGATGTAGGTAAGGGAACAGGAGAGGGTTACAGACAGCTTCACAAAAGAATACAGAAAGCTACACTGACTTTATAAAGCAGAACCTGTAAAAGGTGGGAATGCCTAAACAAATGTGTTCTGAATGCCTGGCTGTAAGGAGACACTCTCCCCTCAAGATTATGTAAGACTTATGCGAGACTTTCTTTTGTCTTCCTGTTTTACATTTTAAGTTAGACTAAGTTCTGTATGCTCTATTTTACTGGGCTGTATCTTAGCTTAGGCAAAGATCTTTGGTAGTTCCCTGTTGTACGCTTTGCAAATTACTGTGTACAATACATGCTTGCTTCAGAGAAAGGACTTTTTCCACCTCCTTAGTCTGGCAGCAGCTGCCCCACTCACCCCCCAGGCTGATGGCTGGCATCTTGTGTGGTTTGCTACCCCGAGCTAGTGCCTGTCCACACCCCCTCAGCTCCAGCAGGTAGGGGTGAGAGCCTTGTAGGGCATCTCTTTTCCTTCCCCTTTGGCAGCAGCTGGCAGTCATACTTTAGTTCCCTCCCAGCTTCTGGCTTGAGCCACTGCAAGCATGTTGCTGCATTTCCTGATTTAACACAGAATGTCTGCCCAATTATTAATCAGTTTAAGCTGTGCAAAGATTCAATTTAAGCTTCCTGCAAAGATTCAATCAATTTAGGCTCGGGCTTTTTGAATATCTGTCCATAGCCATTGAGTATATTCAGTGGGTACATGCACACTTGCCTATTCAGACCTGAACTCTTGATAAGTGCCAAAAGGGGCAATTTTGTGGCTACATATTTGCCATTTAGGTTCATAAAGTGAAATAGTATTTGCTTTATAAACTTTACTGAGGCAATTTAGTGGTTAGAGGAAAATGAGAAGTAATTAGAGTAATCATATAACAACTTCCTTTTCTTTACTTTCAATTCTAGTCACACCCTAATAATAAAACTAAATGGTAAAATGTTTTCTTTAAAATATATATTCATTTCCTTTCTATTAATTGGTTTGTCCATCTCTACATTTCTTGAAAAATTAAAAATGCTCTCAATGTAATTTAAAAAATTGGATGTTATATACCACATCCAATTTTTAAAATTACATTGAGAACATTTTTAATTTTTTACAGAAAAAATAGAGATGGACAAAAAAATTAATAGAAAGGCTATGCATATATTTTTAAAGAAGACATGTTACCCATAAAGTGAGTCAGGCCAGTTCTTTTTTTTATATAAGCCAACATATTTATTTTGAGAAAAGTTTTAGCACAAGTCTGTTATTTTAAATCCATGGAAGGGTATTAACATTATAGATTTCATAGGCATTAGGGCTGGAAGGGACTTCAGAAGATCATCAGGTCCAGCCCCCTGCCCCAGGGGCAGGAAGTCAGTAGGGGTCATATGATCCCAGCAAGATAAAAATCCAAATGTCTCTTGAAGATGTTCAAAGTAGGTGCTTAAACCACCTCCAGCAGCAGTCTATTCCAAACCTTGGGGGCTCAGAGAGTAAAGAAGTTCTTCCTTATGTCCAGCCTGAAACAGTCATGGTGGAGTTTGTGACTGTTCAATCTTGTCATCCCTTGGGGCGCTCTGGTGAACAGATGTTCCACCCAGATCATGGTGAGCACCCCTAATAAATGTATAGGTGGCCACCAGATCACCCCTGAGCCTGCGCTTTTCCAGGCTGAAGAGTCCCATGTCTCTCAGCCTGTCATTGTAAGGTCTGTTTTCCTGACCTCTCATAATGCACACAGCTCTCCCCTGCAGTCTCTCAAGCTTCTCCACATCCTTTTTGAATTGTGCAGCCCAAAACTGGACACAGTACTCCAGTTGCAGCCTCACCAAGGCTGAGTACAAGGGGAGAATGACTTCCTGGGATTTTTTTGAGAAGCATCTATGGATGCAAGCCAGTGTTTTGCTCGCTTTACTATCTGCACCATCACATTGATGGCTCATGTTCATCTTGTGATCAATCATGACCCCCAAGTCCCTTTCAGCTGTAATGCTAGCTAGCATAGCACTGCTGAGCCTATAAGCATGCTGCAGGTTTTTCTTCCCAAGGTGGAGAATTTTGTATTTTTCAGTGTTAAACACTATCAGGTTCTCATCCGCCCATTTCCTGAGCCTGTCAAGGTCAGCCTGGTTTGCCCTCCTGTCCTCAGGTGTGGATGCTTTACCCCAAAGTTTGGTGTCATCGGTGAACTTGGCCAGTCCACTTCTGATACCAATGTCCACATCATTAATAAAGATGTTGAATAATATAAGCCCAAGGACAGAGACTTGAGGGACCCCAGTGGTCACAGTGCACCACAATGATTGGCTTCCATCAACCACCACTCTCTGGCCTACCACGGAGCCAATTCCCCAGCCAGTGGACAGTGGTGAGGCCAAGGCTGCAGTTAGCCAGTTTTGCTAAGAGGTGATCATGGGATACCAGATGGAAGGCTTTTTTAAAGTCAAAATATATTAAATCAATCTCTTCTCCCTTGTCCAGGTGATAGGTCACCTGGTCATAAAGGGAAATATATTTGGTCAAGCAAGACCTACCCACAACAAATCCGTGCTGGCTATCCCTCAGGATTTTGCCATCAGCCAGTCTGCTGAGAATGGCCTCTTTGATAATCTTTTCTAAGACCTTCCCCGGGATAGAAGTCAGGCTGATGGGCCTGTAGTTTACCAGATCCACTTTCCTCCCTTTCTTGAAGATCGGCACCACACTGGCCTTCTTCCAATCTTCAGGCACTTCATCAGAGTGGCAGGAGCTCTCCAAGATCCATGCCAGGGGCTGAGCTATGATGGTAGCCAGCTTCTTGAGTACCCTGGGGGGGTAAGCTCTCAGGGCCAGCTGACTTGAAGGTATCTAGCCTCTCAAGGTGTTCCTTCATGAGGTCAGCATTGATGGAAGGCAGGGAATCTCCCTCACGTGGGCTTTCCCATCTTGTAATGGGCTGGGGCGTCCCATGGGACTGGTGAAAAACCGACACAAAGCACCCATTTATCAAGTTGGCTTTTTCCTGGGCGTCAGTTGTCAGTTGTCCCATCTGGTTTAGCAGGGGTCCAGTGTTGCCCTTGCTTTTCCTCTGACTCCCCACATATCTAAAAAAGGACTTTTTATTGTCTGTAGCTAGCTGGAGTTCCATCACAGCCTTGGCTTTTCTGGTTTGCTCTCTGTAGTCCAGATGAGAGCAGAGTATTCCTCCTTGGTGGTGGTTCCAGTCCTCCATCCTTTGTAGGTCTTCCTACAGGAGGTCTGCCAGTTCCCTGGAGAGCCAAGGGGGCTGTTGTGCTCTTTCGCTGCCTTTCCTCTGAGATGGGATGGACTTTGCTTGCACATCCAGGATTGCTCCCTTGAGGAGGAACCACTCATCCTGAACTCCCCTCTTCTTTGGATTGTGGCCCTTTAGGGCCTCACTGACAAGCCTCCTTAGCTTGTCAAAGTCAGCTTTCCTGAAGTCAAGGACTTCTGTATTACTGACTGACTTGCCAGCTTTATGGCAGATGGTGAAGGTGAACCATGCACCAGCTCATGGTCACTGTCCCCCAGCTTCCCTTCAATCATTAGGTCACTGATTAGGTCACCCCCAATTACCAGTATGAGGTCGAGTGGTGCTTTACCTCTCATTGGCTCGTAGACTTCTTGCATCAGATAGAGGTCATCCACACACAAGAGAAAGCTTAGTGACCTTTCAGATTTGGTCAAAGTCTCCCATGGCAACCATGCACCAAGAGTGTGTGGCCTCAGCCAATTCCCTGGCGAACTCCTGGTCAAGCTCTTGATCCTGGGTAGGAGGCCTGTAGTAGACTCCCACCATTGTGTTCCCTGTGATGTGTTCCCCACAGTGCTGTGTTTAACCCAGAGTGTTTCCAGTCGTCCACCTGGGCACCAGTCTTAGCTTGCAGGGATGCGTAGCTTTCCTTGACATAGAGAGTTACCCCCCACTCGATCTCTCCTGTACAGGGTATAGCCATCTATATCTGTGGCCCAGTCATGGGTGGAATCCAACCAGGTCTCCGTTATCCCTATGAAATCATAATTACTTGTGTTAAGCAGGAGGACAAGATCCTCCTGTTTATTCCCCAAGCTCCTGGCATTTGTGTATAGGCATGCAAGTGTCTTCTTGGGGGCCCTTGCCCTGCCTGCAGTTCATTCGAGGGCTGGGGCAGTGGTGGGATCCCTTAAGTGCCTTGTCCTTCTGGCTTTGCAAGGGTCACTCAGTGGGCCAGCAGTGGCAGGGGTCCCTCCATCCCCTGGTGGGCTTACTTTAAACCTCGGTGGAGCAGGTCAGCCAGCCTTGCTGAAAAGAGCCTCCTCCCCAGAGGTGGAGGCCATCCCTTCCCAGCAGCTCAATGCCTCTCTCACGAAAGAGCAGACTGTAGTCATGGAAGCCAGAGCATTTCTGATGACACCAGCACCACAGTCTTTGGTTTACCATCTTTAGTCTTTGGTTTACTCCTTTGCTAATGAAAGGAGCTCTAAATATTAGATGAATTATTCTTAAATTTTTAAAGTTCTTTCCATGGCTGAAGCTTCAGATTTTCGTTATACATTCTTTGATTAGTGTTTTCACTAATCATATATCAATGAATAAAATCAATAAAATCCCATGCAAAAATGCAATGTCTTTCATAATAGGGTTTCAATAATACCAAGTTATTTTGAGTTTGAGATACCCACAAAAGACAGCTTACTTCTGAGTGGTACTTCACACTCTGGACAAGCCTGCACATGCCACTTGCCACCTCACAAAGCTGTTTGAGAGGCAGCAACAGGCACACTGGGAAAAAAAAAATTCCCCACACTGCATATTTGCAGTGTGGGCTCAAAAAAAACAAAACAAAACAAAACAAAAAAAACAGAAAAAAAGCATGGCAGGGCATGGTCCAGGACTGTGTCTGAAGACAACCGGAGGCTCGGGTACTCCTCAGAGATGCTCTGGTAGCCAGCTAGATTGTTTTTATGCCTGTCAATTGTCCCAATGCTGCAGCACGCTGCCTGCCCATGCAGGACAAACAACAATGCAGGTTACAGGAACCTGGACCTTGGCTCCATTCCAGGTAGGAAGAAAGTGGGAGGCCTGGAAGTGGGGACTGTGAGGGTGTGGGGGATGGTGAGGGGTGGGTCCACCACCCACCCCCACAGGACCCACATGGCCCTAGCTCCCTCACACAGCCACAGCAGAAGTGGCCATTGGAGCACTCAGGGACTCCTGGCACAGCCCCCCCACATTGCGCAGGGCAGCTGGGGGGTAGCTGAGCTTGGCCCTGGCTCCCTGGCACCTGGAATTGCCTGTGCCATATTGCATGGGTCCTGCCCAGCACAGCATGGTGCTATGCACCTTTGAGCAGATCCAGGCCACTCAGACTATTACCCAGGGCCCTGTGCTGCTTGTGGGGACAGTCTGTCATGCTGGGCAGGTTCCTGTATGCACAGAAGTGGCCCAGCCCAACAGCACATGGGGTCTGTGTATGCAGGACATGGCCCAGCATGACAGGTGGTTCCCATGAGCAGCATGGGGCTCCAGGTGACAGCTCAAGTGGCCCAGAGCTTTCTGAAGACATGTGGCACTGAGCTGAGCTGGGTGGGGTCTATGCAATATGGCATAGAACAATTAGAGCTCCCCCTGGCCCCTTCACTAACTAGGATGTGGAGAGAGCTTCCCCTGCAGTCACAGCTCTTGCCAGCAGGTCTCATCCTGTATGGCATCTAGGCATGGTGCATGTGTCATGGGGGGATGTGGGGTTTTCAGGGGGGGATGTAGGTGGGTGCATGGGAGGGTGTGGAGGGATTGTAGGGGGACTGTGGGTGTGAGGGGACCATGTGGGTGGGGCTTCTCAGGAGGGGTGGGTCCATTGCCCCCTCCACAGGGCAGAGACCCCATATATAGCACATGGACTGCCCACCTCTGTAAGGCCCCAGGACCCCCCCGAGGCCATAGCTCCCTCCTTGCAGGAGCCATAGCTCCCCCCTTGCAGGGCCCCAGCCCCTCCCCTCAGAGTCCCAAGCCTCCCCCGCAGGGCCTCAGCTCCCCTGCAGGTGGCATTCAGCCATTCCAGGACCTGGGACCCTGCAGGGGGGCATGCAGGCCCTACAGGGGGGGTTGGGCCCTATGGGGAGGGATGGGGCCCTGTAGGTGGAAAGCTATGGGCCCTGGAGGAGGGGATGTGGTCCTGCAGGAGTGGGCAGTCTATGTGCTGTGTTGGGGGTCTTTTCTCTATGGCTGGGGCAGCAGAACCACCCCTCCTGAGTAGCCCCCCTCCACAGTTCCCCCACAATCCCTCCACACCTACCCACACACCCACCCATGCACACAGCCACACACCCACATCCCTCCACACCCACATGCACACCCATCCACATCCCCCCCACAGCCCTTCCCACTCTATTCCTGCAAATGCCACATCTCCCCATCACGCACCCATTGTGCCCAGATACCAGATAGCATGAGACCTGATGGCAAGAGCTCTGGCTGCAGGGCAACTGTCCCCACATCCTAGTTAGTGAAGGGGTCAGGGGGAACCCTATTTGTTCTATGTTAAGGAAACAAAAAGCCACCACAGGTGCTGGTCCCTGGCTCTAGATCACCCTGGCTACAGATCCAGGAGAAATTGGGCAGCATTATTTTGCCCCTAGTGGCACAACTTAACCCACACCAAAGTGCTTGTCCAGTGTAATAGCCAGAACCAGAGTAATTAATAAACAATAAAATGTGCTTCTTGGAGGCATTTGGTATTTTCCCTAAACGGGTAATATTAGTTCATATAAAGCTTGTAAGTTTATAAACTACAAATGTAACTTGTCTGTCATAAGTTTAACCAAAATGATAAAATTAACTGTTCATGAAACTGACTGGGCCCCATAAGCAAAGCTGTAGTGTAAGATTACAAGACCTAATGGGTTTTTTCCTCAGGGTTCAGCTTTGATGATAAAACTGGATCTAACTGCCTGGCACACCCAACACATACCAAGAAAACATATCCCAAGAAAGCATATTCAAATGAAACCTAAAAAGGGTTGGAACTTAGGCGGAGCAATGTCAATTTCAAACCTAAAGGTGCTGAATCATAATTTGCTTATTGGATAAACCCTCGTCTGGGTAGTAACCTTTTACGATAATTTTAACACCTTTAAATCCCATAGGGTAACAGCTATAGAGCAACATTATGAGCGGCTCTGAGGCCATCAGATTAACATAAGACTAGGTATAGAAATCATGTGCATCAGGTAACCACCAAGGAGGAGGGAACAGAATGGTCATTTCTGTTCCACGCCCAGACCCCGGACACCTGCTGTGAGTGAGGATCAGATCCTGATCAAGGGACCTTCCCCGGTAATCCCTGTGACAGCATTGATCGAGGGATGCCTGACTTCCCTGGAATCACTTGATGCGTACCTGGCATTGAGGGACTATCAATAAGTTGCCAACCCATGTCTGTCTATCTGTTGTTTTGAACAGCCCAGTGGCCAGTTGGCCTTGGACAGAATTGATCTGTTATTATTATCTGTTGTTATTTACTATTAGCTCTTTAATACTGCATTATCTGCTTATCACATTTATCTTTCTGTTAACTGTTGTGTGTGTGTAAGCTATAATAAATTTGTCTTTATTTCACTCCCAACTTTGCCTCCTCAATCCAAAACTGAACCTAACAGCCCAGTTAGCTTGTGATAAAATTGATACACTCACAGCGCCCAGCTGGCCTGTGACAGTCCAGGCATGTGTGGTGAGGCAAAAATCCCCAGCTCAAATTTGTGCCGCTCCTATTTGAGCTGCTGCAAGCACATATGCCTGCATGTGTGGATGTGCCCAAGATGTGCATAATCACCAAGTAATATAAAGGGAGGCCATCTTCCTGGGAGGTCAAAGGAAAATAGAGAGGAAAAGGATGAATACTAATATTAATCAATCAGTATTAGTTCTTTAATACTCAGATTCCAAATGACATGTCTGAAACATCTGTACTTTTAAAAGCCCACCTAGTTATTCTATGCTCAGATCTTTGGCTTTATTGCAGAGTTGTTTTGGAGAACAGTTCATATATATTTTTAATTGTTCAAATAAAAATTTCTTTCAGTCGTTAGGAATATGATAATGTCCTAAAATCAATGTATTCAGCACAAAAAGTGTTCAAAGACTATGGTGCGAATGGAGCTTGAAAATATTATGGGTATGAGTTTGTCGACTAGCATAAATGTCTGTGATATCAAAGAAACAGGGTATGTCATATTGTCAGTTTTCTACCCCAAGCATTTTTATAAAAATGACCTCTGCTACCTCTGGAGGCACTTATATTTAGCTAAGGAAAAATAATGTCTCATCTAAAGATATCATAGCATTGGGAAAGCACAGAGCTGTTTTTGCAAGCTCTATCACTAACTTTTTGTAATACAAAGAAAATTAAACAGGTAAGGCAGTGAGATGAAAAATATTTTGTGCAGCATAAAATGGTTCCAAGAGAAACATTTGTTTATAGGTGCAGAAATACATAGTAGAACTCAGAGACTGATTTTACAAATCCTTTCCAAAAATTGTAAAAGCTGCTCCTGCTGCAGTGGTAAGTGCTTTGTTCATATTTAAATTCTAGTCAGGTTTTCAGCCCATTTTTCCATTAGGTCTTTTTCCTTGTTTTATGAATAGAATTTGTAGGTCTAGAGAATTCAAAGGATGTTAAGGCTCTTTGCAGACAATTTGATTATCCTATATTGCTATTGAAACCTTTATAGTACATTGCTGGGTAATTCCTTGCAAAGTTCTGTGCAGTGAACATGATGATAAACACCTGAAAGAATGAGTTTAGCTTTTTGCAAAAACTCTTGACCAGTCTGATGATCAAGTAAACAGAGAGAAGTACAATGAGTTAAAAATGGCTTATCTTACAATTATTCTTGTGTAGATAAAACACAACCCAAAATAATTATATTCTTATATTCAGTACACCTAAAGTGCTAATGCCAGTGTTTTCAAAGGAGCCTAAAGGAATCAGCCAACACTGAAATTTAAATATGAGTTGGACAGGTAATTCCTTTAGTCTCTAGTGAAGAGTCCTGTGATGCTGAGCTAAACTATAAAATATATCCACAGCAAAAGTTTCATAAAAACTGCATACCTTCATGATAAGCAATCCTATTATTCAACTCTGTGTATAAAATGTATATGATAACCAGATAAAGGAAGGCTATAACTAGAAACATGCCTTGGATAGCAAAGTGTGCAGAATGCTAGAAGGAGAAATTTAGTATTGATTCTGCACAGTAAGATATTATTGAAAGACATTTTGGACAGTGTATTACAGGACAGTTATCCAGCATGGGAGTTTCCAGCTGATGTAAAGACAATGTGGTGGGTTCTATACCACCCCTTCTGTATATACGTGGGCTTATTAGGATAAGAAGGTACAGACAAGAAATCTCATTTGACAATGCTGAGATCTGACTAGGCTCAGCCAGCTAGTCAATAGTACTTTGAGGACTAGAGGTATTTGGAGAATGTTAAAGTATACCCAGGGTGCTTAGGGAAATCACAAAGGCATGACAGGGGAGGATCCAGGGGTGGCAGTAGTGCTGTCTCACCCACATTTGTTTGTGCACTACATGCTAAGTGAGCTCTCTGAGCTCCAATGGGGCTGAGGCTAAGACCAGAACATAGGTCATCCATTGTACTGAGGCACCGTCATTCATGAGGTGGTCGTTTCCTCTTGGTCACCATATCTCACTCAGCATCTCCATGACTGATTGCCCTCCTCCTGTGTTCAAACAAGAGTAGTATCTACTACTTTATACAGTATATCACTATAACTCAAATAAAGTAAAAAAAAAAATTCTGCTGAATTCACTGAGGCTGAGCTGTTTATTCAATGAATATTAAACGTAAGGTAAAGAGAAGCCTGCTATATTTAGACAAGGTTTTTTTCCCTCCAGTTATTGTGGTGGAGGGGAAAACCCCTCATTTTATATTTGCATACAAGGAAAACTCATTAAATAGATGGGTAATCATTAAACTGCTTCCAAAAGCAGCATATGCTCAGTAATAAAAACCATCTATGAAGTTGACTATATAACCAACACTGAGCATGACTAAAACACATTGTGCATATTGGGCAAACATGCTGATGGGGAACCTATCACAAGAATAGATTAGTACAACCCTTCTGAATAATATATATGGTAGTGCCCAGTGAGCACAATCCCTGTCAGTGCTGACTTGTTCAAGTTATGGTGAGCTACTACATTGCACACATGTCAATTTCTTTACTGCCACAGCTAATCTGCACCTTTCTTTCCCATTTCCAATGAGTCCTGTTTCTTCACTAGCCTTAAATGTCTGGCAAACATCACAAAATGGAACCCCAAACAATTCACCCAGATTCCCTCTGTCACCCCCTTCTTTCAGCCTGGCATATGATTAATGTGGTCCTGCCCTCCATGAGATGAAGCTGGACCAGGTTGCTCTGTCTCCAGGGCCAGATTATGATAGGGGTTCCCAACCTTTTTATGCCACGGCCCGGCAACCTGCAGACTGGAAGTGGCCATGGCTCGGCAAACTGCAGACTACCATCTGGAGCCAGAATTTCCTGCTGGAACATAGGTAAAGATACTCCCACCCACCAGGCGGGGGTGAGGGGATGGGGGTGGGCCCAAACCTCAACCGTGGTGACCATAGGCCCTGTGGAGGGAGTTGCGGCCTCTCCACTTGGCTCTGTGGGTCTGTGGTTTGCCAGCCCATGATTACTTCCAGTCCGGCAGTCAACCCTTTGAGGCCCCTCATAATGTGAGGTCCTAACCTGAAGCTTTCTTAGCTTATGCCTAAATTTAGCACTGCCTGTGCCTCATCTGCTTTTACATTTTTGGGGCATCCCAGGACTTGTGAAAAGAGTACCCAGTTCCAGTCATGACTGAGGGTGTGCTAATTAGGATTGGATCCTAATTGGATCCTTTGTGGGGGATATCTGAATGTACACACACATGCTGAGAAGTACTGAGCTGTGTGATCACCATGGCAAATAATGTTGTTGACTCAGGTGGGGTCCAGCCCAATGAATTATATGATAAATCACAAGCCTTTTTCTTTGGTCTAATATCATATATAGTGGGAACATCTACACAAGATGTTTACTGTGGAGAAAACTAATTAGCTTCACAGTAAACGTCTTGTATTTACACATGCAGCACCATTAGTCAGCAGTAAGCTAATTAACTCTGCAGCAGAATAGTACTTGTAAATAAAATTACTACCCTGATGTGGATTTTTTAACTCTACAGCAACACAAGTGTAGACACTGATATGGCTGGCTGGGTCACAAGGGTGCTTCAGTACAGGAGCTGTGAAACAGCTACCCCTGTACTGGAGCACTGTTGTTCCCCAGCCAGACCCTCTATAGCATGTTGAAACAGATAGGAGCAGCCCCTGGCTGACAGGCTGACACCCAGAGCCCCCTCCCAGCTGGGCTGCTCCACCCTGGCTCAATGTGCTGCAGTCCCAGGTGCACATTCAAACAGCACACCTGGAAATAATAAACTCTGGTACAATCAGCACCACAGTTTATTGGTTCACATAATTGCACATGTAGATATCTCCAGTTTGTACTATATATAAGTAGGTGCCAAGGTGCTGCTTAAATGTGTCTTTATGGAGTACCTGCGCTAAAACTTGTAGTGACTTCAAAAAAAGTAACATGAATCAATTCTGAATGAACTAAGTGTATGAATACTCTATACAACTTGCTACAGCCATGTTTAGTTTAAAGGTTGTTGTTTTCAAATTTGTCCTTCACTTCCAAGTGCTCAGAGTGAGCAGAGTCTGACAGTAAGGAAAGGAGGAAAGGGCTTCCAGAGCAAAAAGGTGGGGGAAAGCAGAGAGCAAAGGGGCTATCTGATCACCCAGATTTATTTTCCTTGCTCCAGCAGTTGGAGGGTGTGGTGCACAAATTGTGGTGCTCGGGCCAGGTGCCAGATGATTGGAAGATAGCTAACGTGGTCCCCATTTTCAAGAAGGGAAGAGAGAGGACCCGGGTAACTATAGGCCCGTCAGTCTTACCTCAATCCTAGGGAAACTCTTTGCGAAGATCCTCAAGGAGCACATCTGTGATGGGCCGGCTTCAGGGATGATGCTCAAGGGCTACCAGCATGGTTTCTTTAGGGGCAGGTCTTGTCAGACCAACCTGAGTGCCTTTTATGATCAGGTCACAAAGGCAATGGATGCAGGTGTCGCTGTGGACATAGTCTTTCTAGACTTCAGCAAGGCCTTTGACACCGTCTCCCACCACATCCTCATTAAAAAATTGGGTGACTGTGGCATTGATGCCTACACAGTCAGATGGATTGCAGATTGGCTGAAGTGTCGTACTCAGAGGGTAGTGGTGGACGGGTCATATTTGATCTGGGGAGAAGTGGGCAGCGGAGTCCCCTGGGGCTCGGTCCCTGGCCCCGCGCTGTTCAATTTCTTTATCAGTGATTTGGACAACGGGATGAAAAGCAACCTGTTTAAATTCACTGATGATACCAAAATTTGGAGTGAGGTGAGCATGCTAGTAGGGAGTGAAAGACTGCAGCAAGACTTGGATAGGTTACAGGAGTGGGCTAACAAAAACAGGATGCGTTTCAATACTGACAAGTTCAGGGAGCTGCACTTGTGCAGTAGTAGCCAGCAGCACACTTATAAGATGGGAAACTCCCTTCTTGAGAGCACGGAGGCAGAAAGGGATCTTGGAGTCATGGTTGACTCCAAATTAACATGGGCCGACAATGCGAGGTCATGGTTGGCAGGGCTAACCAGACCTTGTTGTGCATCCACAGGTGCATCTCAAGTAGGGTCAAGGAGGTGATCCTCCTCCTCTACACGACGCTGGTCAGGTCACAGCTGGAGTACTGTGTCCAGTTCTGTGCACCCCACTTCAGGAAGGATGTGGACAACATTGAGAGGGTCCAGAGGAGGGCCACCCGCACGATCCAGGGACAACAGGGCAGGCTGTACAGTGATAGACTGCGGGACTTGAACCTGTTCAGCCTTCACAAGAGAAGGCTGAGGGGGGACCTGGTGACCATCTATAAACTCACTAGCGGGAACCAGAAGGGTTTGGGAGAGAGCTTGTGTCTGCTAGCGCCCCCTGGCATAACAAGGAATAACGGCCACAAGTTGTTGGAGAGTAGGTTTAG
>NW_017728948.1:30345742-30347383 GCF_001723895.1 Crocodylus porosus
GGCTAGCATCTGGAACCAACTTCCAAGGGAAGTGGTGCTGGCTCCTACCCTGGGGGTCTTTAAGAAGAGGCTTGATGCCTACTTGGCTGGAGTCATTTGAGCCCAGTTTTTCTCCTGTAGACTTGTAGAGCTACAAGGTCCCTTCTGACCCTACTTCTATGATGATTCTATGAAATTCAAAGCAAACATCCAATAATTAGATTGTATAGCTGGAAAGTTATAATATATTTATAAATTTTCCTTATATAGCATCTAATTATTGTGTGTGTGGGGAATCATCTTATAATCAAGATTGTGTTCCATTTGAGAAAATATGGTATTTGGGGCTAGAATTATACAGATCTAATTTTTCCAGGGGAGAATCAATTTCACTGAACCACCCACCCTCAGACTTTTTTACCTCCTACCCAAAAAGAAGAAAGGTAAAGAGTGCTCTGAACCATCACTAGCTAGCGGCCTAGTGTTTAATCAGAAGGCAGAGGAGATGTGTATCTTTATAGACTAAGATACATATAGAGAGAATATAAGTTTTCATGAAGCCAACTTAATTTCACTTTGCTGGGAAGGGAAATGCAGGTTGAAACCACCTCTGAATTGGGAGAGCCAAGATCCTAGATTTTCAACAAACTTAGCAGGTACCCTAACCACTAGGTTGAAAGTGGGAGAGCCACTGCTCTCATTTTTCTTTATCAAATAACCATTAATCATATTTTTTGTGTGAGAAAAGTTTGGGGACTTACTTGTCATTATGCAAATATATGGATAATTGTATCTTGCCCCACCACCTATGCAGCAATAGTTAAGCTTACTGTGCATGTTCAAAAGAGAATATGCTTTGTTGGATTGCTGGATCAAGGGTATAGGAAGGATAGGTGTTCTTAAAGTTGCATTGGAGACTCATATTCATCCTGGAGTCAATCCTGACTCCAAGATCGCTCTCTACCTCTGTGCTGCTGAGAGGGTCAGCCCCTAACCTATAACCATAATGCTGGTTCCCTCTCCCCAGGTGCAGCACCCTGCACTTGTCCTTGTCGAACCGCATCCTGTTCAGATCCGCCCACTTCTCCATCCTATCCAGGTCTGCCTGGATGCGGTCCCTGCCTGCCGGTGTATTCACTTTACCCCACAGCTTGGTGTCATCCGTGAACTTGAACAGGGAGCTCTCCACACCCTCATCCAGGCCACTAATGAAGATGTTGAACAGCACCGGCCCAAGGACTGAGCCCTGGGGGACTCCACTACCCACACTCTCCCAGGTCGACATCAACCCATCCACCACCACCCTCTGGGTGCACCCCTGGAGTCAGTTTGCCACCCATGTGACTGTGCATTCGTAAATGCCACAGTCCCTCAGCTTGCCCACCAGAATTGGGTGGGACACTGTGTCGAAGGTCTTCTGGAAGTCTAAGAAGATGACATCGACTTCATCCTTCACACCTAAGCTCTTTGTTACCTGGTCATAGAAAGAGACCAGGTTAGTCAGGCAGGATCGATCTTGCATGAACCCATGCTGGTTACTCCTCAACATCACTTCCCCTGCAGGGCTCTCACAAACGTGGCCCTTGATAATTTTTTCAAAGACCTTCCCCAGGATAGAAGTGAGGCTGACTGGCCTGTAGTTGCCAGGCTCTTCCTTCCTCC
>NW_017728948.1:30347498-30348767 GCF_001723895.1 Crocodylus porosus
AAGAGTTCTGCCTTCTCTCATGCATCCATCACCAACTGCCCTGCCCTGTCCCGTAGGGGTCCAATGTTACCCTGAGACTTCTTCTTGCTACCTATATACTTGATGAAGGACTTTTTGTTATCCTTAATCCCAGAAGCTAATCTAAGCTCCAGTGCTGCTTTAGCCTTCCTCACCAAATCCCTACAAGCTCGGATCAGGGAGGTGTAGTCCTCCTTTGTCCCTGCCCCCTGCTTCAACCACCAGTATGCTTTTTTCTTTGCCCTCAGGCCAGCCTGGATATCCACACTCAGCCATGAAGGTTTCTTGGACCCTTTTCCCGCCTTCCTGCACAGAGGAATTGCGTCCTGCTGTGCCCCAAGGACAGCCTCCTTGAGGAAGGACCACCTTTCCTGGACCCCCATACTAGCTACCCCCTGAGTTCCAAGTGCATCCCTGACTACTGCCCTGAGCACATTGAAGTTGGCTTTCCTAAAGTCAAGCATTTGCGCTGTGCTAGTTACCTTCCCCACCTTTCTCTGAATAGCAAACTGGATCATTTCATGATCACTGTCCTCTAGCCTCCCTTGTACTAGCACCTTCCCCACCAGGTTGTCCCCAGAGTCTAACACCAAATCTAATATGGCGTTTCCCCTAGTGGGGACAAGTACCACCTGCATGAGGTGTAGGTCCTGGACACACATCAGGAACCTTCGTGAGTGGCTAGACCTGGCCAACTGCTCCTCCCAGTTGATGTCAGGGTAATTCAGATCACCTATGACAACAACATCCTTTGCATGCACAGCCTACCCCAGCTGCCTGGAGAATTCCAGATCCAGCTCTTCCTCCAGAACTGGACGCAATACTCCAGCTGTGGCTTGACCAGCATCACAAAAAGGGGAGGATCACCTCCCTGGCTCTACTTGAGATGCACCTGTGGATGCATGACAGGGTCTGGTTAGCCCTGCCAACCATGACCTTGCATTGTCAGCCCATGTTCATC
Organism: Crocodylus porosus; assembly: GCF_001723895.1. Lineage (NCBI taxonomy): Eukaryota > Metazoa > Chordata > Crocodylia > Crocodylidae > Crocodylus > Crocodylus porosus. The sequence continues at coordinate 30,348,478 of NW_017728948.1, forward strand.
TTGGAGTCAATCACGACTCCAAGATCCTTTTCTGCCTCCATGCTCTCAAGAAGGGAGTTTCCCATCTTATAAGTGTGCTGCTGGCAACTACTGCCGAAGTGCAGCTCCCTGCACTTGTCAGTATTGAAACGCATCCTGTTTGTGTTAGCCCACTCCTGTAACCTATCCATATCTTGCTGCAATCTTTCCCTCCCTACTAGCATGCTCACCTCACCCCAAATTTTGGTATCATCAGCGAATTTAAACAGGTTGCTTTTCACCCCGTCGTCCAAATCACTGATGAAGTAATT
>NW_017728948.1:30349172-30358054 GCF_001723895.1 Crocodylus porosus
CTTCTTGAAAATGGGGACCACGTTAGCTATCTTCCAATCATCTGGCACCTGGCCCGAGCACCACGAGCACTCGTAAAGCCATGCCAAGGGCCCTGCAATAACCCCAGCTAGCTCCCTCAACACCCTGGGGTGGAGAGCATCTGGACCCGCTGACTTGAACTCGTCCAGCCCCTCCAGAAGCTCTCTAACCCGGTTCCCCACAACCTGAGTCCATCTTGCATCACAGCGGGGCAGTCCTGGTCTTTGCACAAGAAAACGGAGGTGAAGAATTGGTTAAAGAGGTCCGCTTTCTCCTCTGGCGCAACCACCAGATTGCCCAGCGTATTTTGCAGAGGCCCCACATTACCCAGTGCCTTCTTCATCCTCCCTATATATTTGAAAAAGGACTTTTTATTATCCTTGATCTTGGATGCTAGTCCTAGCTCTATGTCTGCCTTAACTTTCCTGACAGCCCCCCTACAGGCCCGAGCAGAGGAGGTAAACTCCTCTTTGGAGATAGCACCCCCCTTCCACCAGGTGTACGCCGCCGTTTTGGCAATGAGGCATTCCCAGACACCTTTGGTGAGCCAGGTGGGCTTTCAGGTACTCTTGCCCCCCTTGCTTCTGGTTGGGATGGACACCCTTTGAGCCCTGAGTATCATAGTAAACCCCTACCAGCATTTTCTGCTTTATAGCAGTGTCATGCACCACCCCCCAAAAAAACCCAAGACAAACCAGGTTTTTAGAACTCACTTTTGAACTCTCTCATGAATTGTAAGCATCACAGCCCAAAAGAAAAGAACTTTGAAAGCAATCTTGCAAATAGTGTCAGCATATTTTGTATGAAATACGACTTTGTTCTGGATTCTGTGGCCACGTCCAGACATGCATGGACATTTGGTTCCCTGGGGACAAGAAGCAGTGGTGCATCTTGTGCTGTCACTACTTGTTCCCAGGGAATGCCTGTGCCATGCATGACAACTTACTTGGGGTGGGGTAGAAGAGGATGAGCCCGGCAGCCTCACCTGAGGTCCTGGGGGCTTCCCAGGGCTGAAACAGTGGTAATTCTTCTGCGCAGATCCGGGCTGACAGCTGGAGCATGGCTCCAGGCAGTCCGGCTCTGCTTTTGAGCAGCACACACTATCTGTGTCTGTGCTTTTTTACATTTTTTTCCACAGGATTTTCTGACCCCTGGATATTCAAGGATAAAAAAAACCCAAGGGAAAATAAAGTGGAGCAGTGCCCCCTTCCAGAGTGGAGAACATCTAAATGTTTGGTATATGACACCACAGATTTTTGCGGCATCACATATTGCACAACTACACTCATCAGGATACGGCCTGTTTCTCCTCAATGCTGAATCTTAAGCCTAGTGAATATAAAATGAGGAATAATATTTTCTTAGGACATTCTTACACATGCATGCACTGCAGATCTCTGGCATATCACAGTGCAAAAAAGTATGTGTATAAATGCCTTAAGTGTTTCACGCCATAATATGTAAAACCTGTATTAAACTCAAACTGTTATTTCTTAATCAGAGGTTTAAAGTAAATAAATGTGATTTATCATTGCTTGTTGACACATTTTCAATTCTTTGAATTCAAAAAACGAAACAAAAATTAGCAACTTGTGTACTGTAAGTGTTCCAAACTTTTTTGAAAGTTCCTTTGTCTGTAATCCAGTGTGGTAAAAGCAACACAATTAATTTAGTGCAGTAAATGCAACACAATTAATCATGCTCAACATTCCATAGCAGGCAAGAAGGGGAAGCCAGCCAAGTAAGCTCACCAACACTACCCTCTTGGACCTGACCCAGAATGATGAATGAGAATATTCCATTTGATGAAAGATAAAGAATTTGGGCCTAAAATGTATGGTTGTTCAGTTCCAGGATAGGTGTATTTGACAGTCAGGAAGACTGTTTTACTGGGTACCTGCAGAACTACAAGGGAAAAATGACATATTAACTATTTTGTGTTAAAGCATAATGACAGATTTATGCTTGGATGTTAGATAAATAACAGAAGGAAAGCATGGACTGTTTTTCCACTTGCTGCCAGTGCTTTTTTCTTTGACAGTCCTATATTTCTTCCAAGAAACTCAATTTTAATTATATATCTTAGATAAAGGTTTGGTACCTACCATAGACATTAGCTGAAATTCTAATCCATTGCTCATCCTCCTCTGCCTGTCTACAGTGCCTACATATCTGCATTGACCTAATTTTTTCTAGTTTACCGTATTGTATTAATGTTGTCCAAATTTTGACTTGCCAGTTCACAATAACATTAACAAATTGTGGTGCCCTTTTTTAGAGGGCATACAATACTGATTTCACAGGTCTGTATCATTAGGAAGTTAGACAAATAAAAATGTGTATTTGAGGTAAAAAAAACCACTCACCCTGCATATTATCCATTTCTCAATCTCCTGATATCTGACACAGCTCCTCTTTATGACTTCCCTTACAGGCATTTCTGATTGCTAAGCAAATTTGACAAGGTATCGTATCTTTTATCGTCCAGGGCTTCCTGTATGTGTTGTGCCCATTTAAGTGCTATGACAGGGGAGTCTCATGTCACATCAAGTTCAAAATGGGAACCTACAAATCCAGCATCACCTGCAGTTTGTGAAATATAAGGACCAAATGAGCTTAGCTGAAGAGTCCTAATAATGATATGGTCAATTGATCCATCTGACAAAATCTCCACTGTAACACTCCCTACTAGAGAATCTCACTAGAAATTGATAAGCTCTGTTTCCAAAGCAACCTACTGCCTTCAAGCATAGAATCATAATAGCATAGGGCTGCAGGGGTCATCTCATTTAACGCCCCCACATAAATGCAGCATCTATATCAACCCTGGTCAATGCTTATCCTCTTCTTGAAAACCTCTAAAAAGATTTCATAACTTCCTGGAGTATTATATTCTTCTGCTTCACTATTTTAACAGTAAAGGTATTTTCCCCAATATTTAATCTAATCTACCTTGCTGCAGTATGAAGCTATTGCTTCATATTATTCCTTCTACTGCAAGGAATAAACTTTGTTCTCCCTCTACTTTATGGCAGCTTTCAGATATCTCGAACACACTATGACATTCACTACTCTAATAGCCTTTTCTCTGAGCCTAAAATGCCTACTTTTTTCAACCTTTCCTTGCATGGCTTGCTCTCCAATTCATTTATCATTCTTGTTGCCCATCTCTGGACTCTCTCTAACTTTCCCACATCCTTCTTTAACAAGGGACCCTTACCCCTGTTACTGGAAGAAAGTAAAAGCCATAGCAGGAGGCAGGCTAGGGGAGTGCAGTTTACAGGGAGAAAACCAACATGGGGCAACAAACACGGGTTCTTTAGAGGCAGGTCCTGTCAGACCAACCTGGGTGCCTTCTATGACCAGGTCACAAAATCCTTGGACGCAGGTGTTGCAGTGGATGTACTCTTTCTGGACTTTAGGAAGACCTTCGACACTTTCTCTCACCCAATTCTCATTAAAAAATTAAGCAACTGTCACGTCGATGCCTACACAGTCAGATGGATCACAAATTGGCTGGAGGGCTGCCCCTGGAGAGTGGTGGTGGACAGGTCATTTTTGACCTGGAGGGATGTGGGCAGTGGGATTCCCCAGGGCTCAGTCCTTGGGCCTGCACTGTTCAACATCTTCATCAGCCACTTGGACAAGGAGGTGAAAAGCACGTTGTAGAAATTCGTGGATGACACCAAGATGTGAGAAGTGGGCATGCTAGAAGAGAGGGACAGGCTACAACTAGATCTGGACAGTTTACAGGGGTGGGCAGATGAGGATAGGATGGGATTCAACACTGACAAGTGCCAGGTGCTGCACCTGGGGAGGAAGAACCAGCATCATACCTACAGGCTGGGGAACTCCCTTCTCATCAGTGCAGAGGCAGAAAAGAATCTTGGAGTCACCATTGATGTCAAGATGAACATGGGCCGGCAGTGTGGGGATGCAGTGAGGCTAATCGCACCTTGTCATGCATCCACAGATGGATCACAAGCAGGTCCAAGGAGGTGATCCTCCCCCTCTATGTGGCATTGGTCAGGCCGCAGCTGGAGTACTGTGTCCAGTTCTGGGCGCCGCACTTCAGGAGGGATGTGGACAGCATGGAGAGGGTCCAGAGGAGGGCCACTCACATGATCAGGGGGCAGCAGGGCAGGCCCTACAAAGAGAGGCTACAGGACCTGAATCTATTCAGCCTCCACAAGAAAAGGCTGAGAAGGGATCTGGTTGCCATCGATAAACTTACCAAGGGGGACCAGCGGAGAAATGGAGAGACCCTGTTCCCCCGAGCACTACCAGGAGTAGCTGCAAGTTCACTGAGAGTAGGTTCAAGCTAGACATAAGGAAGCAGTGCTTCATAGTCAGGGCAGCTAGGATCTAGATCTAATTTCCAAGGGAAGTGGTGCTTGCTCCTACCCTGGGGGTCTTCAGAAGGAGGCTAGATAATCACCTTGCCTGGGTCATTTGACCCCAGCATCCTTTACTGCCCATGGCAGGGGGTTGGACTCGATGATTTGTTCAGGTCGCTTCTGACCCTACCAACTATGAAACTACTATAAGGTGTAAGGCACAGGCTGCTTGTAATTAGGTAAATGAGCAATCCCAGCATTGAGAATAGAAAGGTCTCAGAGTTAAGAGGTCTCAGCGTGAGATACAGCCATAAAAGCAAGTGCAGCTTGCATGGAGCCTAGCTACAAAGAACAGCTGGTGCAAGTGGCACAGTAAAAGGGGTCACAGGGCTTGGTCTGCAGACAGGGGAATATGAGGCTGCTGAATGTGATAAATAGTAGTGCCTGGATGCTGTTTCTAAGGAGCCTGTTAGGTGACCAGAGCAGAGTAAAGAAAAGGTCATTTAATCCTGAGTCTAAGGCTAGAGGCTTTAAGTGGCCAAGATCCTCAGAAGGAAAGGAGTTTTGCTGAGACCTTAACAAAGGTAAGTTGTTTTAGGTTATGTAATGGCTTCCCATTGGGATTTGATAATTAGAGGTATAGGTAGGGGTGGTTGGAAGCCATAGGGGTACCTGGGAGGTACTAGGTGCTTGAGTCCTACAAGGGTCAGGGACCTGGTAGGCTGAAGGCAGTGAGGTGGTAATCCTGCAAATGTCAGGACTGTAGTGGACAAAAACCCGTATAAGGCCAGAGAGTCCCTTCAGGTGAGGATTAACTCTGAGCCACACAATCTAGTTTATGTTAGGGTAACTTCATTCTGCTCTATGGAGATATAACAAGTAATCTGCAGCCATGAGTTTTCAAAGATGTTGGCCAGTACGGCTGTGTGAAATTTTGACAGGTATTTTGTTTTAAAGCTGTTTCAATGCATTTTGAGCTGAAGACAGCAACATTGAAATGAAACAAAAGGCTTCAGACACTGTAACTGAATGTACCAGATGCATGGCATCTATGACTGGACTAATGAGAACAAACTGGACATTTTAACCTGACTTTAATTTTCTAAACAAATATGAAATAGGGATTGACTTTCCCATCTCCTAGAATCATAGGATCATAGAATCAGAGAAAATTAGGCTTGGAACAGGCTGCAGGAAGTCATCTAGTCCAACCTCCTGCTCAAAGCAGGACCATCCTCAACTACAGGTTTCCCTTGCTTTGTGCAGATTCTGTAGGTGTGAATTTGCTTTTATGCGATGACTCTTTTTATACGAAAATTTTATTATTTGCAAGGTAAATTCACTCTCATGTGATCAGTGTGGTGAAAGATTGCAGTCAGCTGCTTTGTGCAGTGCATTGTGGGAGGCAAAATATAGCACACACCAAAATATAGTCTGCTGTGTAGATCTGTGCTCCTCGCTTATTGTCTATGACACATAGTTGATATCTCCACCAATCAAACATACACCACCACATTGTGCTTGTGTGTACTGTCTGCTGTTGGTGAGTACCAACATTGTCTTGTAAAAGTGGTAGAAATGGGTCTGGGGGTCGGTATGGTAGAGATCTTGGAATGTATCCCTATTTGTTACATTGTAAAGTGGGTTCCCTTTATATGAATTCAAGTTAGGCGCTATTTCCAGGAATGCATACACAGCATAAAGCAAGGAAAACCTGTATATCATCCCATCATCTCACCTAAAATGTTCACTGAGCCCCAAACTCAGCCTAACTTACCACAATGAATTAGGGGCTTGTGGTTTCATAGCTAATCGAAGTGAGGAAGAAAGTTTCCTTTTTTTTTTCTATTTGACTATGACACCATATACCACAGCCACAGAGACATAGAACCTTGACATTTTAATAAAACTTGTGTCCTGGAAGCAATTGCAGCTGTCTCCTAATTATTTTTTTACTGACTTCTTTTGTAACTAATACACTTGGAGGGCTTTGGGCAATAATAGCCATGGACAGAAATCAAAATATATTATTATAGCTAATCACTGATTAATCTTCTTATCTTTTAAGATATAACAACATCAATATATATTTCTGCAACGATTTTGAATAAAAGGTTTTCGGAAGGACTTTTGAGAGGACACATTGGCTTGTGATGCATATTCTTATGCTAGTCCCTGAATTATCCCAATTACTCATTTTAATTGTTTAAATTATGTTTTATCAATGTATAAAGACTAGTAATACTCAAAAGGTGCATGCTAGCTGCACTATTAAAAGATTCAGAATATATAGTCTCTCACAAGTTTTCATGAGAGTAAAATGCAAAATCCACATCAATTACCTATCCCATGACAGTAAATGGGGGTTATCCCATGATAGTAAATGGGGGGTTTATTTTAAAGATATTTAGGTTCCTATTGACAGGGCGTGTCTACACATTCATAAATGCACCATAGTTACTACACATTAAGTTTAGTAGATGTGTAATCAAGAACTAAATCAATGTGTAGTAACCAGCATCACTGCACAGCAGTATGGGCGCACTTTGGGTTTTTTTTAGTGATGCTACTGTGCAGTAGCCTAATAATACTGCACGCTAGCATATTAAGCACTGTTTGTGCTGTGATGTGCTATTGTGCAGTTAGCATCTTGCATAGGCACTGACAGACATGTAGAGCCAGCTTCTATTCCACCAACAGGCATGTTAATAGACTTTGATGCCTAATTGCAATTGCATGAACTTTTGCAGGGCTAAAGAAGGGTGGGTTTTCTTCCTCCTAATAGCAATATGTTACAAAAGAATGTTATTAAAACTCTCAGTAACTTGAAGGCCAGAGTAAGATGGCATTTAGATACCTAAGTCCACTTAGACAACTAATAGGTGGTCCATAATGGGATATACAAAAGTGCCTATGTTAAATAGCTAATTATCACTGCAAGCCAGTAGTTAAATTCCTGCATCTTGAAGCACCAAAATGCCTTTGTTAAGCTGGTCCAAAATGAACAACGGACTTTCAAGGCAAAATTCTACAATTTCAGTTCCAAAGGCTTAAATGAAAAGATAGGCCTCCCAGCTTGGGATAACTTTCTAATCAATTCAGTATTTCTATTTTGATAGTTTAATATATCATAGTTCCTTCATAGATCCCTCCTCTGCTTGCTTACTTGTGTTCATAATTGTTTTTTCATAAGATGCACTAGCATGAACACTCCTAAGCTAAATTATTATTTTCTGTGCACATTTCTTACTACTCTTGGTCCCTTTTTTATTATTTCTCAGTCTTCCCTAGTGCACATAACTCCTCTCAATTTATTAGCATCTGCAAATTTCATTAATGTGCTGTTTGCTTCTACCTACAGATCACTAATGAAGATAGAATAAAATAGCCTCATACTATTCTCCCTGGGGTCTGATTCTCTGCTCTATTACATCTTTAATTTAAAGGTAGTAACAACAGCATAAAACTGGTGTAATGCAGGGAAGAATCAGGTCTTATAGTAGTATCTTATCATCTTGATATGCTATTTATTATTACCAGGTCTTTATTGTTCTTTAGCCACTTTTTAACCTGTTTGCCAATGTACATAGCCAGGGAAACAAGAACTCTGGAATGTATTTTCCAGGTAACATTTCATGAATCATTAATTGCTTAATAATAAATGATAATGCACCGAATATATAGTGGAATACTGCAATGGATGGTGTTTGGCTTATCATATTTAATATCTCCATTATGATAAAGAGGAGGAGACTACAAGCTAATTAATTTTTTGTATCATAACATGCTTTAAAGTGTTAGTTGTTAGTGAATATAGAGAATAAAGAGATGGTTGCAATATTCATGGGGGGAAATTAGTTAATGGAAAACTCAGTTTAGTAATCTAGGGCAATATATATATAGGGACATACAGATATTCAGCTAGAAGTAGTGGCTGGCAAAGGTGTATTACACTGAAGAATCATACAGGCAGTAAATAAATCAGATCAACGCCTGTCTGAGCAGGTGGTATCACCAGCAGGGCTTTGATTTCTTTGACCACAGCATGATGTTCTAAGAATAAGGCGTGCTAGGAAGAGATGGGATCCACCTGACAAAGAGCAGGAAGAGCATCTGAGCAGACAGGTTTGCTAACCTAGTGAGGAGGGTTTTAAGCTAGGTTCACCAGAGGATAGAGACCAAAGCTGTGAAGTAAATGAGGAGGTTGGTGGCCTGGAGGAAGAGCAAGCAGGAGGGGGAAATGGGGGAGGTGCACTTATTCTTCCTAAGAAATTGGAGCAATTGACTAGTTACCCTAAGTGCTTATACATGAATGCATGGAGCCTGGGAAACAAGCAGGAAGAACTAGAAGTCTTTGCACAGTCACAGCACTAAGATATGACTGGAATAACAGAGACTTGGTGGCACAGCTTTCGTGACTAGAGAACTGTCATGAACGGTATGAACTGTTCAGCTAGGGTATGCAGGGGAGAAGAGGAGAAAGAGTTGCATTTTATGTAAAAGAGCCATTTGATTGCTCAGAGTTC
>NW_017728948.1:30359769-30367855 GCF_001723895.1 Crocodylus porosus
CTTATAGTAGTATCTTATCATCTTGATATGCTATTTATTATTACCAGGTCTTTATTGTTCTTTAGCCACTTTTTAACCTGTTTGCCAATGTACATAGCCAGGGAAACAAGAACTCTGGAATGTATTTTCCAGGTAACATTTCATGAATCATTAATTGCTTAATAATAAATGATAATGCACCGAATATATAGTGGAATACTGCAATGGATGGTGTTTGGCTTATCATATTTAATATCTCCATTATGATAAAGAGGAGGAGACTACAAGCTAATTAATTTTTTGTATCATAACATGCTTTAAAGTGTTAGTTGTTAGTGAATATAGAGAATAAAGAGATGGTTGCAATATTCATGGGGGGAAATTAGTTAATGGAAAACTCAGTTTAGTAATCTAGGGCAATATATATATAGGGACATACAGATATTCAGCTAGAAGTAGTGGCTGGCAAAGGTGTATTACACTGAAGAATCATACAGGCAGTAAATAAATCAGATCAACGCCTGTCTGAGCAGGTGGTATCACCAGCAGGGCTTTGATTTCTTTGACCACAGCATGATGTTCTAAGAATAAGGCGTGCTAGGAAGAGATGGGATCCACCTGACAAAGAGCAGGAAGAGCATCTGAGCAGACAGGTTTGCTAACCTAGTGAGGAGGGTTTTAAGCTAGGTTCACCAGAGGATAGAGACCAAAGCTGTGAAGTAAATGAGGAGGTTGGTGGCCTGGAGGAAGAGCAAGCAGGAGGGGGAAATGGGGGAGGTGCACTTATTCTTCCTAAGAAATTGGAGCAATTGACTAGTTACCCTAAGTGCTTATACATGAATGCATGGAGCCTGGGAAACAAGCAGGAAGAACTAGAAGTCTTTGCACAGTCACAGCACTAAGATATGACTGGAATAACAGAGACTTGGTGGCACAGCTTTCGTGACTAGAGAACTGTCATGAACGGTATGAACTGTTCAGCTAGGGTATGCAGGGGAGAAGAGGAGAAAGAGTTGCATTTTATGTAAAAGAGCCATTTGATTGCTCAGAGTTCTGGTATGAAACTAGAAATAGGCCTTTTGAAAGTCTCTGGGTTAGGATCAGAGGAAATAAAAACAAGGGGATTGTGGTGGGGGTCTTCTAGACCAGGAGGAAGTGGTGGATGAGGCTTTCTTTAAACAGCTAGTGAAAGCTTCCCAATCACAGGCCCTGGTTCAGTCACCCTGACATCCGTTGGGAGGGCAATACAGCAGTGCCCAGGCAATCCAGGAAGTTTTCGGAGAGTGCTGGGGACAACTTCCTGGTGCAAGTTCTGAAGCACCCAACTAAGGGCCATGCTCTTCTTGACCTGCTGCTCACAAACAGGGAAGAATTGGTGGGGAATGTACCAATAGGTGGCAACTTGGGCAGCACCGACCACAAGATGATTGTGCATCCCCACTCATGATGCAGAAATCTTATGTCATGGTTAGACAAAGTGCTTTGGGTAAATGTGATATAATTTACCCAAAGCACCTTGTCTGCCTATGTCCTTAGATCAACACAGCTGTAGCCAGCACCCCCAAAATACATCATGGTTAGGAATGATTCCTTGCACCTGCTCCTTTTCCTCTGATGCAGACCCAGGTTCTGCACCATCCTGCTCTGCCGCATGCACCTGAGATCTGGAGAAGCCAAGCTTCTCATGTGTCCCTGCTCCAGGAGTGAGGAGGCACATGGACTCCAGGCTGGAGAGCAGAGTAGTTCCCCGAAGCCGGCGGAGCCCTCGCCAGGCCCAGCCCCCAAGCCTGCCTCACCTCCGGGAGTGAGGAGGCACATGGCCTCAGAGCTGGGGAGTGAAGCAGTTTCCCACTCTGGGCACTATGGGAGTGACGAAAGACCATGCCAGCCACAGCCACTGCCTTGCCTTGCCACATTGCAGCCCAGCTCCTCTCCAGGTAGGTGCATGGCATTAATAAGTTAGTGCGCAGCACTGTATTAAATTGTGCATGGCCACACATGTGCGCACCTTGGAGGGAACCTTGGTAACAAGAAAGATTCCTACAAGTATGTTGATATCAAGAACAGGATCAGGGAAAGTGTGTTCACCCTTACTGAATGGGTGGGGAGGGAGAAGAAAGTCTTTTCTGCATTCTCTGTCACTCTTGAAGTGTTCAATGCCTTTTTCACCTGTCTTCACAGGCAAGATCAACTTCCAGACCACTGCACCAGGCAGCACATTTTGGGGAGGAGGTGAGCAGCCAACAGTAGCAAAAAAACAGGTTAGGGACTATTTAGAAAAGCTGGATATGTACAAGTCCATGGGGCTGGATGGGATGCATCAAAGGGTTCTCAGGGAGTTGGCTGATATGATTGCAGAGCCACTGACCATTAGGGATGTGTGAAAAAGCACCATTTCATTTCAACTTAGGTTTCACCATTTCAAAGGTACAATGTTTCATTTAGGCATTTAGTCTTGTTTCATTCTGAAGCACTGTTCCATCTCATTTCATTGAAACTGTTTAGTTGTTTTGATGCATTTTGACATTTCACCCATAGACTATAATGGGAAGTCATGAAAATGCCTATGTCATTTCTTGCCCGATTCAGATGAAAACTGGTAGCCCCATTTGAGGGCATGAACCCTGCCAAATTTCAAGGAGATGTTCAGGGGTTTCTGGGAAACTTCACCTCAAGGTGCTGACAAGCAAAATTCGTATTGCTTGCCAACAGTGGCAGCCTGCTGTCATCTAGCGTGCAGATCTGGGGGCCTGCACCTCTGGGAGGGCTGCAGGACTGTGCCAGACTCCTCCTGGGGTGGTGCAGGCCCCCCAGATCTGCACACGGGATAACAGCATGCTGCTGCTGGCTGGGACCAGTGGCAGCACCAGGCTTCCCAGCTCTCAACTTGGGGTGGTCCCAGGTGACAGAGGCAGCCTGGTGTCATTCTGCATCATCCAGGGGCCCACAACCCCAGGAAGAGCTGGGGGAAATGATCAGAGAGCTGAGGGAAAGATTGGGGAGCTGAAGAATATGACTGGGAACTGGGGGAATGTTCAGGGACCTGAACATTCCCCCTGCTCTCTGATCGCTTCCCCAGCTCTTCCTGGGAGGTACGGACCCCCAGATCTATGTGTTGGATTTCAGCAGGCTGCCACTGGAGTTTCAGCACCATGCTGCTGAAATCTTGCCCACAGATCAGGGGCCCACAGCCCCCGGGAAAAGCTGGGGAAATAATCAGAGAGCTGGGGAATCAAACAGAACCAAACCAGGGGTTGGTTCTGGGGCCAGTTATGTTCGATAATTTTATCAATGACCTGGAAGATGGCATAGAGTGCACCCTCAGCAAGTTTGCAGATAACAGCACCAAGCTGGGGGAGAGTAGTCGATAGATTTCATAGACATTGGGGGCTGGAAGGGACTTTGCAAGACCTTTCAGGCCCCTTCTGCCATAGGCAGGAAGCCTGCTGGGGCCAAATGACCCTTGCAAGTTAAGCATCCAAACGTCATTTGAATGAGTCCAGAGTAGGTGCTTACACCACCTCTGGGGGGAGTCTTTTCCAGACCTGAACAATTGGATCATAAAGAAGTTTTTCCTTATGTCTAGTTTAAATCGGCCTTCCAGAAGGGAAAGAGGGTAGGGCTAGGTTTAAGAGTATCCTAGACAAACTGAAGGTTTGGACCAAAAGAAATCTCATGGGGTGCATCCAGACGAGCATGCACATGCAAAAGGCAGAGTGGGAATGGAAAAATACAGTTCAGGCTCTAAATCTGATACCTGGAAATTGAGGTATTTTAAAAAAACAAACCAAAAAAAAAACAAGTAAAGAGGATGTGGGGAGCGGCTCAGGGCATGGTTCTACAGCATGCTCTGAGGCAACCAGCAGCTGAGTCCTCCAGAGAGATGCTCTGGCTTCTGGCCAGAGTATCTCTATGGTGTCCCTGCTGCCCCAGCATGCTGCCTCAGTGTACTGGGGCAAACAGGAGTGGGGCAAGGATGCAGCATGACCCAGACTCAGCCACTGTCCCTGGTAAGTGTAGGGGTGGGGGGGACTGTTTGGTTTCTCAGGGGGTGGAGTGGATGTGGAGTTTGTGGATGGATTTGGCAGGGTTTTCAGGGGGAGCCACCACATGCCTGTCCCCTCCACCAGTTTTGGGCCCTGCACTCCAGAAAGGATGTGGACAAGTTGAGAGAGTCCAGTGGAGGGCAACAAAAATAGTGAGGGGGCTGGGGGCACATGACTTATGAACACAGGTTGAGGGAACTGGGTTTATGTAGTCTAGAGAAGAGAACACTGGGAGGAGATTTAATAGCAGCCTTCAGCTTCAACTACCTGAAGTGGGGTTTAAAAGAGAATGGAGCTAGACTGTTCTTAGTAGTGACAGATGACAGAACAAGAAGCAATGGTCTCAAGTTGCTACAAGGGAAGTTTAGATATTAGGAAGAATTTTCTTACTTGGAGGGTAGTAAAACACTGGAACAGAGAGATGATGGATTCTCCATCCTTTGAGGCTTTTAAGACCTGGCTAGACAAAGCTTTATCTAAGATGATCTATTTGTGGGTGGTCCTGCTTTTTGTAGGGGTTGGACTCAATAACCACCTAAGGTCCCTTCCAACCCTAATTTTTTATGGCTGTATTAAAATAAGTAAAAAACAGAGAACACCAGAAACACAATGGAAAATAAAGATAAATCAACACTAGTATAAAGAAAAAAGTAAATGTATATAACTTGCATCAAAGAAATCCATGAATTAAAAACAAAAATGAAGAGCCTTATTCTGTTGCTAAAATTATTGATTTCAAAACCTTGATAAAATCCATGATATCCCCCAACACTTCCAATGTAGAATTAGAATTAGAGCTGAAATCACTTATCCTTTAAACATAGTATCAAGTAACCTGACCAATAGGTCTGGGCAAAGCTTTGGGTGCTGATTCAATTTAGAGGAGATTTGGCCCAATTTAGCTGCCAAATCTCTAGATCTAAATGGAATTGGGAGACGAATCAAAAGGTCTGAATCAATTCTAACATCTACAAATCAGTTTGGAAAAGAGAGCTTCGGAGATTCAGGCAGTTCCCATTTGCTGCCACAGGAAGCGGGACCCATACTCCATGCTGGTAAGTGTGGTGGGGAGAGGAGGGGGAGAAGGGACCATGGGAGGGACCCCTGCCAGGCCCCATCCCCTGCTTGTTCCCCTGGCCCCCCAGAGTGTCCCCACCCACTCTCTAGCCCTGTCAATGGCTGCTCTGCCCAGCCCCAGCATCCCAGCTCTTAAAAAAAAAAAAAAAGCCCCATGCTTACCAGCTGGTACAGCTTCAATTAGGTCCTCTGAGGGATTGTGTCAGAGCTCCCCATGCAGTATGGGGCAGTGGGGTGTAGCAAGGATTACCTCCTTGCCTGGCAGCAGCCAATGACTGCGGGGCTTTTTTTTTTTTAAAGAGCCAGGACACTGGGACTGGGACTGGGACTGGGACTGGGACTGAGACTGGGACTGGGCAGCCATTGATAGGACTGGGAAAGTGGGCGGGGGATGAGGCCTGTTTGATGAGGAGATTCAGCTGATTTGGTGGTGGCCAGATCTCCAAATCAGATTCAGCCAAATTGATTCAGGACAGTGATTCAAATCACCAAATCGAATCACTGTCCCCCAAATTGGCCGAATTCAAATCCAAATCCAAAGTGAATACTAGCTGCTTCACACAGGCCTACTGACCAATACTCTGGCTCCACTTGGAGCTTCTATTTTTTTTTCACTTGTCCACCAGAAACCCACTAAGGCCTCCTCACTGCCCCATTTATGTACTTTTCTGCGGAATGAGCTTGCAGATTGACTGTTTCAAGACAACACCTGAGACTCAGCCAGACTATCCAATGACATGAACATTGGAATTTGTTTTAGTAGTGTGAAAGTGGTGGTGTTGCTGTGATGGTCCAAGAAATGTGTCAGAGGTAAGCACTCTTTTTATTCAACTAACTTCATGGTTGGAATATAAATAGATAAGCTTTTGGGTATTGCAATACCCTTTCTCCGGCACCCTTCTTATGCCGAAAACCTGAGGAAAGCTACTGTACACCCTAAAGCTTGTCTGTAGCCTTGTACAGTCACTTCCTGATGGATGTGGACTGCCATCAAGCCTTATGGACATCATCCTCAGCTTTGAGGGACCACTGATGATGACAGTCACTGCTCTCCCAGGAAAAAACATGATTGTACAGATGATCAGGCTTTTCCTCCCAGAACAGAAATAACTGATCCAGGAGAAAAATGACCTGGGAACAGCTAGGGTTAAATCACTCCCAGGAGAGTTTTTTGGAGGGAGAGAAAGTGTCTGTACATGCCTTATGTCTATCATAGCCATGTAGTTTTGTTCAAGAGGCATCAGCAGTACTTGGTTCCTAAGCCTGACAGCCATCCAGCAAATAGTGAAAAGGAGAAAGAGTCCAGAGATTCATGAAGGTATTCTGGCCTGCACATACGAGTGTATATAAAACATGAGGTAATAAAGACTTTGTAACAGGGAATCTGGTGCTTCTGTTATTTTAAGGGGAAGAATGGCAGCAGATGGATCCCAGGCCACTGAATACAGACCAGCTGCAAGAGGGAAGGCAGCAAAGGAACGCTGCTGCCTAAGCAGGAAGCTGTTTATTAGAGTAAAGGGGCACACCTGCAGCCTGGCCAGAACTCTGCCTACTGCAAGTTAGCTGTTAGGAAATAGGCAACTTAAGACAAATGGCCGTGACTGTTGGCTCTGGATTTAGGACTCAGAGGCCTTGTTCTGATGAGGCCTCAGACCAACCCTCAGACCGACCATGACCTTTCCAGTCAATAATAGGTAAATGTATTGATACACAGTGATAACAGAAAAAAGCAATACAAACAATTAAGCAGTTCTATATATCTACCAAATCCTAGGGCTGTCTCCAGAGTCAAAGTACAACTGGCCAGAACACAGTCTTCACTCTGAGGCTCTCTCTTAGGTGTTAGATGTCAGCAGTCTGGAGGTGGGATGCAGAGGCCCACACGCCCCCTCCAGTGGGGTACATGAGATAAGCTGGTTGTATGCCCTCCATAGTGACCTCAGAGACCTTTTCTGGGGGACAGGGATGGGGACAGGGATGGAGACCCCTCTCAGGGAGAAGGATGGTGAGGGACAGGGAGGGATGAGATAAAGGGAGGGACAGCAAAGAGGGACAGGCTTTGTTACTCTCAAGTCTCTGCTTTTGTATTCTCCTTCCCTCTTGATGACTCCTGATGACACTTCATCCATGGCTATCTCGGGTTGAATGTCTCTCTATGGTCACACATCCACGTAGCCTTCTGGGCCTTCTCTTAATTTGGTCTGTTCCCCCAAAACTGGGACTCAGGCCCCCCTCCTGCTCTGTGGCCTTGTAGCTGGTGTCACTTATGTTATGGGCAGTCTGGTACATACTCCTTGGTTCCCAGGCTGTTTCCCAAACTATTAGTTCCTGTTGGCCTTGTTGTGTTAGTCGTGGAAGCATTGGTTGTCTGTGATTTCATGTTATGGCACGCCCCCTCAGTTCTTAGGCTATGAGTCCATCCATTGACCTTGTTGTGTTAGACAGCCTGTCTGTTTCCAAGGCTGGGAGAAACTGTGACTGTGAAACCCCAGCTCTTTAGAAATCAATTCACCCCTACTGCCCCTCTTGAACCATTATAATATATATCTATATCTATATGTATAAGCCACTTCCCAAAAAACAAAAGTTTTAATACCATTTCTAAGCCAAGAATGATTACCTATTAAAAATCTAGCTGCTCTGCAGTAAGACAGAAGGGTAAGGTTTGGCTTGGGCAGCAAGGGGCATGGCAACCAGTCATCAGGCCATAGTGAGAAAACCTGCAGAGCTAGAGTACTACCTGACCAGAAGGGGCAGAGCCATAGGTGGCAGAAGGCCGGGGCTAGCATGTCTTTGTCCCCCTAAATGCAGGACAGCAGTGGCAGCACAGAGGGCCACAGGCAGCCCAGGTGTGGGCTCCAGGCAGCTGGAGCGGGGGAGGGGAGGGGTGTGCACAGACTTGGACATGCAGCCACAGCCTGCATGCAGCCAGGATCACAGCTCAGCAGCAGCGGAGTACTAGCCTGTAAAGGGGAAGGAGCATG